>NC_050573.1:402003967-402306997 GCF_011100635.1 Trichosurus vulpecula | reverse complement strand
TTTTAGAAAGATAACCAGAAGAGATTATTTGCTTCTCAAAGACTGCAAACAATAAAAATGCAGGAGAAGTGAATAAAGACAGCAGTAGCAACAGAGTGATAACAGAAAGAACAGTAAAAGAATTCTTCCTAAATGTACACAATGAAACAAGAGTGAAAGTTGAAATTTGGTAACAGTAACAGTGAAGAGGAGCACAAAGGGCATTGTGAACAGAACCTGGCAACAACCTGCCTACGGGAATGCTTCTTTTATGGGACTACATTGTAACATGGGAGGGGGGAGGGGGAAGAAACAGTGATACAAAATAAGTGATGCACCAGGGTCATCAGGAATTACCTCTGTGTCTCCAAAATCGAAAAACCTACAGGGGAATGGGTGAAGAGGAGAGGGGAAAGACTGAAAATAGGACGAAAGGAAGGAAGACTTACTTTGGTGGTAGGAAGGGGTTCTACTGATGAATTCTCTTATGGGCAAAGGAAGATGAGGGTCTGACATTGGATGAGGCCTGGGGGATTTGGTGCCTTAGAAGTCTATTTGTTCTGGAAAAAGACAAGTTGAAATCCCTGAAGGCAACAGGCACCTGGAAGACCAGGGGAGCAGGGGCACAGAAGAAATTTCCATGTAAGTGTAGGAAATGAAAGGTCAAGAAGAGACAGTATGAATCAGTAGTGGGGATGTCCCCTACCATGGGATAGTGTTCACTCTGACACTTGCAATAACAGGCATTATTCTGAGGGTGTAGCACAACAGAAAAAGGGAATCCATGAGGTAAGCCCTACAAGGCAGTGAGAGAAAGCACCTACAAGACAGTGCCTTCTAGAATGGATACTGAAGAAGCCTTGATTTCATGAAGAATACAAGAAAAAAGAGAGACCAGATGATAAAAGAGATCATGAATCAGAGAATAAGAGTCTAAACAGAAAGAGACAATGTATAACGAAGAGAGTAAGAGAAATAAATCCTTTTTGAAAAGGGATGCAAGAAATGAACAAAAAAAACCAATGAACAGGGCTAGCTGAAGGGGAGGAGAGGAAGGGAGAATCTACTTGATTGAGAGGAAAAAAAGAGAGGGAAGAAATATAGAACCAGAAAAAAGCAAGGGAAAGGAACTAATAAACCCTAAAAGGAAAGGGTAACCAATTAGAAAAGAGAATCTGGGGGAGAGGAAGAGAGCCAGGAGGAAGAGGACCATCTTAAAAAAAAAGATTAAAGTAAATGAAGGAACCATGTTAACAGCAGAAGAGGAGAAAAAACATACCTGAAAAAAAAAAAACAATTTAAGAGACAGATGGAGGAAAATAAAAATCTAACGCTTATCATTTTAAATGTGAAAGGATTAAACAATCATTTTACTGAAAACTTGGATAAGAAAACAAAACTCTACAATCTGTTGCTTACAAAAAGCACATTTAAAAAAATAAAGACTTACACATACTAAAACTGAAGGGATAGAAAAAAATTTTACTATGCATCAAGTGAATCCAAAAAAGCAGGAGTTGACATCATGCTATCAAACAAAGCAAAAACAAACAATCCCAAAAAAAAGGATTGACAGGGAAACAATACTATGCCCAAACAACAATAGACAACAAACCAGTATCAGTAATGAATTTATATGCTCCAAATGCCATAGCATCCAAATGTATAAAGGAAACATTATCTGAGCTTCAATACATAGATAGCAACACAATAGAGACAGGAGACTTCATATCCCTCTATCAGTTTTTGATACGTGTAACAGAAAAAAAAAAGAGAAAATATGGAAATGAACAAATTTCCGGAAAACCATCTAGCATTCATCAAAAAAAAAGAGAGATCAATGGAACATTCTAGACAAGGGAGAATCTGAAACAACAGAACTCAATAACTCTGTGTTTGATAAAAATGAAAACCATAAATTACCTAGAAAAAACTCTTTATTTGATAAAAACTGTTGAGAAAACTAGAAAATAACCCAACAGAAATCAGGCTTAGATGAATGTCTTATGCCACACTCCACAATACATTCTTAATGGATATGCAATCTAAATATTAAAGATCAAACTATTAAAAGAGAATCAAATTATATTCCTCTCACAGCTTTGGGTAGGAGATGTATTTTTAATCACTAATAATAAGATAAATTCAAATTAAAACCTTTTAATTTTACCTCATACCCTGCAAATTAGCAAAAATGACCAAAAAATGGCAATAGTTAATGTTTGAGGGGTTGTGGAAAAATAGGCACATTAACATATTATTGATGGAACTGTGAAATTTGGGGAAAAAAAATTTAGAATGATGTGAATAAAGTGACTAAAATGTCTAGACTCTTTGACCCAGAGACTCCATTGCTGGGCTTATCCCCCAAGGAAAACACTGATAAGAAGAAAGTCCCCATATAGTCCAAAATATTTATAACAGCACCTTTTGTGATATCTAAGAATTAGAAATAAAACAGATGCCCATTGACTGAGGAATGGCTAAACAAAATGTGGCACATGAATGTATTAAAATATTACTGTGCTGTAAGAAACAATGTGTGTGATAAAAACAGAGAGGCACAGAAAGATCTAAAAGAACTAAAGCAGAGTGAAGTAGAGCCAAGAAAACAATACACGTACTAACAATGTAAAGGGAGAGAACGATACACCAAAAAAGTCAAAAGTAAATGTAAAAATTATAAATATCAAGGAGGACTCAAATGAAGAGATTGAGAACAAGAGGTCAACCCCAACCCACCTCTTCCCGGAAGTGGAAGGTCCACAGGTGTTACATATTGCATATTTTTTTCAATATATCAATCAGATGTGCTGATTTTTTTTCCTCTCTAAAAAAATACTATTTGCTTTGGGGCAGCTAGTGGCGCAGTAAGCAGAGCACCAGCCCTGGAGTCAGGAAGACCTGAGCTCAAATCCGGCCTCAGACACTTGACACACTTACTAGCTATGCGACCTTGGGCAAGTCACTTAACCCCAAACGCCCTGCCTTCCCCCCACAAAAACAAAACAAACAAAAAATAATACTCTCTGTTTTAAGGGATGGATTTCTAGAAAGGGAAGAAGGACAGATACTTGGGATAACTATGATGTAAGAAATAAAAGATATCAATAAAAACTTATTTTTTGAAAAAAGGTATATTTCAAACCAGCTTCCCACAGCATTCTGCAATTTCACCAGTGTCTAGAATTTTCAGTGAACTATTACGCCAAACCACAGAAAAACAATTCATTCACATTTGAGATTTATTATCACATTAAGGTGAAAAGAAATAACAACATTATGCAGGATCATTGGTGTAGGTAGCTGGGCAGTTCCGTAGCTACCAACATACTAGGCAGCTGGTGCCATTGTGGATAGAATTCTGGGTCTAGAGTCAGGAACACCGGAGTTCAAATCCAGCCTCAGGCACAGCCTCTATTTTGCCTCAATTTCCTCAACTGTATAATGGAGATAATAATACCTCACAGGGTTGTTGTGAAGATCAAATGATGTATTTTTAAAAGCACGGGGCAGGGAACCTGCGGCCTCAAGGCCACACGTGGCCCCCTAGGTCCTCAAGTATGGCCCTTTGACTGAGTCCAAGTTTTACAGTTTAAGGGGATTTGTTCTGTGACATGTGGCCTTGAGGCCGCGGGTTCCCCACCCCTGGTCTAGCACATTGTAGCTGCTACATAAATGCTTATTTTTTTCCCTCGCCCTTCCCATACCTGTTCCAGTCCCAACTTGAGCTCCAATCTTTGCCATACTTGACAGGAGGAAAAAAGGCAAGGGAGAAAATGGTGCCAGGGGAAAGGAAGGAGGTAGGACCCTCTGACCAGCAGACCTGACTATCTGTGCTCAGAGCCTCTCCAGAGTATTCACCAAGATGCTCAATAAAGACAATCTGTGTCACAATTTGAGGTTGTAAACCAATGCTCTATCGCAATCATTATATGCTCCTTCTTTCTTTTATTCTCCTTTGTTGTTGTTGTTTTAATTACCAAATTACAGACCGAAAATTTAAAAAGATTTCAGAGATCATATAGTCCAACACCTTCATTTTACACATAAGGAAACCAAGATCCAGAGAAGGAAAATAAATTGCCACACATTACAAAAGGAAATAAGTAGCAGAGTGGGAATTTAAACTCGGACCTTCTGAACGCCGAATCCAAGATGCCTCTTGAAAGGCAAAAAAAAATCTATCTCGTCTTTTCATAGTTTCTGGCACATATGAAGCAATCAATAAATGTTCTCAGACTTAATGATTAAAATTGAGGGTTGGGCCCTAAATCTAAAGCAAATTTGTCTAGCTTTGTCTCACACTATGTTCTCAAGTTTATTGTACGGAGCCAGGTGGGAAGTTGTATAGAAATGCTTTACCTTCAGAAATGCCTAACTATGGAGGAGTATCACAAACAGCAATCTGTAATCAGAAATCGGTTTTTTATGTTTTTGTTTTGTTTTTGTTCTACTTTTTTAGAACAGTACCTTGAGTACTTTACACAAATAGGAATGATCAAGTAAATGATATAGCTTAGTGTATGAATGCAATATAACAAGACAGTAACACTTACAATTTCATCTTGCATTTCATCGTCATCATCATCACTATCATCATCACTATCCTGGTATCCGGGTGGGAGTGGGGGACCTATGAGTTCATCTGTATCTTCAGATTGTATTTGGGGTGGCAAAGGAGGCCCAATTAATTCTTCATCAGAACTATCTTCATTTCCACTGCTCTCTGTGTCACTAAAAATAGAGAAAAATAATTTTTTTTTTACATTCAACCCTATCTTTTCAATCTTCTTACATTCAACTCCGACTCCATTTAACCTTACAATCCCACAAGGCCTTTCTCCCTGAGATAGTTGGAATGTGAGATAGTTGGAGTATCTTGTGTGAACTTAATTGTTTGGATGCTGTCTCCCCTCTCAGAATGTGAGCTATTTTAGAACAGGGACCATGTTTTTGCCTTTATTTGTATTCTAGGTGCTTGGCCTTGAAACATAGTAAGGAATAAATAAATGTTCATCGATTGACTAATTCTCTGCTATTGTTTAACAAAGCATTCACAAGATGTGTAAAATCTCTCAATTTTTTTAAAAAACTGGATTTTTAACATTACTGTTAAATATATAATTCTAATATTATTCTTGTTTTATTTTATCTCAACTACTCAAATAACTGATTTTTCTGATTTTCTCACTCAAACTATCTCAAACTCACTCAAAATCTGATAACATCAGATATAAATCAGAGGCACTGGTAGAGGCTGGGGAAAAGGTATTGTACAAGTACCAGCACCTCCATATCGCTGGAAAAGATCAACAGGAACATATTAGGCTAAAGAATCTTCACCCTGTTTAAATGGACATCCTTCAGTTTTCTTTGTCTTATAATCACTATACCTGTAAAATTAGCCAAATTCTGTTTGAAAGCTGAGTATATGAAACAGTAATAAGAAAAACTCAGTATCATCCCCAAAATATTTAAATACATATTTGAACTACTATCAATTCCATGGTTGCTGTTCATCACATAGAACACTCCATTCGCCATCTCTCATGCTGCTTGTGTTGGTCACTCCTGTGCACAGAATGAACCCCCTCCTTGCCTTGCCTCTGAGAATCCCATTTCCTTCAAAACTAAGTTCAATGACACCTTTTACAAGAAGCCTTCCCCAATTTCCTACTCCACTCTCACCCCAACTGTTAGTGTCCAACACCTCTAAAACGACTTTGTATTTATTTGGGATACAAATACTTATATCCACACAATAGGTTGTGAGCTAAGGGCAGAGACTATTTCATTTTGGGTTTTATAAGCACAACACCTAATACTGGTGTTTAATAAATGTCTGCTGATCAACTGGCATACTTGCTGGATTGAGTGCACTATATAGTTTTCTAAAATTTCAAAAATATTAAGTAGTCTAATGCTTTAAACTACTTTTATTTTTTAATCTAAAAATAATTGTAACATTCTTGTTTTCATTCGTGAGAATCATTTTGGATTTAATTTCTTTATTCCTGACAATTCAATGTTGTAAAGGATAAACACTGTACCACCTTATACAAAACATTAATAAGTACTCTGACTTGTTTTCTCTTATAGTGGTGTGAAATATGGGTTTAATTCAAATCCTTTCTTATATGAACACCTTATAAAATGCATACATTTTCATGAGGGCTGTTATTTAATGGGATAATCCATGACTAGAAAAGGGTTTTTTTTCACCCTAAGCAAAGTTAACTAGCCCATAAAGAAATTAAACCTGGAATTCCTGCTCTGTTCAAATACATGAATTATTATGCTTAAATATCTATTAGTCATACCACTTAAAGGATCAAAGCTGATTTCACGGCTGATATAAGGGAACTAATATTCAAGAAAAAAAAATAGTTGCAAAAGACTTTAGGACTTCTAGCTCCATTTTTGCCTTTTAACTTTCAATATTCAGAAGCCAAAAGTAAAAACTTTCCTCAAATAGTAGTCTGGTACTTGGGGCTTGTAGCAGTGGGGGGAGAGGAGGTAGTCCATAAAGAGCCAAAACTGTTCCTTGTTGCAAAAAGAGATGCATTCCATTTGTCAAATATTCTTTGATTCAACATGATGCAAGGGCATGAAGGAGGCCATGAGAAACGTTACTAATTGGATTAGAAAACAGTTAACTTCCAAATGCTTAATTTTTTCCAGACTGGCTACCATTAAAGATTTCAACAAATTATCAAGTTAAAAAAATAGAAATATAAAATAGCAGCCTCAGAGAAGAAAAAGCCATTGCTTTCTAGTATTAATTTTTTAATATCCAATTTGAAAATTCCTATTTCACAACAGCTTATCAGATCCATTCAATCTCTAAGTGCTCTTCTGGTTCAAGGAATCCAAAAACATATTTTTACATATGGATTGATAGGCAGATAGATAATCAGAACCCAGATAATTTAACTTATACACATAAAATGCAGTGGTAGGTAAATAATTTGGGAAAGTCATAATTTTGATCTGGTTTCATTTTGTGACAGCAATAGTCCTGAGTTTTGGCCTCTACTAAAAAGACTGACTCAGAATATCTGACCTTTTCCAGATGAAACAAACGAACTGGACTCCCTACTTTAAATTAGTTATGTCAGTTGATTTATGCCATATATATTTCATTTGCCATCTTATGTGGTGTTTTTAATTCCAAGAAAATGGATATTACTACAACGGGTAAGGGGGGATAGAAAGGAAAGGAAAGCTATTGAAAATTTTCTCACATAATCAGGGTACACAAGTAGACATTTATATAAACAAGGATAAGGGGTTGGATGGGGGGTATTGACTGACACTAGAATCTGTCATCTGAACTAGTCAAAAGAAGAATATCCACACACACATACACAGAGTAGGATATAGAAATATATTTCACTCAAGGGAAAAAGAAGGGAAATGGGAAGAGGAAGAGAGAATTGGAGAGAGGGGAGATTAAGGAATTAGTCCTAAAGAAAATAAACTTTAGGGACATACAAAAATATTTATAGCTCTTTTTGAGGTGGCAAAGAATGGGAATCTGAGGGAGTGTCCATAAATTGGACAGTGAATGAACAAGCTATAGTGCGTGTGTATGTGTGTGTGTGTGTACTATTGTACTTAACTCTTTATCAGCATAATAACCACCTAGGATTCCTGAGGACTAATGAAACATGCTACTTGACAGAGACGTGAAGAACGAAGATTGCAGAATGAGACAAATTTTTTTTTGGACATGGACAATGTGAAAGTTTGTTTTGGTTGACTACACGTCCATAATATCTCTTAATTTTCTTGTATTTTTAATTGGGGGGAAGGGGTGGGAAGGTGAAAAGGCAGATTGTAGCTGATTAAAACAATAAAATACATTTTTTAAAATTTATGATGAGCCTTCCAAGACAGAAAAGTAGACCAAAGCCAAGAAACTAAGTTCCCTAACTCCCCTCAACAAAAACTGGGAAGGAAGAAAAAAAACAGCTCTTCAAAAAAAAAAAGGTCTTCTACCACTATCAACAGATGCATTGTTGCAGGGATGAGGATCAAATAACAAAGCTGTTGGCAGATCCATGAGCTGCCTGGAGAAGAAGTAAGGAGAAACGGAAAGAGAATGATGAGCTACTGAGCATTTTGCCCAAGATTAGGCTGTAGGAACAGAGTTAGGAAAACTATCCAAGCTTCTTCTGTAGCTGCTGTGTTCTCTAGAGGCACTTGCATCCTCCCCCACTCCCAACTAGGGACGAAGAGAAAACAGAAAACCCTGAAGCCTGGAGCCAAATCAACCACAAAACTGCAACTCTATGTTCCAGGTTATAAAAGGAAAAGCGAGAACAACTGAAGAGAAAAATTAGGAGATCAAGAAAAAGGCTTCAACAATAGTCCTAGCAATGAAATAAACAGCCTTAAGCATCCGGACATAGCCACAGCCACCAGTCCCCCCTACCCTTACCCCTTTCTACACCTCTAACTGGGACTTGAGAATACACACTAGGCCATTCCCCTCCTATCACTTTGTCCAATGCAGAAGGTAGGGGAAGGTGGGAAGAAAGGAGGAGTGGTGATCCCTCTTATATTCAAGGTCATCTGCTTTTCAAGATATTTTTAAAAGGGAAAAAAAAACTATTAAAACAGCAAGGAAGTAAAGGCTCTCACCTAAAAGATAATGAAAAAACATCAACTAAAAGCTAACTAGCTAAATTGTGTAACAGAAAAGAAGAGAAAGGACAAAACTAAAAGAGAAAGGAAGGCGATCTGTACCAGAAATAATGGAAGGCATTTAAAAATGTAAAATTAACTAGATAATAAGCACAATAAGGGACTTCAAGTAAGATTCTAATGGTGGAGGGGAAAAGAAAGAACTTTTAATTTAGATTGTTCGGGATGCTGGATGGCATTAAAAAGGAAAAGACCTAAACCTCTGCAGTACAAGTGACAACTAGAATAAATATTCCAGAACAGACAATATCACAGGTATCACATCACCTTCCCAAGTGGAAATAATTCACAGGAACACAGCTTAGAGAAATACAAAATGCAAGCCTCTCAGATCAGTAATTATTAAATTTCAAAATAATGAAGAAAAAGAAATTTTAGTGAATCCAAAAAGAAAAATCACATATCATAAAGTACCAATTAGAATCATCCTATATATACTTCAATAACAACACAAGCAAGAGAGAAAACTGGTCAAAAAGTATGTATACTAAAAGGAATATATTAGAAAATTTTTGTTCATGCTATACTGAACTTTTTCTTGAAGCAAAAAAAAAAAATTCAAAAACCAAAAAGTTCTCAAAGAATGAATTTATAAAAATCCAAATTTATAAAAATAAAAGGAAAACTACATTCAAGGAAAAACTTCATATCAGTGGAGAAATAAGTACTCAATGAAAATAACTAGATAATTTAAGCCTGAAGCTAAGTCTACAAATTAAGGCATTAAGACATTGTAAAAAGAAACAGAAATAAATTAGGTTTTGAGACTTTTTTTAATGTGAATTATAATTTTAAAAAGAAGAAAGAGTTAAATATATAATTAGGTTAATAAATTTAAAAACATTTCAAAGGGACAACAGAAAAGAGGACAAAGAAAGGAGCCAGCTATGCCGAAAGCAAACATTCTTTATTCAATTTTTTTAAAGAAATAAAGCTACAAGAAATAATTGTTACTCATTTAAAAGGCAAAAAATGTTTGATTCTTTAAACAATTTTATTAGTAGAAACTTTAGAAAAAATAAAGTATTTCACTCCTTTTAAACATTTATAATAGTGAAAAAAATTAAAAAGCTATAAAAGAAATCAAATTTAACACATATTAAATGTGAATTAACTGAATTATCCAATTTTAAAAAAATGAGTTATGGAATTAATTTAAAAATGTACAACAAAATCTATTAATATGCTACTTACATGAAACATTTAATGCATCAAAAGATATATACAAACAGAAATGAAATAAACTATATTGATCTAAAATCTATCACATAACTGTAAGCTCAAAAATACAGCAGTATCAGTATTATCTGATATGCCAGAAAAGATTGAGAAAGACAGATAAGGGTATTATATAATGTTGAAAGGAGAATTAAAAGATGAATATAATAGAACATTTAATCTGTATGTAACAAATACACTATCCAAACAGGCCCCTATGACCAGAATGCACTCTCCTAACCTCCACCTCATAGAATACCTGTTCTTCCAAGACTCAGCTTGAGTACAACCTTCTCTAATCTCCTTTTCTAGTGTTCTCTCTTCCTAAACTACCTTGTAAGTATTCTTTAGTTTGTATGTATTTATTTTGCACACATTTTAATATATTTGTTCATACATATTTATTTCCCACACAGAATGCAAACTCCCTGAGAACTGGAACTGACTTTGCTGCATCCCACGGTACCCAGCAGGACACCTGATGCTAAGCAAGCACCTAACAAATCCTCGTCGGCCAACTGATAAAATCATTTGTCAGTTGAATTATTAAAAGGTGAAAATAGGTGAAAATATAACAGTAGGAACAATTATCAGAATATGATAAATCTGGTACAAAATATTGTGCAAATAAAAGAAGAAACTATAAGCACTGACAACTCTCTCCACCAGGGCAGACAACAACTTAAAATCTAAGACTCAGTAGATAAATGCTAGGGAGTTGTCTAAGGCACACAGAGGTTTAATGATTTGCCCAGTTAGCAAAGAGCAGAGGCAAGATCTGAATGCAGATCTTCTGACTCCAAAGTAACTCATTTGTAACCTTGAAAACTGACTGGCACAAGGAGAAATTAAGTGACTTGCCCACGAATCACACAACAGTAAAAAGCATCAGGGATAGGACCTGAACTGAGGTTTTCCTGACTCTAAGACCAACCTTTTATCCATTCACCCTTAGACTCTCCTGATAAAAAAGACTAACAACAAAGGAATCAAAACAACTGAATAAGATGTAATTGCGAGAACTAAACATAATAGGCAGAGGGGATACACACTTTTTGCCAAGCATAGCAAAACTCCTACAAAAGCTGTGCACACGCTTAGGTATAAGGAAAGGCTGGGTAAGTTCAAAACAAATGAAACTACGTATGCCATATTTTCACACTGCAAGTCAGACATACATAACACTACTCAATAAAACAGACAAAGCTAAGGAAACGTCTATTTAACAATAACCAGATTAAAGAAGAAATTGGAAAAACTAATTTTTTTTAGCAGTAAAGATTTTATTCTCAAATCCTAGGAGTTACATCACTTTTGTGATTTTATTTAAATAGATACATTAAAGCTGTTTGGTTCAGTTTTCAAATTCAAACTGAATAGAAAAAAAATTAACCCTGTTCTATATTTTTTTTATCAAAGCTGGCCCTATTTTTTAAATAGCCATTTGTCAAAATCTACAAGCTAAAGACAAAGAAGTCCTCAGAGCTAAATGTATAGAACTGATTCATAAAACTGAAATGAGTAGTTAAATTGATTCATAAAAATAATTATTATCTACAATTATAAGAGTGAAAAAGAAGCAACGTATAGTCTGCACTCAAAAAATTATAAAAGGAATAGACTTAATAGCCTTTAAGGAAAGTAGAAAAAGAAGAAATATAAAAACAAAAATAGGTAAAAATTAAAAATATAGCAATTGGATTAAGAAACTACCAGGTGTTTTTCCTGCAAGAGCAATAACTTAAACCATTACCCTAACTCATTAAAAAAAAAAAGATCACCACAAGCAGAAATGAAAAAGGTGATCATAACAAATACAAAGAGAAACTAAGACTACTATCAGGGAATGATACATTCTAAAAGAAAATTTGAGAACTTAAATGAAATATTTCCAAAAACATAAATCTCCATAACAGAAAATAGGAAATAAACCTATTTCAAAAAAAATAGAAATAAGGTAAGTCATCAGAGAGCTACCTTTCCAAAAACAAAGGACCCACATGATTTCCTACATAAATTTTTTCAAACCTTTGAAGAACAAGTAAGTCTTTGAGATAATCACTGTAACAATTAGCAAAGGGAAGAGACTGGCAGATGCAGGATTCAAATCTGTCTAAATCCTGCGCTCTTCCTAATAAATTATACTCTTTATCCAAAGATACAGAGGGACAGACAGACAGACAGACCAAGAGAGAAACAGAAAGAACATCAATATTTATTGTCATTCCAAAGAAATAAAAAAAGAAGAGTTCAGGAGTTGACTAATAGGTCAAAATTACAGCACATATATCAATAACAGAAGACTATCCTCTGACCCTATAAATGTAGGGCAGTTATGAGATCTGAGAGCTCTGAAGGGTTAACTCCACTTGTAGAAATCTCTCTCCATTAATTCCGATTCTTAACTTATCTGTAATTTATATTCTTAGAGAGTTGCCTGGAATACCAAAAAGTTGAGATTCGCCCAAGACAACACACAGTCAGTAAAAGTTAGAGGGAAAAGCATAGAAGACTTCCATGAAGTAATGCAAAGTAAAGCAAGCAACACAAAGAAAACAATATACACAATAACTATAACAATGTAAATGGAAAAAAACAAAAAAAATTGAAAATTGCTACAAAATTACAAAGAAATAGTGTGACCCCCCCCCCTTTAAAGGAGAGGTATGAGAAGATACTTCCCTCTTTGCAGAGGTGTGAGGTCAATGGGCATGGAACACTGCATGTATTTTCAAACTCCTCTATCATTTTTTCTTTTCTTTAAAAAACTATACTCTTACATAGAATAGTTCTTTGGGAAGACATATTTAGGGAATATAAAAACCAATGAGAGCAATGAAATGTTTTTTTAAAAAGAAATATATAGCATTGAGATTAAAAACCAAAATTGACCAATATATAATGAAAACCATACCAGAAAATGGTATGCAAAAAAAAAAAAAAAACAACAATGCAGTAGTCATGAAAAGACCTGGTTTTAATTGCAACACTGCTACCAATAAGCTGTATGACCTTCCCTCACTGAACTTCAGTATATTCTCATCTATAAAATTAAGAAATTGAACTAGGAGTTTTCTAAGATCCCTACTGACTCCAAAATTCTTTATCATTCCATAAGTTAACAATGGAGAAAGGAGTCACTATTTAATAAACATAGTTGAGGTACTATGGAAAAAAAATTATTTGTTTGGATCTATACCTCGCACTGTAATATATCTCAAATGTATCAAAAAAATTTTAAACCAATTTATTACTAGAAGCCATGAAAAAAAAAATTATCCCAGATACACAGAAGATAAATTTTCTTCTTAATAAAGAAATGAAAATTATAAACAGAGATAAACATATAAAGTCTGAATATTTTAAAAATAAGCATAACAAAATCAAACACAGTATAACAAAAGCAACAAAATAAGATAAATGTTCATAACACAAAAACAATAAAAAGGTCAGAAATGTGGGGAAGTTCTACTATGGAAATGCCTTCCACCAGTAAGGACAGTGGAAGTCATCCTTAACTATGGCCACAGAGCCTATGTGACAGAGGTAAGCATTGGACCCAGCTCTCCCTGACCTCAAGGCGGGCCCTCTATCTACCACCATGCTGCCTCTTCAAAAGAAATATACCATACAAATACCCAGACTCCACTCTCTAAATGGGGTTAAAAGAAATGAACAAACATTTCAAACAAAAGGCAATAAAAACAACAAATGAAGACACAGAAATGTAAACATCTTTAAAGTATTAATATACAGCTATCAAAGTAGCCAAAAAATCCATTTTTGGCCAGAAAGTCAGAATAAAGGTAAAGAGTAGGGAGAAAAGGGAAGGAAGGAAGGGAAGGGAAGAAGCATTTATTAAGCACCTACTATATGCTAGGTACTGTGCTAAGATATCACAAATATCTCATTTGATCCTCACAACAACCCTATAAGGTAGGTGCTATTATTATCTCTATTTTACAGTCGAGGAAACTGAGGCAAACAAGTTAAGTGACTTGCCCAGGGTCACATAGCCAGTAAGTGTCTGAGGCCAGATGTGAACTCAGCCACATTTGATTCTCACAACAACCATAAAAGAGAGAAACTACAGACATTTTTATTCCCATTATGCATAAGGAAACTGAGATTCAGAGAGGTCAAAAGATGCACAGTCACAAAGTTAAAAGGCCATGCATAATACAGAATCAAACCCTCTCACCACAAAATCTTAGGACTGATCCCTACAGTACAGAAGAAAATATAATGAGGGTCCTAGTGACATGAAGTGGGAGAAAGTGAAGCTTCCACTTGGGTGTAGAGGAGCAAATAAACTGGACCTTTAAGGACAAGTTGGATTTCAAAATGCAGAGAGAAGAGGACATCTCCAAAGGAAAAGGCAGAACCAAAGTGACAGAGTCAAAGGGGCTAGATGTTTACCAAGGACAGTTCATGGTCAAGTTTGGCTAAAACCAAGCTTTGGAAAAACTAGGTAAAGGAAGAGGGAGACATCAAACTGAAAGATCCTTAAATGCGAAGGTAAGAATTTGGGGTTTTATTGGACAAAAAATAGGGCATCCATTGGAGAGTAATGACATAGATTTATGCAAAAGGAAAATTATATGGCAGTAGCAGGAAGGACAGATTGTAGGCCAGGGAGAGACTAAAAACAGGGAGACCAGTTAAGAGGCTACCTGAGCAGTCCATGTGGGCAGTAAAGAGAGCCTCTAAGTAGAATGATGACCAGGGATCTGATAAGATGAAGCAGATTTGAGAGAGAATGCCAATGTAAAACTAATAGGAATAGGTAATTAATATCCTCTCCCACCAGGTCCTATATTCAAAGGTAAAACACCTGAAAATACGGAAATAATCCATCAAAAGCAAAATAGTCAATTTTCCTTTTCCCACAGGTTCTGGATATTATTTTCTCCACCAAATACAGTCTCAAAAAATGTTCATTAACTAATTCAACCTAAGGACTCTCAATGTTTCCCTAAACAAAAATACATTTTTCCAGAGTTTTAATAAAATCATTTCACAAGTCTTCATTAAGGAAACTTGTTTTTATATTTAGAAGGAATACAATCACTTTGTTGATTCTCCAGAAGACTGATATAGGAAATGTTTCCCACAGTGCCTCCTCCAACACATGGCAGATTTACATGACTCATAAGATGGCACTGTAATCATTTCCCTGGGAAAATTAAAAATTAATAGTATCTCCTTGTTTTTCTCTTTTGCTTGTGTCCAATTTGAGCTTATGAATGTTTTGTTTTAAAAAAAATTCTCTTTTCACGTCTTTGTGATCAGTTTGCACATTTCGATTATTCAATGTAAAATCAAAAAGCCAATCAGGATCTTAAGACACCTAATTAATCCAACCTCCCAGCCTCAACAAAAGAATACAAATACAAGATCCCAGACAATAATCTATCCTATTTTTAAAGATTTATTTCAAATGTTTATAAACTATCAATTTTTTTTACACTAAGATTTCCCTCCCATTCAGAGACTAATCTCTTCTTGTTTCTTGGACCCCTCTGACAGTTGGGTAAAGCCTACAGGCTCCTTCTCAAAATAATATTTTTTAATGTATTGAATGAAATATAAAAGATTACCAAGGAAATTAATTATATTAAAATCATCACGAAAAAATTTAAAAGAACTAGGTGCTTGTAATGCTGAGATCATTTCCAATTTCATCACTAACTATAATGCCTGCCACTGTTACAGCTGAGCCAATGTCCTTCATCAACACAGAGAAAATACTACCTCAGCCAGGTAGTTACAATATTTACCACTGCTCTGGCCAATAAGTTCTCCGTTAATATTACCTGACAGACAAAAATCTTAAGAACTATAAAAATGTATTTCTTCAATCTCAAAACTGTCTTAACTATCACTATCATATCATTCTAAAATGCTACAAAGGGACTTCACATGATAAATTTAATAAATATCAACTAAAAGCACCTGCATGCAGTTGAAAATATTAATATGGGACATTCAAAAATGCATTAAAAATTGACCAAAGACTTGGTACTTGCAGTTTTTATGTACAACTGCCTAAACACAGAATTAAGCCTGAATTCTTCCAAGACATGGTTCCCTTTGAGCATCTATAATGGTAATTTAAATTTGAAGATCTTTCCCACCCATTAATAGACCCATGTGATCTGCTTACGTCACAGGAAGCCTAACTTACATGTGGTGGGAAGATCTTGCTGAACGAGTGGAACTAGAAGGGTGGAGCAGGAAATGCTTAGAACCCTGGGAGGAGAAGAACACAGGCAAGGAGTGAGCTAAGATTTGGGAGTGTTTGTGGGAAGGCCCCAGCAGGGGGGCTGATGGCTTTGGGATGGAGTCGTTCTCTGCTGCGATATTGTGTACTAAATTCTTTGATGCTATGATGCACTGGACTTACTGGTTTGGGGACTTGGTCCTCTGGTGTTTGAATAAATGTTTTACTTCTTCTACCTTCTATATTGAGAAACTCTTATATTTTGCGATACAAAACTACACAGGCATATTCACAACTATCGTCGATGTTGTGATTATTGCCTTACTGATACAGCATCTAATCTTAATTCTAGTATTACCATTAAATACAGCCAGATCAGTTGCACTATCCCTAAAATACACCACAAACATCCCTGACACCAAGTCTTTGTTCAAGCTGTTGATTCTCTTTAAAATGTTCTTCTTTCTCCTGCCCAACAGCTTCTTTCTCCTACCCACTATTCAAAGTCCAGTTAAAGCCCAGTCCTCTTTCCAAGAAGCCATGCTACACATGTCTCCTGCTTTTAGATGTATGTGCTTCTGTGGAATAACTCAACAGTCACTTGGTTTTCAAATAAAAATAACTCTTGATTGTCAATGCTAGGCATAAGCAAAGCAACTCAGAAAATAAGGGTCAGTAGATAACTTAAAATTCACTTAGAATAAATTTCTCAGGTATTTTGAATACAGGTGTGCTGGAAAGGGGTCACCAAGCTAACCTACCTATCTCCAACTCCTGATCAACTCCCCTGAGTTCCCCTGCTCCAAGTAAGAATGAAAAGCAACAGCTTGAGGAAAATTCCCCTTTCACTAATTTTTTGGATGACAGGCACACATTTTATGGAAAAAGATGAATAAAGGCTGAAGAAAAGAAGAGAAAAGGAAGTAACCACCTTTCACAGCATCATCTTGGATCTTTGAAGAATTTTTTCTTTTAATCCAGAGACTCTTAAATTGAGGTCCACAGACCCACAAGCAGATCCATTTGTATCTTTGCTAAACTCTAAATGAAATTTAGCATTTTTTCAATTACAAATGAGGGCAACAAACATTATTTTGAGAGGGGGTCCATCCATCAGTTTCCCCAGAATGCCAAAGGAATTTGTGACACAAAAAAGGCAAAGAAACCTTTGTTTCAAGTTTTTGCTAGGCTTCAGGCTATATGCATGAATCAAGAAAATAAGAAAAGTTAAGCAAAGGAATAAATCAATAAATTTAAAGTCAAGAAAGACTGCAGGGAAATCCTATGGCTAATAAACATCAATTCTAATTACTAATATGAATGGCTGAATTAAAATACCTGCTCAAAATACCTAATTTGGGAGTGTTATTTCACTTCTTCTCCGCTAAACCTCTAGGCAACACAAAATAATTAAGCTCAAATTATCAAATTATCTAAAAACTGAAAATATTTCTTTTTCATTGCCTATCTTTTCACCATGTCATTTAATATAATCCTCTAGGAAAAGAAGATAGACAGTAAAAGAAAGGAAGGGGGAGAGGGAAAACAGGGTCCTTTTTTTCCATTTTAACTTGCTGACAGCTCTAGGAAGAAAAAGTAAAAGACAGATAAAATGAGATTAATGTTTCAATTTATACACTCTCCTTACAGATGATACAATTAAAGGGAAAACTATTGTTATTGGCCTAAAATCACAGCTGAATCCACACACATTTATACAGTCACATACATACATGGCATGACTGATATTTTCTGACAATCAGTTTCCTTGACACCTGTCCCTAAACTATATACTCAAAGCCAAGGGCAGAGACACTTACAAGGGCTTCTCTCCTCTTATACCTGCCAAGTCCTTGTTAGCATATTCCTGAGACTGACTACCCTACCCTGATACCCTATGGATCCTTAAGCGCCTGATGTTCTCAGTTTCATGTCTCACCACATGCTCTGATGACAGCAAATTCTCTAAAACATTTGCATATCTGTATATAACACACAACACACTCACAAATATTCCCATACACCAACATACATACAACAATATGTGATTTAAAGACAAATACATTAGAAAGACTTAAAATATACTACATGAATGGGGAGAAAAGTTCACAAGAAAATAAGTGAAATGAGAAAAAGAATGGAAAGAAAATGGGTCAGAGACCATGAATAGAAAAGAGCTAGATAAAGGAAAATGATGCAAGTTGGGGAATGACTTACTAAGGCGGTAATTTAGAGAAAAGAGGGAATGAATAAGTACAAGGGCAAAGTGATGTTACCATAAAATATTCCTTACCATGTTTTATATATCCAACCTAATTTAATGTACATCAGTAAATTCCACCAAGGAAATATTCAATATTTCCTCTCAATATTTCCTCTCAAAGGGCCATTTTGTGGATGAGGATGTAGCTACCTTACAGAGTAATCATACTCAGAAGTTTAGAAGTAGTAGCTGGAATTCCTATTTTCCTTTTAATATTATAATTCAATTGTGATGAATTTACATATATCTTTTCTGAACTACTGAAAAAGGAACTTTTAAGCTTTTTACAGCTACATGTACTTAAATTACATGTACAGCCTTATCAGCTATTCCCTCCCCACTTTTATCTTCCTTAAATCAGTAAATTGTAAGATGTCGATTTTTTTTATTTTCCACTACCCATTTCAAACTAGCAAAAAGTTTACCATAAATGTAAATTTTCTGAAAAAAAGACAAAACAATGTAAACTGAGAAAACAAAAACTAGACAAAAAATGTGAAACAGATTTCTTGCTAAATTTGTAATAATGCACTCTGTAGTGAAAATGCATAAATATATTACACTACATCTGGACTACATCAGGAAAACTCAAATTATTTAAAACATAACAGATATAATTTCTCATGGTCTTAGACTTGGAGATGTATACTCTGAATTTGAATGAAAGCAAGAAAAATGTGCAAGCTTTTGTTCTTTTTGGTAATCAGGTTTAAATTTGCCTTTTGATCACTAAAACAATAACAGTAATATTATGACAATTTGTTAAATAATTAGACAAATGAAAATGTTGCATAGTTCCTTCTTAGAAAACTAGGCACCTGGAAGCTGATACAGAAGGATGCTTGGTCAAACTTGAGCCTGAAGGTATCGATTCATTATCTTCATGTTGCCTTCTTAATTCTCTCCCTTTCTGCAGTTCTTCCTCTTTCTCTCTAGCTTCTGAAAATGGAAGAAAAAAAAAGAATTCATACTTGGGCTTCAAATATTTCAGTATTAAAAAAAAAACAGGAAATACAGTATTTTTCTTAAAATTAACATATATCCCAAAATACTAATAAACAAATAAGGTAAATTTCCAAATAAAGTTCTGAAATTTAAACTACTAACATTTCAATTAAAAAGAAAATTCCATACCATGCCATTTAACTAAATGAAAAATACATTTGCTCCAACGCCATTGTCCATTTACAATTTTTGTAATCAATGTGAATATTATTCAATTTCCACAGATCTAGCTTTGCCATCACTTCACGAGACTTTATACATTCTTTTTCACTGTCTTTGTCTCTGCCGTGTTTCATTATACTAATAAGCAATAATTTATTCAGCTATTCCCCAATCAGTTAACAATAATAGCTGACATCTATCAGAGCACTTCACATGCTATTTCATTTGAAATAACAATAACCATAAGACTTAGGTGTTGTAGCCAGTATCACCACATCTGATGAAAACACGGAAGCTGTGGTTCAGAGAGAATCCAAGTCAGTTCTCCCCAGCTCCGAGTCCCACACTCATTCCATGATGCAGTGTTGTCTCTCATAGGTAAAATAGGCCTGAAAATTGTCAAGACAGGGTCTTTTTTTTCCTTTTAATGACATCTTTAGCCATAGTCCAAGCAACATGATTAGTGAGTAAAACAGTATAGTCAGTTACATAACTTATATTGTGTGTTGTTCTCAATAAAGCTTATGACAGTGTCAAGTTTCACAAACTACTTAATGGTGTCCCTACAGGTCAGGCAATATTGGATTTTAGCTTTTTCTGCTAAATTGTATTAAAGATGATGAGATAAAATTGTACAAGGGTCAATTAATTAGGTACTGCTGTAAATCACCACATCCACAACACAAAGACAGCAACTGCATTTTTCACTGTGCTCTGAGCATAGACCACACTGCTTGTATGCGGTAGTCACTGAGTCCAGAGCAGCCTTATAAAGAAAGTGAATACATAAACAGCACAGGAAAATGGAATTTAACAGAAAACAAGAGGGAAAGATAAAGGCATACACATCTGAAACAAGCAATAGAAGGGAAAGATAAGGACATTTGCCCCAAGAAACAGCTGGTCACCGGAGCGGTGGCTTTTATCACCAAACTTGAATTTTGTAAGCAGTGTGATCTAAGTTCTAGCAACAATGTCCAGAAGCTCAAAACAGACACTGAAGCAGTGTCCTCTTCCTGTTATAGTGGGAGCCAGAAATCCAAGCCAATTTCTTTCCCATCACAGTCACTTTCTTATCATAGTGGCAGCAAGAACCCTGAGCCAAAGTTTCTTTTCCATCAGTGTCTTTCTTTTATCAGTTCCCATATTCAGTCCTAGATTATACACATGGTTACTCTAGACCAGTCCTGCTCTAGAACCATATTGTTACACAACTTATCAATTTCTTCTCAGGATACACTCTCATATGTTTGTTGGTAGGAATTTCCAAAGGCAGATGCAATCATTGTGAAACACCTGTACCAGAGCAAAGCAAAATTAATACAGTAACTATTATTATCATAAAGCACAGCGTTTTCAAAGCTACCTTAATCCAGCCTAAACCTAGCAACCAAGCCCCAATGTCCCATCGAGATATCCCCTCATGTTTAATGTGTTCTAATTCTGATTGAAACTTTCCAATTCAGTTCAGATGACAGATAATGTTGGGTGACTGATCAGATACAAAGGTGTAGCATCCAGCCCCCACTAAGGTATTTAATCTAATTAAGGTATTATGTAGCCCCCACTAAGCCACCTCCTTAGCTAGCTAGTGAAGAATCAAGAGCCATGAGATTCTACAATGCTAACTGTCTAACTTTACTTACGTTAGGAATGATTTGGCATTGCTGATAGATTCATTCATGAATCTTTTAACAAAGCATCAGTAAATCTAAGGATGCCAATGTGATTAACTGTTATCTCATAATGAGGAATGAACCTTCTGAGGTCAGATTCTCCCAAAGCCTGGATATCACTAAGATCATTTAACTGAGTGTCAGAGGACCTCGGTTTCCAGATTCGTCCCCTTGGAAGTGTGGGATATGTTTGAATGTCAAGTATGATTACTCCCCAGATAGCACAGGCTACCCACTGATGGAGGTCATGTAAACTACTGCCCTATGCCTAAAAAAATTAGGCATAGCAAAGACCATCTGGAATAGCTCTCAGGTTGGGTGGCTATCTGGCTATTCATTAAAATTTCCCACAACATTTTCAGGGTTCCATTAGCAAAGGTCCCTCCATGCAGGCACTACTCTTGATTAACCTGGTCCATACTCAGCAAGTGTACCCTAGTAAAGTCCTCTTTCCAGAGCAGACACTATACAAGGGGCCTTTACTTCTGTGATGGCAGTGTAGGAAGTATAATTATAAATGGTGATATTCCAGTGCTTTGGATTAGCACTAGCCAGCTCCCCATCATTAAGGGGAGGGCAATCAGAGCAGTGCCTCCCTTGGTAGTGAGTGGAAACATTCATACACACCCAACAGTTCTCTTTAGTGACTGGGGCCACTTTCTGCAACGATCTCAAGTAGAAGATCTTCAGCTGATGGAAGCTCTGCAGGTGGGCTCTTGGGGGGTGAGGGGCTGGTTAAGGTTGTTACAGGAACTGGAAGGGCTGGGGGAGTGGTGCCATCAGGGGTTTTATATGAATTATTATTGCTGAGATGCCCTGTAATCGCTGGACTATCTGAAAACCAGCAAATGAGGGGAAAGGCATACTTGTTCAGATGGGCTATTAACGTCAACTATAATTTCAAAAGAATCACAGCAAAGGGAAGGGCACTGATACTGAACCTTAATTCTGAAATCTCATAATGTAATATGATTACACTTCCCCAAATTCTGCCAATGAAATGACAATGGATTCCAAGAAATAGAAGAGGTTCTCCCCAAACCACAAAGCAGGATGAGAAAAAGACAAAAAAAAAAACCAAACCCCTCAATTCATACCAGATCAGGGCTTGGATATAGTTCACACAAGAAAACTTAAGCTAAAGGGCAGACTTTTCACTCATCTGCTTCTAGATCACCATTTCTGGGAGGTATGCCTGTGCTGTTTCCTCAAAGTCATCTGCTTCCAGAGGTCCAGTGTCCTGTTCAAGGAACTCAGTATCTTTTCCTCCTATGGAACCAGGTTTCCTTTCCCTTGACCTTGATTGCTGTTAGGATGGTCAAAAGCACCAGGAAGGGACCTCTCCTCTTAGGCTCCAATAGATCCTTGTGCCAGGTCTGTACAAAGACCTGGTTATATGGTAGGATTCAGTGTGCAGGGACATCCAAAGGTACTGGTTATCCTAAAGCTGTGTACCTGTGAAGGAAGGATAACTGGCACTGCGAAGACCTCCTCCTCCTCCTCATTACCTCACCCCACCCTACCGCCACTCAGTCCCTCAGTGAAGAAACATGGGCAGGGGAGAGAAAAGATAATGACAAAAGGAGTCTGTCAAAAATGATTTTAAATGATGAAAACTTCAGTTTTGCCTTTGGGGAGGTCCTAAGACAAAATAATGCTAATGGAAGGGCAAGTAGCCCTTTTAATCCTGTATCTTGGCAGATATTGGCTAGTTTGTCGTTGTCGTTTGTTTTGTTTGGGGAATGAAGGGGGTTGGAGGCAATCCGAGTTAAGTGACTTGCCGGGGGTCACACAGCTAATAAGTATCTTAAGTGAGATTTGAACTGAGGTCCTCCTGACTCCAGTGCCAGTGCTCTATGCACTGTGCCACCTAGCTGCCCCTAATTTGGTTTTAATTGACTCTCTACTTGTCTTAAAGACTAGGGGTAATGAGGTGTGTATTATTTCTATTGAATCCCTATTGTCTGGGTAAATCTTTGAATAATGCTACCAGTGAAGAAAGTCTCCTGGTTCCTTTCAATAACTAAAGACAGGCTGAATGAGGAATGACTTTTTTTTTAAAGACCTTTTATCACCACCTCATCTATAGTTCTATGGCTTAGAAATTTTCAGGCCAACTGCTGAGTTGATCTACTAGAACCAAAAGATGTCTACTTCCCTTGCATTTGGACATATTTGCAAAATTTATCTGAAGTCATGAAAAAGGGAAAAATACTCAGGGGTGACCTTCTGGGGGGACCAGAAGATTTCCCCCCTCTGACTGGCTGTAGGAGCTGAGCATTTGGTTATGGGCTATGGTTCTCTGGTGTCTGAATAAATGGTTTACTTCTTCTGCCTGCTATGTGGAGAGTCTTGCATACTTGTGATACAGAACCACAGAGGCATTTTGACAATTATCATCTACATTGTTATTACTGCCTTACTGTTTCAATTATCTGCACAGAAATGACAACAAAACCCATAGGAGCTGATGAGATCATTAAGTAAGATGTAATTATTAATCAAAATACCAATGGACTACTCCATAAAGTTATAAGGAAAGTTAGATGGAACTATATCTGATACAAATCTACTATAATATCCATTCCCAAATGAAGAAATAGCCAAATGACAATTTTAGGAAGAGGAAATATAAATTGTTTCTAAATAATTAAAATAGTCACTTTCTATTAAATATAGAATGAAAATTAAAAGGGTAAGGTACCAGAATGCATGCAAATAGCAAACATAGAATTAAACAATAAAATTCACTGTTTCCAGGGCTTAGGATAAACAAATACTTTCATCACGTTGTTGGTGGATCTATAAAGAGTTGAAGCTTTGGAGAGACCGAAACTGATACCCTTTAACTCTTTGACCAATTTATATCTCCCACTAGAGTTGATCAATTAATTCATCAATGAAGTTAAAAGTCCCAGAGAATCAATAAAAGCACACTTGAAAATGCCAGTAAAAATAAATTGTGAGCATTCAATAATGGAAAATTTGGTCAAATCTCCATCTTCTGTTCAGTTGCAATTTTTATCATATTCAAAAAAAGTCACCATGGTATGGTCTATCACAAGCCAAACATTTTGCAAGTTCACATTGCTTCCACTGTTTTTTACTATTTTGGGAGGTGAGAGTTCCAATAATGTTCTGTCATCCTTAGTGATTTGCAAATGAACTTGTACTCTAAATGGAGAATGAGGGACAGCAAACAAAGCTTAAAACAATTACCAGGAAATATCAAAAGAACCAGAATAATAATCTAAAGCAGGACTGTCCAACCTTAGGTTTTTTTTGAAATAACAGACGATATATTTTGATTTGTCATTTTAGTGACAGCTCTGCGGTAGCTCAGCTTAGTTTATTAAAGCATTTATGTAAATTTCTATGCTTGTAGGCGGGCCACATGCAGCCTGCGGACCGCATTTTGGACAACCCTAATCTAGAGTAATAACATCTCTAGTACTCACAGTAGGTCCTCTATAAAGGATTAATGGCAGGTTATACATAAGAATCACAGAAGATGAGAAGTTATAGCTGGTTTGTTCTTTGTACTAGTGGCAGGATTATTCACATCCATGAGATTACTTAAATTGAAATATTATGGAAGCTTAAAAATCATATACACTTGTTCAAAAAAAAATTTTAAAAGTATTTAATAATAACTTTGTACTATTATGCAACTTATAGCGTTTAATTTAAACAAATGTAAATGCAGGTATCTAAACTTACCCAAAACTTTCCTACTTCTTTCTACAGCTGTTCTTCGGGTTTGCTCAAACATGGCTTCCAAGTCAAATGTCCTGGCTTTCTTTCCTAAAATGGAGGGGCATGGATGACTACTGCACAGTGAATATAACATTTTTGATTAGTCTAATTTACAGTATAGTACAGGATGACCACACCATATCACAACTAAGTGTTCAATGCACAATAGATGCTCCTCTAGTCTCCAGTTATCACTTCTTTAACTCAGAAATTCTTGTCCTGCTGTGGGAGGGGAAAAAGAGAGGTAACTCTGTGTCTGTCTGTCTGTTTTAAGGGGGAGAAGAGGGAAAGCAGCAATTATGTCTCTAAATTAAAGAACTTAAGAACCACTCCCTTGAGTACCATTTCTCAAAGACATGGGGCAAGCCAAAAAATAGCTTAACCACTGTATAAAACAATGATAATAGCAAATTACCTACTTCAAAGTGTTGTTATACAGTTCAAATGAGATAAATGTATGTCAAGTACTCTAACATGCTTTAAGGTGCTCTATGTTAGTTATCAATGCTATGTTCACACATCTTCAGAGGCTTTAGACCCCACACAGATAAATAAAAATAGGGAGGATAGCAAGTGAGTTAGAAAGGAAAATAATTGTTCGGCAAAATATCTTCTATTATGGATATCCATTCCTGTTTTGCAAGCTACAAGTGTGCTGGAAAATGTTATTCCCCCTTATGCAACTTGGCAGTACTCAGACAATGCAGGTGGGAGTGGTAGTGGTGGTGGTGATGGTAGTAGCAAAAGTACCAAAAGTAAGAGAGGCAACTTGAAACAGTGAAGAAGACACAGGTTCAAGTGCCACCTGTAACACATACTGGCTGTGTGACCCTGATCATTTAACCTTAGGCCAGTATCTAAGACTGTAAGTTTATAGAGCAGGTGTTAACTTGCTTTGGTGGAAGGAGTTTCATTACTGAGAGTTCCTTATACCAATGAAATCACAGGACTAATACAAATGATAGTAATGTTGTACTGAAGTAGTCAATACTGATGCACTAATATTGCAGAATTTACTACAAGCTGTTCAATCATAGCACTTTTGAGATAAAGGGAACTACAGAAATTATCCAGTGGGACCTCTTACCCAATGCATGGCTCCAAACACAATACCACAGTCATAAAGCAGCTTTGCTTTTTCATCTTTTCTCTTAGTCACTTTTAGGAACAACGGCATACATACATGCATACATATATAAACAAGGATGTTTGGATGTGGAGTCCATGTCTATTGCCATGAAAAAAAAGGGGGTGGATGGATGGAATCTTAAGCTCTTCAGACTGTTAGGAATATACATATACATATATATATACATATATATATATATATACACATACACACACATATATACATACATATGTGTACATATATACGGGTATGTGTGTCTATATATGTATGTATCCCCAGCACCTAGCAAAGTGCTTAGGACAGCAGGTACTTAATAAATGTTTACTGATGGCTAATATGGAAATATGATTTGCATGACTTCACATGTATAACTGACATCATTTGCCTTCTCCATGGGTAGTGGAGGAGCAAGGGAGGGAGATAATTTAGAACTTAATTTTTTTTAGATGAATGCTAAAAATAAAAAACAAATTTTGTAGAAATAAATAATAAACGTTTGTTGATTGATGTCAAACATACACTCATCACAAATATGCATTTCCCTTTATGACTAGTAAGGGATGAGGTCACAGAAGCAATCCATCAAGATTAGTTTTTGTTGCAGTTTTCCTTTGAGAGATGCCTTTGTCATGTATCTATATTTCATAGAGTTCCTATTTATCTCCTAGCATCTGCAGCAGTTTTCTACTCACAGGGACCAATGTAATCTCCACTCAGTACCAGGTTCTGCAGAACCTTTTCTGATCTAAGACCTTGACTCCCTGAATGCAAAGAAACTTAATCTGCCTCCCCTTCCTGCCGTGCTCCCTGCACCCCGTTCCCCACCCCCACCCCGTTTCTCCCTCTTCCATCTATCTGCTCCTGCTCCTCCCTCTCCCTCTCCTCCTTCTCTCCCTCTTCTTCTTCCTCCCTTCTCTCTCCTTCTTTCCCTCTTCCCTTCTCCTTCCTCTTTTTCCTCCCTCCCCATCTTCCCCCATCCTCCTCCTCCTCCCTCCCCTGCTGCCCTCCCCAGTTCTTCCTCCCTCCCCCTCCTCCCTCCCTTGCTCTCCTCCCGAATTCTTCCTCCCTCCTCCTCCTCCTCCTTCTTCCCATGCTCCCCTCCCCAGATCTTCCCCCCTACCTCTCCTCCCAGGCCTCCTGCTTCTCTACCCAAAGGCCGGCCAGAGAAGGGGCAGCAGCGCCGAGCTGTCAGAGGCTGCGTAGGCCTGGGGGCTGCACTGGGGCCGTGGATGGGTGACCTCCACTCCAAGCGGAGGAGTCGGGGCTACCCTGGGGGTCCCGGACACCCAAGCCCCACGGGCCCGCTCTTTCTCCCCGGGCTCTCCCAGGGCTCCTGCAACGCCACCCCCGCCCGGCGCCCCCGAACTCACCAAATCCGGTGAAGCCCATGGTGGAAGCCAGCTCCGGATCGGCTGCCGGCGCTTCGGTGCCTGTGAGGCAGGAAGAAAGGGAGAAGGGAGCTTCGTTAGGACCGCTCTGTCTGTCCCGGGCCGCCCCTGCCCCCGCCCAGAGACCGAACCCACCATCACCGCCTGTGGAGGTTTCCATGCCGGCTCCACGGACAGGTACAGACCTATATCACACACACCCGCCCAGCTCTGCGAAGCCGGGCGGAAGCGTGCTCACAGCGGGGCGGAAGTGTCTTCGCAGCCGGGCGGAAGCGTCCGCACGAAACAGGAAATGGCGCCGCTGACAACGAGAGATGACGCGCCTGGCCAGAGAAGCAGAACGCGGCTCCTGCCACAGCCCCGCCTGGTGGGAACGGCGAGCAATAGAGCAAGCGCAGGGAGGATTTCTAAGGCTCGTGGGTAGTGTGTTGGGTTCTGGCGATGGGGAAGCAGCCGCGGCATAGCCCCTGCGCTCAAGGATCTGACACCCGGGAGCCTATATGTACTTACATTTATAAGTATATACAGAATAAATTCTAAATAGTATGGGGGGATGGAGGGGAGGGAATCAGGAAAGGCTCATCCGTCTGTCTGAGACTTGAAGGAAGTAATAGATTCCATAAGGCAGAGAGGGGAGGGGAAGAAGGAACGGCGATCCAAGCAAGGGGTACCTCCAGTGCAAAGGCTCGGAGATGGGAAGGTGATGTGTGAGGAACATCCAGAAGACCTGAGTGTGGAGTGCAGGAAGGAGA
The DNA here is from genome assembly GCF_011100635.1 of Trichosurus vulpecula. NCBI lineage: Eukaryota > Metazoa > Chordata > Mammalia > Diprotodontia > Phalangeridae > Trichosurus > Trichosurus vulpecula. The sequence goes on along the minus strand of NC_050573.1, from coordinate 402,278,734 downwards.
GTCAGGTCTAGTGGGGCTGGAACAATGGGTTTGGACTAGGTTGTTAAGGGCTTTCAAAAGCCAGGGAGGAGTTTATGTTTCCATTGACCACCAGCTGCTCTCTTTGGTATCAGCTCCATTCCCCATCCCTGCCCTCAGCCACTGAACCGCCCCCCCCCCCTCAACCTTTCAGCTTCCTTTTGTGTATTGTGCCCGACCCCCACCCATTTAGATTGTCATTTCCTTGAAAGCAGGGACTGTCTGTCTTATTTGTATACCTAGCGCTTGGCACAGTACCTGGCACATAGTAGGTGCTTATTAAATAAGGAGAGGACTGTGACCAGACACTCTCAGCTAGATGGAGGATGGATCGGCCTGGGAAGACATCTGTGGCGAGGAGCAGAATGAGGAGGCCTCTGCAGCAGTCCAGGCAGAAGCCGAGAGGGCATGCGTGGAGGGGTTGACCCTGCTGCCTAGTAAGAGGTCAGATGGAGGGAGAATGTAAGGGTTTACGTGGCAAGACCTGACAACACTTGCTTATGTGAGTACACCCTACCCTAAGCTGAAAACCATGATTCTGTTTTTTCTGGACCAGCAATTTTATGCATATAGGAAAATCCCACCTGAGGAAACTCTCTGCACCAAAGCAGATCAGTGGTGTCAGAGAGCTGCCTAGGGCACTGACAGGGCAAGTGACTCGTCCAGGGTCACATTTCTAGTATGCCGCAGAGACAGGTCTTGAATCTAGGCCTTCTGACTCAATGGCCTGTTCTTTTTCCAATCTGTAACACAACTTCTCCACAATATTATTTAAAATGACAATAATGTGCAAATAGACTTACTTTTATAAAAGACTCTTCTCTTAAGCCTTTGAGGGAAACAGTACAAGCATAATTATACCTACTTTGGAGTTGAAGAAAACAAGACTCCAAGAGGTGAATTAACTAGCTTTAAGTCACATAATTGGCCAAGCTCAACTAGAACCAGGTTCAGTTACTCCAAATGCCCTTTCCATTAAATCATGTTCATGTTTGGATTATTAATGATAATACTAAGATAACATTTTGAATTTATATTTCACTTTAAAAGGGATCAGTATTTCAGAGAATTTTTCTTAATTTACTCATTCAAAACATATTAAGTGTTATGTAATAAGCAGTGTGCTGGGGAATGAGGGTGATACAAAGATAAAAGATGTGATACAAATCCACTCTAGCGTCTTTGCCAAGACAACTCCAAAATGGGGTCACAAAGGGTTGGACACAACTGAAACGACTGAACAAATGATACAAATACAAATGTGAATATGAAAAGTGCCTTAGAGGAGTTAAGGATACCAAGAAGTCATATGAGAAAAATCACTTTCTACTGGGCCAGAAAACCGCTATAAAACCTGAGTTTCACAATAAGTATGTGAAAATATTTGATAGCAGAAAAACCTGATGCACAGATAGGTTCTGAGTTGTCTTAGACTATATATAGACTTAATAACTGATCCTTCCTGGAGAACTAAAATAACCATGCTAATAGTATTTGCAAGGGCTACCTCTGCATAAAATTGTGAAATATGGAAAATTTGTCATAATCCTCTACTTCCTATACTTTTTCTCACAATGTAGGTACATTCTTGATCCAACCTAAGAGAGAAAGAAGTTCGAAAAGGGACACAGACAAGCAATGTTGGTACTACCATGTTCACCATTTATTAAGTATCTTTAGGAACAAAATACCATCTATATTAGGTACAAAGACAATAGGAAAAATATTTGTTGAAGTGAAAATAATTTGGAAAATGAGTAAACAAGCTTTCACAAATCAATAGATAGTATATTACATCTTTACAAGTATGCAATTGACAAAAAAAAAAGAGAGATCCCATTGTGTTTGTCAGCTACAGAAAAAACATTCAATTCCATAGAGTGAAATGCTGCTTTAAAGGCTTCCTTCAAACAAGAGGTTTCTCATACATATCTTAAAATTATACAATATTCCTCAAAAGATACCACATAAATAATGTTCAATGATGCCATGGTTATTAATATGACCTCTAAGACATGAAAGAGAGAGACACATGCTCATGAAAGCTATTTCCACTGTCACAAAGAGCATCTAGTGCAGAGTCCAAATCAACTGTGGTACCCTATAAATGCTGCGGTCCTCCAGATGCTTCTCTTTTACGTCAAAGCCCTGAAATATTGCAGAAGTTCTAAAGTTAGTTCATAATGCCTCAAAAAAGTTCAGCCTGACTCTGTCATCAAGGAAAAAATGAGAGTGCCTGTTGTCCAGTCTACAGTAGGCAAATGGATCAACGACCTTTGCAGCTAGTCCATCAGTGCATCTAATTTTGCATATATATTTCAGTTGGATAATTAGTTGGGTACATAATTGAAATGGAAGAAGGGAGCAGACTGGATTACTTTTGGAAAAGTGCATAATATTACGTGATAACTAAAAATAAAAGTATCTGTGAGGTCTGAGAGGGAGGGGTATTCAAGAAAAACATAATGCAAGAGATGACGTTTGAGTTAAACTTAAAAGTATGTTTAGGATCTCACTGGATGAAGTGGGAATGAGCATTTCAAGAATGAGTATAACAAGAGTCCCCTTAAGCTTTCCTGAGGATTCTGGCTCTGCTACTTTTTGCTACTTTTTTCAGGATCAGTATGCAGTGTTTTTAATTATCACTTATACAAATCCCAACCAGGCCAACACTCTCTATCCACTGACCATGAAAGCCATAATAACGGCTAGTATTAATGTAACGCCTTAAGCAGTTATACAGGGTGTCCCTAAAGTCTGGACACATAGGAAAATTGACGGCAGTGGAGTTATTGCATCAAGTTCGTGTGAATCTTAAAAAGCACATCAACCTTTGCATCACAAATGATGCAAATCATATTGAAAATGTTATTTGTTAATATTCCAATTAAATAAAATGTTGAAAATTTCATTCACTTCATTTCTTGAAAATATGCATTTTTGCCTATGTGTCCAGACTTTAGGAACACCCTGTATGGTGTCATTTATATACTGTCCTTGCATACATTGTCTCATTTGATTCTCACAGCAATCCTGGATGTGGGAGCAATTTTACAGATTTTTTGGAGGAAACAGTCAAACAGAGGTTATGATTTGCCCAACGAAGCACAGCTAGTAATTATCTGAAGCAAGATTTCAAATCAGGTCTTCCTAACTGCTTCTGAAGTCCAGGACTCTAGTCAGTGTGCCACCTAGCTGACTCCAATTGCAAGGCATATAAATAATTAAGACATAAGAGACATAGAGATGATGATTGAACCCATGAGAGCTGATGAGATCAGCAAGTCAGAAAGTATAGAAAGAAAAGAGAAGATAACCCAACATAAAACCTTGGGACTCACCTGTACTTTGATGCCAAGATGTGGAAGAAGATCCAGAAAAAGAGACCAAGAAGGGAGTGGTCAGAAGGGTAGGGGGAGAACCAGGAGAAAGCATTATCACAAAAACTCAAAGAATATCCTGGAGGCAAGGGAAGTCAATGATGTCAAATGCTGCATAGAGGTCAAGAAGAATGAAGAATGAGAAAAAAAAAGCATCAAATTTGGAAATTAAGAAATCATTAGTAACTTTTGGAGACAAGAGTTTCAATTGGCCAGCATATACCTCTAAATGGTGAGAAGTGAGTCACAGTAGAGTAAGTAGAGCAACAAATATAGACAGTTTTGTCTAGGATTATTATTGATAATAAAAATAGGATATAGACAGCAGAAAGGACAAATACACATATTGCAATAATGCCATACAAAATTCCACCAGTATAAATCAATAGCAATAAAAGGAAAACCAAAAGAGCCATTAAAAGCACTTTCATCACCAAACTTACTTGCCAACAGAGAGATACAATAAGGGCAACACAATGATTATAAACTCTCTTGTAAAATCTTAGGGAGAAGTATACTAGAACTTTATGAGCAGTATCAGCTCACAAAACAGAGGAGCAACGTCGTGTAAAACTAGTTTAAAGACAGCTTGCCAACAGATGCAACCAAGTAAAGTCATTCCAAGGATAGTTAAAAATCGAAATGGGAGGGCAACAAGAAGGAAAATGGAAAAAATTGGCAAAGAGTTTTATAACAAGTTTTTTTCAGCATCAGTTAGAGTAGAGTTACCACATTTGGACTCTTGACACCACAGATCCAGATGCACTTAATAGAGGAAATAGAAATGGCTGAAGAAAGCAAAGACGAGAAAAGCAACTCAAATACAAAGTCTGAGAGGGTATCTACATTAGAAGTGACAAAATTGACACAATTAAGGAACTGATCCATAGGGTATCCAACAGAGAGAAAAATAATAGAACACAACCATAGACATTATTAATACAAAAAAGGGCAACCAAAAGACTATCAACTTCTACTAACCTGTATGCCTCCTTTCCCATCTAGATAAAAATTTTCATGTGACTAATCTACATTCATATTGAGGGCGTCCTCAATGATAGCATTATGAGAGAGTAGGCGAGCTTTCACAAATGATATTCCTCAGTAGAACATGGGGCAGCTAGGTAACATAGTGGATAAAGCGCTGGGACCAGAGTCAGGAAGACTCATCTTCTTGAGTTCAAATGTGTCCCCAGACACTTACTAGCTGTGTGACCCTGGAAAAGTCATTTAATTTGGTTTGCCTCAGTTACCTAATCTGTAAAATGAGAAGGAAATGGCAAACCATTCTAGCATCTTTGCCAACAAAACCCCAAATGGGGTCACAAAGAGTCAAACATGACTGAATAGCAACATTTCCTATCAATTAATAAACATTTATTAAGCACCTACTGTGTGCTAGTCACTGCATTAAGCTCTGTGGATACAAAAAGAGGCAGTCCTTGCCTTTAAAGAGTTCTCAATCTACTAATTCCCTCCCTGTTTCCTTCACTAGACTGTATCATCCCTTCAAACTATTATCCTATAGCTTTCCTCCTTTCCTCAGCCAAACCCCTAGAAAAAGTTATTAATACTAATTTCCTCTACTTCTCTCACTAACTCAATGCTTTGCAATATGACTTCTGACCTCATGACTCAACTTAAACTGTTCTTTCCAAAGTTATTAATGATGTCTTCACTGCCAAATCTGATTATCTTTTCTTAGTCCTCTCTCTGCTTGACCTATCTGTTGCCTTCTGTATACTCTTTCCTTTCTGGAGAATGGTGCCTTCCAGCCCACTCCGCACAGCCATTATCAAGGTGAACAGCACTTGGGGATAAAAGGCCCAATATCCTCTCCACCACTACTGCCAACAAGCAACTGCTACCAACTGGCAGGTGAACCCACAATCCTAGTCATAGCAGCACATAGCTCCCTCAGATCATTTGTCCTGCTTCCAGCCCAGCTTCTATAGCCATCATCCCTGGAAGTAATCCCTCTAAAGATAAGCATTGACAGCTGGTACTGTAGGTGCTGCAAACCCCCACCTCCTCAGCAGCCACAGCTACTGATAACCTGGAAAAAGAAGCACTCATCATTAGAGTCATTTGTACTGTCAAATGGTTTGGCATCAGAAAAAGATATGGTTTTACTAGTGGGTATGGCATTAAAGAAGATTTGTTACTATAGAAGGCCAGCTCTGAGAAAGTCCATTCTTGGATAAGATACAGGCCAGGTTTTCCCTGAAGCCTGTTCTTGCCCTTGGGCTGATAACTCAGCATGTGGGCTTTCCAAACCTCGCCCCCCCACCCCCAGCACACACATGCTCTCTCCAAAGCTCCCTTGGCACATACATGCTCTCTCCAAAACCTCCACGGCACACACCGGTTAAACACCACCTGTGGGCTATTAACACAATATTGTTTATGGCAAAAGGGGAACAAAGCACGAGGAAGTCATGCTATATAACAAATGTCTCCCATGTGAATTTGTTGATCTGCTTGCCTAAAAGGGTACATAAGCCCTTTTCTTCAGCTTAACAAATGGAGCTATCCTATACTGTCCTGCCTGGCCCATGTAATCTTTTCACTCTCCCCGGCATTGGGCCATCTCCGGCCATTAGGCTCCACAGCCAATGGCAGCAAGTGGTGCCCCAACAAGGGACCCTGAGGCAAGGGACACCTGAAGCAGACGAACCCAAAGCAAACAGACCCGAGGCAACGGACTTGGAGCAAACAAACCCAAAGAAGATGGACCAAGGTGAACACAGACCCAAAGCAGATGAACCTGAAGCAGATGGGTTCAGAGGACAGAAGCTCTGAAACAGTGAGTCTCCCTTGGAGAGGCCCTGGTAAAAAAGGAGCTTCAGTGGGCAAACACAGTCAGCTAAAATAAGGGAGATAATCTTTCCTCGGGGATTAAGGAGATGGGAGAGCAATGATCTTTCCTCTCCTTTACTTTCACTTTCCTTTTCTAAGTATCACCAGGGTTATATGGGGATTAAAGAGGTGGGGCAGACACAATCTATACTATATGAAAGCCTTAAAGAAGCTAGTAAGGGAAAGAAGTCTCTTAATAACAACTACCCAAATCACAAGAATTTTTAGAGACAGCAGAGATGGGCACATCTCCCCTACAGCTGGGGATCTGCCCCAGGTCATCTTAAAAATTTGGGTCTCTAAGACCCCAATAAAGCATGGCACCTGGCCTCCGTTACATTCCTGACAGCCAAGCAATTTGTGTAAAGGATTCAAAAAATCCTCTGTGTTTCCTGTCTCTGTGTCTGTGTTCTGTCTCTGTGTTTCTGTGTTGAGTGTGTAACCTGACACCCTGTAACGTCCACTATCTGTCTTTCTTTCCCTCCCTGACTCCAGTCTTTTCAGAGGAACAGGAGGGCGGGAGAGAAAAAGAGAAAAATGTTTTCTTGTTTAGGTTTTTTTATGGAAAAGGCAAGATGGAGAAGTATCAGGTCAAAATTAGAAAGAAATAAAGTTTGGAAACTTTTGGGAAATAGTTGGAAATAATGCTTTCTTTCTTTCTCACTCCATTCCACATCTGGCCAATTTGAAATGTGAAGAGAGATAAGAAAGAAAGTGAGAAACTTTTCCCTCAGATTTAAGTGAAGTGTGTTACTCCCAATATGATAAATCAGAATTTATTATACCATTTGGCACTAATCATGTTGGTAAACAAAATGGACTCTTAGCACTCAGTTCAACCAGGTACCCTTGAAGAGTTTGGCCTTTGTTTCCTTGATTAGATTTGGGAGTCCTTGGTGACCTCCTTGCCTCAGGGGAGGGCCTAGTTTACACTTGAGTTTGAGTGACATGTTTGGGACATCAGAGGTTTTTAGACCATGTGGGTTTAAGTCAACTCTTTGTGATGATTCTAGGTCACGTGGGTGAGTCACTGTGATGATTTTAGGTCACATGGGTGAATCGCATGTGTGACTCACCCTTGACCCTGAAAAAGATATAAGAGCAGGGGTTGGCTTTCTCTTTTTTGGAGCTCTTGCCCACAGCCATGGTGGCTCGAGTGACTCTGGGCCAGCCCTTGTTAAATGAGCTCTCGGGCTGAACTTAGATGTTGGTAACTATGAATTATATTTGGTCTGTCTGTCAATGTTTGTAATTTGTTTGTATTTTGCTCTGAAGTTCAGGGTGTTGGCTTTCTCCCCTGAACTAAGTGAATGATGTCTGTATGCTGGATTAAAGTAAGCTTGTCAACCCCTTAATGTTGCTTTCCTTAGTAAAGCAGATCAAAAGAACCTGGGCTTTTGCAGCATGCTGGTAGCGTGCTTGTTGGGCTTCTGTTGGTCTTTCACCCCCACAACAGCTGCTAACCAGATTGTTGAAACACTAAGGCAAATTGGAAAATGGATAGATCTCAAAAAGAGACACTTTGAGTCTCCCAGTATGAGGAGAAGGGACAAGGAGCCACTGGATATTTTTTTCCAGAGTCCCGCTCACCTTTGACTGGCAGATTCAAAGTCCTCACTTTCAAAAAGTTTTTAAGGAGTGAACACGAAAGTGAAATCTACTTGAGTAAAAATTAGAATCACTAAAATTCTCTTAGAAAAACGAAAGAAAGGGGGCAACAGAAACATTCCCGTATTTTCTTAATAGACTCACACAAGTCATCCAAATGAGTGTAGGGGACGCTGAAGCTGCCAATATATTGTTACAAAAGTTGGCAGTTGAAAATTGTAATGCCTATTGTAAGAGCCCTGCTAGGTGGGGGACCTCATATGACCATCTCTGAGATGATTCAAAAATGCCAAAAAGTGGGCACAATGGCATACCAGGCTGAGGGTAGTGGCCACTGCTTTTAATCAACAGCAGCCAAAAACCACTGTAAAATGCTATAACCATGGAAAGTCCAGACACATGAAAAAGGAATGTAGAGCACCACGTAAAGGGATACAGAAAAGTTCTGTGTCCCAACCAACCACACCGTGCCTTAGGTGTGGAATGGGGAACTGGAATGTGGAATTGGGCATCAGAATGCTGTTTGAATTTGGGAAACCACTCTCAGGGCCAGCCCTGGCCCCGGCAAACAATAGGGGCCACCCTTTCCCTAGTTCCCCCTCAGACGGTTCCAACTATGACCCTAACAATGGGACTCCTCATAGGATGCTCCTCCCAGTAGCTCCTCCCTCAGAGGGCTCATTATAGTCCCCGGGGTAGTAGATTCAGATTACATGGGAGAAATCAAAATTTTATTATACACAATCTTGCCACATCACATACATATAGGAAAGGGGGAGAGAATAGCGCAATTGATTTTGATAAAATATGAAACCACAGGGAACTATTTTCAGAAGGTTCGGGGCTCACAAGGATTTGGAAGCATAGGAAGAAAGGCTTTCTGGGTACAAGATATTACAGAAAAAAGACCAACTTTGAAAGTAAAAATAGAAGGCATAGAATTTGAAGGATTGATAGATACTGGAGCAGACAAATCAATCATCGCAGACCAACTTTGGCCAAAAGCCTGGCCACTAGTAACAAGTGATGTCATTGCAAGGAGTAGGGACAGTCACCATCCCGAAACAAAGTGCAAGATGGTTAAGCTGGGAGGTTGAGAAACAGAGAAGAAAATTCAGACCATATGTTTTATCATATCTACCTACAAATCTATGGGGGAGAGACCTCTTGGGATATATGAAGGTCACTATACAACTTCATCCCCCCTAGGATTTTTAGGAAGGGCCACTGTCATAAATTCTAAGAATAGAGTTCCTAAGGAAACCTGGCCCGCAGTATGGGTCGAACAATGGCCTTTAACATCAGAAAAAGTACAGGTCCTTACCGATATTGTTAATGAACAATTAAAAATTACTGGACTACCTGAAAGCCATGATCAAAAAAAGAGCCTAGATATCATCTTTCAAGAAATTATCAAGGAGAACTGCCCTGATATTCTAGAGCCACAGGGCAAAACAGAAATTGAAAGAATCCACCAATTGCCTCCTCAAATAGATCCCAAAAAGAAATCTAGGAATATTGTCACCAAATTCCAGAGCTCCCAGATCAAGGAGAAAATACTTAAAGCAGCCAGAAAGAAACAATTTGAGTATTGTGGAAACACAATCAGAATAACAAAAGATCTAGCAGCTTCTACATTAAGAGATCGAAGGGCTTGGAATATGATATTCCGGAGGTCAATGGAGCTAGGATTAAAACCAAGAATCACCTACCCAGCAAAACTGAGTATCATGCTCCAAGGCAAAATATGGATTTTCGATAAAATAGAGGACTTTCAAGCTTTCTCAGTGAAAAGACCAGAGCTGAATAGAAAATTTCACTTTCAAACACAAGAATCAAGAGAAGCATGAAAAGGTAATCAAGAAAAAGAACAAGAAAAAGAAATTGCAAGGGACTTACTAAAATTGAACTGTTTTGTTTACATCCTACATGGAAAGATGATGTGTATGATTCATGAGACCTCAGTATTAGGGTAGCTGAAGGGAATATGCATACACACACACACACACACACACACACACATATATATATATATATGTTTATGTATATATATGTATATGTGAGTGTGTATATATGTATGTGTGTATATATATGGAGAGAGAGAGAGAGTGGACACAGGGTGAGTTGAAGATGAAGGGAAGATATCTAAAAGAAATAAAATCAAATTAAGGGATGAGAGAGGAATATATTGAGAGAGGGAGATAGGGAGAGATAGAATGGGGTAAATTATCTTGCATAAAAGTGGCAAGAAAAAGCAGTTCTGTAGGAAGAGAAGAGAAGGCAGGTGAGGGGGAATGAGTGAATCTTGCTCTCATCAGATTTGACCTAAGGAGGGAATACCATACATACTCAATTGGGTATCTTACCCCACAGGAAAAAAGGAGGAAGAAAATTAAAAAAGGGGGGGATGACAGAAGGGAGAGCAGATGGGGGTGGAGGTAATCAAAAACAAACACTTTCAAAAGGGGACAGGGTCAAGGGAGAAAATTCAATAAAGTGGGATAGATTAGGAAGGAGCAAAATATAGTTAGTCTTTCACAGCATGAGTATTGTGGAAGGGTTATACATAATGATATGCATGTGGCCTATGTTGAATTGCTTGCCTTCTTAGGGAGGGTGGGTGGGAAGGGAAGAGGGGAGAGAATTTGGAACTCAAAGTTTTAAAAACAGATGTTCAAAAACAAAAAAAAAGTTTTTGCATGCAACTAGAAAATAAGATACACAGGCAATGGGACGTAGAAATTTATCTTGCCCTACAAGAAAGGAAGAGAAAAGGGAATGGGAGGGGAGCGGGGTGACAGAAGGGAGGGCTGACTGAGGAACAGGGCAACCAGAATGTAGGGTAGAAATGGGGAGAAAATTTGTAATTCAAACTCTTGTGAAAATCAATGCTGAAAAAAAAATATATTAAATAAAATAATAAAAAAAAAATAAGAAAAGTGGCAGTTAGGTGGCTCAGTGGGTAGTGAACTAGATGTGAAACATGGAAAACTTAAATTGGAATCCTCCCCCATACACTTTAAGGAGCTGTTAGTATGACTCAGAATTATGTTGCAGCCAGTTCAAACTGACTCCTGAGAGCTGATTGTTAAATTTTCAGTGTAAGCATTTACACTTTGAAAATCAACAAATGTTACAAACCAGGGCTTGATTTATTATTTTGTTGATTGTCTATACTTAAGAAAGTGTGAAAGTATTAATAATTCAGATTAAACTTAAAATGCCATGCAAAAAAAAAAACTATCTGCACAGGCAAGGTCATCATCCCCGGGAAAAGAACTTGTTTGAGTTATGTAAATTCTAAACAATGAACTTGGCTTGCTGAGAAATTGCAGGTTCATGTACAATAGATAGAAAAGATTCTAATGATTGACTTTTACACCAGGACAAGTTTAAATTTGAGAAGGAAAGATATTTAATTAAATCCCTTATATGTATATGAGTCCTGGCAAATCTTTTTTCCTTATTGCAACTAAAAGCAACTAACTGTACCTGGCTATAGGCTATAATTGGTGGAACTTGCTGTTTATGGCAAAAGGCACTTGGGACCATAACTAATTTTGCTTTGAGTTTGAATTTGAGTCTGCATTAAATCAGTATCTGAGAGAAATGCCACAAGCTACTCGCGGGGAATGTGATCCTCTACCGTTAACAGGTGGAGGTCTGCATTTGGGAAAAAGCTGAGGGGACGATCTTAGTCTCAATCTAGGATGGGATCCTCCTGGCTCAGTTTCCCTTTGTGTTCCTTTGAAAAGGAATGTTCCCACCTGACTATTCCTGAGTTTAGCTATGGAAACAGATACTACATAATTGAAGAGCTATAGCTATATTTCAATTTAAACAAAGCCAAGGATGTTTTATCCTGTCATATTTGGCATGTCACATTTCCCTGCTTTTTTCCTTCTATAGCAAATTTCTATGATTGGAGCAAGTAGTTAGTATAAGATATGAGCTCTTTTGTGTTATCCTACTGGGCAATCTAATAATACGTGTGCAAAAAAATTATACAATCTGCTTAAGACTCACCTTTAGATGTTAGCTTTGTTTTAAAGGATTGTGAGAGCAGCAGTACTTTTCCTGTGATCAGTCTCCTACTGTTACCAATGTGAGATTCTATTACAACACCTTTTTGACTAGGAAACTTTGTGACAGCTAGGAATTCTTCAGTAACTAGAAACTTTGTTTGTTATTACCAACTTAGTAAAGCTTTATATACAACAGTAAAAATGCACGTGAGCCATTTAGGACTCGCTTTGTAAATATTCCTTAAGCAATGTAAGAATGTTATTCTGTTATTTGATTCTAAAGTCTTGTTACAATTAATGTTGCTAAAAAGAAAAATGGTTTGTGGTTTATTTTATAAATGCCATCAAAGAAATATGACATGATTAAAAGGTTAAGATTCTGTATGCATTGTGTTAAAATTGACTATTTAATGTATTTATGTATGTACTGAAGCCTGTTATTAATTCTTTAAGTGACATCTCATCCTCCTGATGAGGAAATTAATAATGGATGAATGTAGAGTGTAGGACACTGGCTTCTGATGTGAATTTCTTAAACATGACAGTTTGCCATGGTTCAAGTTTTGAGTTTGTGAGAATGATCAGGGTTATGGAGTTTGGAGGTGGTATTTTGGAATTGTGCTAGATCACTCTTGTAGGAGAGTGGACAGAAAGCTGGTTTCTACAAGAAGAGAAGAAGATGCTGAGATGCAGTGCTGGAGATGGCTGGAACTAAGGACCAGAGGATTTCACTGATGGTGTTCCTTGCCAGACAGCTGTATAAGAAAGGACTTTTTGAATCTTAAAGAGACAATTGCTTTTTGACTTTATATTCAGAAAGGGGACTGCCACCTTTGATTTGTCAATGCATTGAATATTTACTTAAAAGGGGATTACTATGTACAAGTTTGTCTCTCCTATCCCTATTTCTTTGTATCTACAAATTTATGGCATAATCATAATGTGACACGAGATACAATTGATTTAGAATTTATCACCCATTTAACTAAAGACAGCAAAGCCCCAGGAATTGATCCTGAAGGGAACTCCTAAAGTAAGTCAAAACAACATTGTTGCCACTTTCTCCCCTTGTTTGCCTTCTTAACACTATTGTGTCTCATAAGGCCCTGTCTTCTACAAGCTGTTATTTGACTCATCACTAGCTTAAACTCCATCTTAAAATAATGGGGAGGAGATGTAGAGCTCCAGCTCTGAGAAAGTCCATTCTGGGATAAGATACAGGTCAGGTTTTCCCTGAAGTCTGTTCTTGCCCTTGGGCTGATAACTCAGCATATGGGCTCTCCAACCCCCCCACCCCCACCCCGCACACAAGTGCTCTCTCCAAAGTTCTCTCAACACACACATGCTCTCTTCAAAACCTCAACGGCACACATGGGCTATACACCATCTGTGGGTTATTAACACAATATTGTTTATGGCAAAAGGGGAACAAAGCACAAGGAAGTCATGCTATATAACAAATGTCTCACACACGAATTTGTTGATCTGCTTGCCTGAAAGGGTACATAAGCTCTTTTATTCAGCTTAATAAACAGAGCTGTCCTATGCTCGGCTCCCTGGGGAGGGGTCTCCGGCCGGCGGGGACCCTGATCAGGAACAATGAAGAGACAAGGAGACAGAGGTGGAGAAGTCTCGTTTATTCAAGGAAGCAGCAAAGCTTTTATAACAGTTTCAGCCAATCATATGCTAGCTCGGCACCTGCAAGGAGGCTTATTGCCAATCATGTAAAAAGTTTTAGCTGTGTGTATGCCCTCGTGGATCCCCTGTGCACTGTCTCATGCTCAGGTGTTGCTGAGAGTGTGGAGACCCGACCCAGCCTGTTTGGCCTTGACTGTGAATGGAGGCAGCACTCTTTTCCCACGGGACCAGCTGTGAGCCTCAACAGCACTTAACAGTCCTATACTCTCCTGTCTGGCCCATGCAATCTTTTCATTCTCCACAGCTTTCAGGCCATCTCTGGCCATTAGGCACCACAGCTGCTGGCAGCACATTACCATCTGCTTTGCCCCTGCATCCTAATGACCACAAGACCTTCCCATCAGTCTTGCAGCTGAAACTTCCTATACGTCTTATGGCCTCCATCTGAAGGGGAGCACTAGAGAATAGAGATGTCCTGGGTTTTCTATTTGTGTAACTCAGACTTAGCACAGTTCTTTGCTTTGTAAATGCTTTCCCACTCATTTATTCATTCGTTCATTTTTTGTGATATATTCTTGTGGTTCTTTTACATGTCTAATGGCTCCTCAGACTCCTTGGCTCATTCATCATCCTCATGACATCTCAACTCTGAGTATGATGCAAGGCTCTATATTGGGCCCCTTTCTCTTTTTTCTCTGCTCTTTGTCTCATTGTCCTCATCAGTTTCTATGGGTTTTATTATCTCTATGCAAATGACTCAGTTCTATATATCTAGCCCCAGCCTTTCTCTTAAATTCAGTCCTACATCACCAATTGCTATTTAAATATTTCAAACTGTATGTCCCAGAGATATATCAAATTCAACATGTCTAAAACAGAAGTCATTATATTTCCCTCAAAGCCCACCCTTCTTCAGAACTTCCCTATCACTGCTAAAGGCACCGACATTCTTCGAGTTTTCTCAGGTTCATAACCTGATTATTATCTTTGACTCTTTACTTTCCCTCACTCCACATATCCAACCATTTGTCAAATCTTGCCTGGGCCTGGGAGAAGAAAGGATTTGAGAAGGAAGACACAAGACGGGACACACCAAACCACCGTCTCTTGCCTGGCTTTCTGGGGAAAAAAGGACACCAAATTCTATAATGCTCCCTTCCTCAGTCACAAGCCTGAGCCTCTCTAGCGGATACCTCCTCTCTCCTCCCTTTCTTTCCCCTCCCTCTTCTTCCCCTCCCCAGCTTTCCAACTATACACAGATGATGCCTAATGTTCTGAAAAGTCTCCAACCCAAGGCCAAATGCCTAGGGATGTTGATAACCTAAATCCCATTGTTGGATAATTAACAAACTCCCACCCTCTCTATCCCAGCCAGTGATTCTGAACCCCATCTTTCATTATCCAAAGACTTTCTGTTTGTCCCATACTGCCTGCTCCCTTCTTCCCATTCCCCTCATCCCACCCCGACCCCCAACCCAATATCTCACTCTAAAGCTACCCTCCCAACACTGTTCTTTAGAATGGCTGCTCCATTATTAATAAACTTGCTTCAAGTTAAACCCTTTCCTTTCCTGTTTCTTCCATCTTGAGCTCACTGAGACCTGACTCCCTGACCCAGCTTCCATGGCCATTCTTTCCAGCACTTGTTACATTTTCATTCATACTCCCAAATCATTATTCAAGGTGACGGAGTTGTAATACTCATACTCCCCAGTGTCACTTCCATGCTTGCTATGTACCTCCATTACTCAGTAACTCTCCTCCTTTGAGCTTCACTTAATCCGTATCTACCACCCAATCAAAACTCTGGTAGCTGTTACCTACCGATTATCTATCATTCCTCCACAATTTTCAGTGCCTGGCTCACAGTGTTTTTCCCTTCCCCAACTTATACCCTCAAACTGAAGGTCTTCAATATATATCTTGATACTCCCTTAAACTCCCTAACCTCACAGTTCCTCAATTTACTCATTTCTCTTCTTCACCCAACCTCAGCCACACACAGAGATTGCTATCACTCACACATGTTCCACATTCATGTTTATAATCTCTTTAATTCTTTTATTTGAGCGTTCTACCTCTCCCTCTCTCTTGCAACTCCAAAGCGTGTTTTTCATCCTCACCATGAATTCCAATGCCTTGACCCCCTCAGTTCTTTCCCAGGCCATCACCCCTACATGGGTCTCCTCCCTTCCCCACCTTGGTCCCTGGTAAACCAGTTCGACTCTATACTGTCCTCTTTTCTTGAATCCCTTGCCACTTCATCCTATTGCTCATCTTGCCCCGCCAAGTTTAAGCCGTGGATTGTTCCCAACACCCACTCTTTTCATTCCGACTCACACGCTGTTGGAAAAAGCTGAAAAAAAATCACAAAATCTTGGGTCCACTACAAATTTATGTTATATAATCTCAACCAAGCACTTACTGCTACAAGGCAATCTTTTAATATTTCTCTGATTGATTCATTATTCCATTCATCACAGCACCTTTTCCCTACCTTTTCATTCCTCTTTAAATCTCCCACAGCTACACTCCTCTTTCCTCCCACTCTATGAGAACCTTACCTCATGTTTCACTAAAAAATCTTAGCTATTTGCCAAGTGCTCCCCCTTATCTTCTCCATTTCACCTCACATCATTCAGATGACTTCCTCCTCCATCTCACAAGAAGAGATAGCCCTTTTTCTTGCCAAGGCTACCCCTTGAGTGCCTTAGCACAGTGCCTGGCATATAGTAGTTGCTTAATAAATATCTGACTATTATTGACTTCTAGATGCATGTGATCCTATTCCATCCAGAAGATTGCCCCCTATATATCATCCCCACTCTCTCACTAGTTTTCAATCTCTCCCTGTCTACTTGTTTCTTCCCTGCCGTCCATATCTCCCCCATCCTCAAAAAACTCTCACTTGATCTGTCCATACCTGTTATTATCCCATGTTTCCTCCCTTTTGTGGCCAAACTCCTTTAGAAGGCCATCCATAATCATACTACCAACCACTTCCTCTCCTCTATTCTTGACTCTCTGCATTCTGGTTTCCAAATTCATCACACAAGTGAAACTTGAAGTTTTAAACTGATTTCAATTTCCAAATCTAATGTCTTTTTCTTTATCTTCATCCTTATTGACCTTTCTGTAGCCTTTAACCTATGGGTCACCTTCTGTTCCTTGATATTCTTTTCTCTCTAGGTTTTCATGACACTCTCCTACCCCATTTTTCTCCTAACTGTCTGACTGCTCCTTTTCAGTCTCCTTTGCTATATCTTCATTCAGGTAATGCCCCAAAATTGTGGATGTCTCCCAAGGCTCTGTCCTAGGTCCTCTTCTTCTATACTATTTCTTTTGGTGATCTCATCAGATTCCAGGTATTCAAATAACAGTCTTCGTGCAGATGATTCTGATCTCTATTTTGTCCAACCTTAACCCCTCTCCTGACCTCCAACTGTCTACTGGACATCTCAAACTGATTGTCTCATAAACATCTTAAACTCGACATCCTCAAAACTGAACTCATTATCTTTCCCTCAAACTCTTCCTTCTTCCCAAACTCCTTATTACTATCAAGGGTAACACCATCCTCACCCCCAATCTGTTTGGGAGTCCTGTCAATGCCACCTTCATAATAGCTCTAATATATGCTTCTGTCTCTCTCTGCTACAGACCCTTACACCTCACAAGTGGACTATGGCAATAGCCTTCTGGTTCATCTCTCAAACTTCAAGTCTTACCCCACCCCAATCCATCCTCCATTCATCTGTCAAAGTGATCTTCCTAAAAGGCAGATCTGACCATATGGTCAGTGGTTCCCTATTACCTATAAGATCAAATATAAACCCTTCTATTTGGATTTTAAAGCCTGGCCCTTTCCTTCCTTCTCTCACCTTACTTCTGAGAAGATTAAAATTGATCCTGTATCATTTATTTATTGATCCTAATTACAATTAATTGATTTTGTCCTTTAACTGCTTTGATCCTATAATTGCTTAAGTTGTGGGTCTTTGTCTCTGAACTTAGTTCAGAATTCAGCTGGTCTGTAATGCAATAACTTAAAAAATCTAGTTCTCCTAGTAATCACTGATCTATTCTTGCCTATTCTTAGCTGACCTTAGGGAAATGTTTGTGAACACAACGGAGTTGGGTCTAATATCTTTACATCACCAAGCTATCCTTCAAAAATGCCTGGTTTGCTGTCAAAAAGTCTAGCCCACTATCTTGCACCTGGACTCAATGAGCACTTTTTAGTCTCAGAAGAGAAGAGAGTTGTTGCTAGCCTCTATTACCAAACTTCCAAATAATCATGTTGTTCCCCAAGTCTCAGCTCTGTGATCAATCATGTTGCCCTCAATTCTATGATGCCACCTACCCTGTTCTTTTCTTTGTTCTGTACTCCTCAAAACCTATAAAAGGGGAACTGTTCTTTTGCTTGGGGTCTTTGGCATAAATGGAAGCAAACCATTGACCCAGTTATTGACCCAGCTAATAAACTTTATCTTGCTTGGAGAATTGCCCCAGTTTATCCTTTTGTTCAGTTTCACCTGTGACACTCTTCTCCCCTCGCTCTGAGATCCAGTGACACACGATTCATTGCTGTTCTTCCAATGAGACATTCTATCTCCAAGCTCCATGCATTTTCACTGGCTATCCTCTATGCTTGGAACTCTCTCCCTCCTCATCCTGGCCTGCTGGCTTTCCTGTCTTTCTTCAAGTACCAGTTAAATTCTTACATCCTGTAAGAAGTCTTTCCTGGTCCTCCTTAGTACCTCTTTTTTGAGAGTATCTCCAATTAATTAAGTATGGTTTGTGTATACACACACAGTCACATGGAAGCCTAAGTCACATGAGCTTGAGTCACATGAAGCCTGTGGTGGGAAGGGCTTGCTGAAAGGGTGGAACAGGAAGGAGTGGAGCAGGAAGGGTGGAGCAGAGCTGAGAGGAAGGAAGTTGGTCAGATCAGTTAGAGCTAAGAGACAGAGAGGAAGCAGGCAGCTAGCTGTGAGTGTTCATTTGTGGAAAGGCCCTAGCAGGGGGAAGGCTTGGGGATGGCAGTGCCCCCTGCATTGCTAATGTATATAGCTTTCTTTGTTGCTATGATGGATTTGGCTTTCTGGTGTGGGATTCTGTTTTCTGGTGTTTGAATAAATGTTTTGGTTTTCTGTTGAATTTTAGTGATTCAGAACTATGCCAGCATATTCATAGCCACCATAGGCATTGTGAATATTGTGTTGGTGCTACATTTGGTGACGAGGATCACATTGGCGATACAGTACACTAACCAGACTATTGGTCCATGGCCAGCAGGAATCAAATTATCCAAACTTCTATTAGCTCTACTCTGATAGGTGGGGTCTATAGAGAAGATCATCCAACTTCCTGCTAGATGTGGGTTGGGTGGAAAAAAGAGTCAATCTGGTTGTATAGCCACTGGGTTATACACCACTATATAATCACAAGTCATAACCTACTGTTCCCCTTCCCTTCACTCCTGATAATGGATCAACAAACAACTGAGATAGTAGAGACTTACTCTTGTTGGAGAATGGAGGTGTTCAAAGAATCTGAACCAGGTAATTTATCTAGTCAGAAAGGAGTTGCCTATAACATTAGAAAAGAGGGCTTGTTTCAAGTATGCATCCCACCATTCCACGATGCCCACTGCTTGAGGGCGGTATGGGTAGTGGAAGACCTATCTAATGCCCTGATTTGGGGCCCATTATTAAATTCAGGATATGGTAGAATTCATTGTTATTAGAAACATGATCTGCATAATTGGGGTCTTTTTCAAGGGCCATGATAGCCTTCCATTAGGGTCAGTGACAAGTGTAGCTAACTCATACCCTATCAAGATATATCATAGGCTCCAGTGTCATGGAAGAGGCCCTACATAGTCCACTTGCTAAGATCTAGACAGCTATACTCCCTGGGGGATCTTCCCTAAGGGTCCTTTTCTCTGTGGCAATGAAATAGGCAGAAAGTACAACCAGCCTTCTTTTCCTTGGCTTCTTTCTGAGTGAGGTAGAGATTTAACTGGTGGGCCTAGTCCTGCACAGTGTGTTTATTTCCATAGCACAAATCCATTGTATTACTGAGGAAATTTGTTGCATATAGTTTTGATGAGCTATGTCGTTTCATTTTGGATTCTTCAGGGGAGAGTCCCTTTCTGTGGCCAGATACACAAATGACAGACATGGCAGTGAGTTCTTCAGTTCAACCTCTACGTGGAAACAAGATGATGCCCTTTTTCCCCATCCTCCCATACTGGGTTGGACTTGATCTTCTAGTTGCTGCCGTTTAACAGACCAAACAGCTAGTCCATGGGCCACAGCCTATGAATCAGTATAGATGACTATTTCCTTTTCACTCTTTAGTTTGAAGGTAAAGAGTCAGTCAATAAACATTTATTAAGTGCCTACTATGGGCTAGGCACTGTGCTAAGCACTGAGCATACAAGTTAAAAAAAAAGAATCCCAATCTTCAAAGAGTTTACAATCTAATGAAGGAAGACCACACAGAGGAAAGCTAAAAAGGGTGGGAAAGATGGGAAGGAGTAAAAGTACCCAGTGCAGGGATATGATGGTGAAATCTAAAAGTTGTATAGCTGGTGGGAAATGGAGAGAAGACTGTGCTAAGCTCCTTTCTTAAACAGAGGCCCTGGAGCATATGGTCATGCACTCCATGAGCATTGCTCATAGCTCTGCCCATTGGACTGACTGACTATTGGCATGAATGATATAAACCTCACCTTCAGGCATCTCAATATTGTGGTACTCCACTGGACAATCATTTTTGATGCAAGAGGTTCTATCAGTAAAATAGGCCTCTATGTCCTCCAAGAGTGATGAGGGCCTTAGCTAGGGGTGTGGGCAACAGATTACTTTTGGCACATCTCCTTCAGTTTGTTGGTCAGCCACTATTCATGCAGCTTATTCACCCTTCTGGGTCTGTGCTTTCCTTTCCTTTGAATGTACCATTTCCATATTGATGCCTCTTGAGCCCTCTCAGGCTTGTGCAATTTGTTATTGGGCAAGACACATTGGAAAATGGAGATCTTAAGTCTCATTGTATAACTCAGGGCTCAGAAGCAGGCTAATAATTGCTTCTCAAAGAAGGTATAATTAATGACTGCCCACAAAAACCCAGAACCCAAGGAGTCTCTCTGCCACTTTCTCCAGTCTCTTGCCATTAGACTAGCTGAGTCTTGGTGTTCAATGGCATCAGTATATGACAGGGGTCCAAGGAGAACTTACAGGACCACCTCCATGGATGCTTCCAACATAATATGGCTATATTCCTCAATCAGTCTGTGTAGCATGGCAAGTCCGTGTAGCAGATGATGATCCCTAAATGTGGGATATACTCCTGCTGGAGGCCAAAAAGTAGAAAGAAGGCCTGAGTCTCTTTCTTGGCTGTTGAGGGGTTCAAGGCCAGGAAACTACATCTTGGTAAAATGTACCACAGAAAATGAATTAATATCAATATTAAACATATAGGCACCAAATGGCATAGTACCTAAATTCTTAAAGGAAAAAGTAAATAAGTTATAAGAAGAAATACACAGTAAAACTATAATAGTGGGGATCCTCAGTTCACTCTTCTTGGATTTAGATAAATAGAAGCAAAAAACAAGTAAGAAAGAAGTTAAAAAATTGAATAGAATTTTAGAAAAGTTAGATATGGTTGACCTCTGGAGAATATTGAATGGGACTAGAAAGGAGTATATCTATTTCCTTCTGTGAATGGCACATTGACAAAAGTTGACCATTTTAGGGTATAAAAACCACACAAATGCAGAAAAATAGAAATATTAAATGCATCTTTTACAATAATACAATAAATATTACATTCAATAAAGGATTTTTGAAGCAAAGGTTAAAAATTAATTTGAACTGCATAATTTATTCTTTAAGCAAGTGGGTCAAAGAACATGGAGTAAAGGGAAGGGGACCACTGACCATATCTGGCTTTAGTCTACCTTTCTATGCTTATTTCACATCCTTCATGACACCCTATAGTCCAGTCCAACTGGCCTACCTTCTGTTTTCTGTACATGAAATTCCATCCTCCATCACCATTTCTTTGGACTCCCTACAGGCTCCCTAGTTTTCCTCAAAGCTCAGGTCAAGTGTCTCCTACAGCAAAATCCATCTTGATTCTTGAACACCCTCCTCCCCAACTAACTCTATTTTGTATAATACGTTCTGTTTTCTCGACCAAAAAATAAAACTCTGTAACACTGTAAGCTTCATGAGGTCAAGGATTGTTCCATTTTTGTCTTTGTATCAACCACCCTTAGCACAGAGCCTGAGCACAGTAGGTTTAGGAATGATGTTGATTGATCTGTATTCATAGTTTCCCCACAGACAAACATCTTGAGGGCAAGGTCCACCAATTGTAGCATTGTGTCATGATATCCTAGGCTCCAAGCCACAATGTCTGCCTAGCTCATAGTCAGCAGGCTCTTCATCAAGGCTGCTACTCAGTGCCTGTCACATCAGTCCCACAATGCTGGTTGATTTGAGTTGGAAATGAAGCACTTATCTCTTTGAATAGTAATAATAATGATTTTATTATCGTATTTTTGCATATTTATATATGAAATATTTATAGGTTTATGTATAGTACTTTTATACTGCCATAAAAACTTTACATATATAAAATGTTTTATCATAAATTTCAAAGTTTGCAAGTGCTTTACAAACATCTCACTTTATCCTCACAACAACTCCAAGTATTAGGTGCTGTTATTTAATTATCCTCATTCTACAGATGAGGAAACTGAGGTAGACAAGTAAATGATAAGTGCAGGGCTGGAGAACCTACAGCCTCAAGGCCACATGTGGCTCTGTAGGTCCTCAACTGCGGCCTTTTGATTGAATCCAAACTCTCTAATAAAAGGATTTGTTCAGTAAACCTTGGACTCAGTCAAAAGGCCGCACCCAAGGCCCTAGAAGGTCACACGTGACCTTGAAGCCGCAGGTTACCCACCCCTGGACAAGTGACTTGCCCAGGGTGGAACAGCAAAGAAGCCTCCGAGGCTACTTCTGAACGCAGGCGCTCCTGACTCCGCCTGAGCTCTGGGCACCGTGGTGCCCCCTAGCGGCCCTGGGAGGTCCGGGATCCCTGCCCAGCCCGGGTTCGAGCCTCGGCTCGCGCTCATCCCGTAGCCGGAACCCGCCTCACCTCGCAACCGGCAGCCAGATTCCAGAGCCCAGACCCCCTAACCCGCTCCCCTTCCCCTTCCCTTTCCCCTTCCCCCTTCCTCTTACCCTTCCCCCTTCCCCTTTCCCCTCTCTACCCTCTTACCCCTTCGTCTTCCCCCACCCTCCTGTCCTTTGTCCTCCTCCTCTCCCTCTCTTTCTTCTTCCCCATTCACTTAGGCTCCAGCCCCTCCCCTCTCACCTCTCAGCCCTCCCCGCCAAAATTGCATCCCTCTTCGACTCCACCCTTCCCCCTCTCTTTCCTCCAGCAACGGAAGGTCCAAGAAGCGGGACTACGGAACCGGAAATGCGTCACTGCCGGGCGCCCTGGCGCGTTTTTGACCAGCGCCCGTGGGCTGCACGCCTCTTCTGGGGTTGGGTCTCTTTTTCATCTCTTTATTTTCAGATCTACCAATTTTTGTCGCCGCGACAGTGACGGCGGCCTCGCTGGTGCGGGACGGGTCGCTGACCATGCCGTCCTCGCTCGTGGGCCCGGCGGCCGCGGCCGTCACGCCTTCGGCGGTCGCGGCCCTGCAGGAGGCTCTGGAGAACGCGGGGCGGCTTATCGACCGCCAAGTGCAGGATGACCGCCTCTATCCCGACCTGTCGGAGCTGCTCATGGTGCCGGCCCCAAGTGAGATATGTTTGCTCGCCTTTCAGTCGTGGCTGCCAGTCCCCGGCCTCCCTCCTTTAACTCTTCCAGCTCCTACACCCCAAGCTTGGGATGTAAATTCATTTCTGCGTTTATTAGCTCCCAGTGTGTGCCAGGCGGACAAAGGCTAGCCCTCAGGGCGCTTGCTTTTGGAGTACGCGGATAAGAAGATAAGTAAATTCAAAGTAGGCAGTGATGGAGACAGTGCCGTAGGGAAATTTGATCAGAGAGGACATTTTCAGCTGGAGGAGGCAAGCAAGAAAGGAAACACGGAGGAAGTAGGGTCTTTAACTGAGCCTTGAAAGGAGAGAAAGATTATGAAAGGCATAATCTACCCCATTGCACGTATCGAGGTGACATCGAGTTTGGGAGAAGAGCTAGAAGTCTTGTTTGCTGGTTTTATATTTTAAGTATTGGAGGGAAGATTCTTGAGCTGATCAAGGTTTCGCTAGCTGGCCTCAGAAGTCTTAGTTCTAATGTTATGTACTACAGTAGCTTAAAAGTCTTCCATTTAAACTCTATAAGCCAGCCATTATATTCCTGGCAGAATTATTTTTCTGGTGCATAGGTCTGGTCATCGAAATTAGCAAACCGTTTATAAAGTACCTACATAGTACCTACAGGGCACTATGCTAGACAAAAATGGAAGGCCCTGGACCAGGTTACAGTCCACTGAAGAATGGTAATGTGTATGCAGAAAAGTAAAAAGTGCAAGGAATGAGGAGGGAAAGACCATTCTGAGCAGTTGGGGAAGGCTTCAAGATGCTGGTGGGAACTAAGCATTGAAGGATGATAAAGGATTCTGAGGTAGAAATGCAGAGGGAGTGTGTTCTGGGAATGAACTATAACTTGTGGGAGTTCACAGAGGGAAGAAATGGCAAGTCCAATTTGTCTTGACATAAGTGTGTAATGGGAAATAAGTTTGTTAACGTAGACCAGGGCCAGATGGTAGAAACCTTTAAATTCTTGCATAAGGAATTGGTGTTTTGTCCTAGATTCTGCTCAAAGTTAACAGGGAAGTGTCATCATCCGACCTATGCTTTTGAGAGATTATGTTGGCAATTTTGTGAAGGATAGAATGGTGCTGAAGGGAAAACTGGATGGAAGGGAGACTAATTAGGAGCCTGTTGGGATGGTTTAGGTGTTGAGGACTGAATTGGTCTGAGTAGATCCAATCAGGAATTCAGAATGGTATTTGTAGTATATGTCTAATTCAGTGGTTGACCCTTTCCTTTCCTCTTTTATCTCAACCTTTGTTCTCCTAGGCAGCACCAGCATATAGAGGAGAGCAGTACAATGCTTCTCTATTATTCTGGCCATTTCCCTCATGCTGGTATTCCACTGTGGAAGCCAGATGGCAGAGGAGTTTGAGATTTTTTGGCTCCTCAATACTTGTGTGCCATTCCTGTTGGGTTTTTTTTTTTAAGTTTTAAACCTAAACTTCTAGACTTGAAGAGTGCCACAGGAGATTGACAGTTAATACTGTGTTCCCACAAAGAATTGCTTCCTGTATAAATGCCCCTCTTCCATTATTTTGGGTCCCAAAATTGTAAAGCAGTTTGTGAGCTATTATCCAACATTCAACAAGCAGCCTTTATGAGTATTATCATTAACTTAATGTGTAGTAGCAAAAATATTATGGAAGGATATCTTATTTTTAGAGTTTTATATTTTAAAAAATTTTATTACAAATTAGACAAATTTGAACATTTCAAAATAAAAAATAACAAAAAAGCATTGTATGTGATGCCACCAATCAGTAATGTAGTACTTTTAAAAACTGTATGTTAAATTTAATTTCCAACACTGCTCTGCTTCTTTGTCCCTTTCTGTTTTCTTCTATGCATTTTAAAATATTTAATTGACACTCTTTTCTTATCACTGTCATTCAGAAAAACCCAGAAAAACCCTCTTATGTCAAATAAGGACATCAGGTAAAACAAATTGCTTCATTGGCCATATCTAAAAATTATATGTCTTAGTCTACACTCTCAGTCCATCACCTCTCTGTCAAGAGACAGCTGCTCAGTCCTAAACCTCTCAGTCTTCTGGAATCTTTTTCTGTCATTCTATTGACTAGTGTTCTTAAGTCTTTCAAAGTTGTTTTCTTTATAATGTTGTTGTTATTGCATAAATTGTTCTCTTGGTTTCGCTTATTTCACTCTGCATCATTTCACACAAGAGTACCCAGTTTTCTCTGAAACCATCACTTTCGTCATTTTGTACAGCACAATAGTATTCTATTATAAATGTTTTTGTACTTATAGATCCTCTCCGTCTCACTTCTATCCCTTTGTTTATGCTTATGTGCCTATGAGATATCTCTATTGCAAAAAGAATGGCATGTTCCATGAGGAAAAAATGAAATTAATCAAAGAAAATAAATACAAAGTTTTATCTCTATAATTTTTTGTTTGAGAATCCCAAAGCATCCCAAATCACATGATTGTTTCCATTGAAGAGTTTACCATGTGGTTGGGGAGAAAGTATAACCATACTTCAATAACTTCAAAAATAGTTATAGAACATAAACATAGGGAAGTAATGGGTTTTGTCAGGAAATCTTCTGATATTTTTATCTTCCTGATTTTAGATACAGGTATTTTATTGCTATTATTGGTTTGTGATGTAACATAAGCAAGCTTCAGGAAAATAACTTAGCTCACTCGCCCTAATAACCAAGTGCCAAGATCCACTAGAGACTATAAAGAAAAATTCTTTAATGCCCCAAATAATATTACTGTTCATTTTGAACAAATGATTTTCTTTGTTATAGGTAATCCCACAGTTTCAGGCATGTCAGACATGGATTATCCTCTACAAGGACCTGGTTTGCTCTCAGTACCCAGTCTTCCAGAGATCAGTTCCATTCGAAGAGTTCCTCTCCCCCCTGAGCTTGTTGAACAGTTTGGCCGTATCCTATATTTATTGGGGGGGGGTGGCAATGAGAGAGAGAGTGTGTGTATGTGAGACAGAGTATGTGTGTGTGAGAGAGAGAATTGAGAACTTTGTGTTATTTAGATTATATTCATTATTTCTTGGTTTAGTTTTTGTCATGAAAAATGTTGGTTATGCTCAAGTCAGTGTTGTATACCATGTGCTGAAGATGTATTCCTGAAAAATTATGATAAAATTTTACAAATTGTATAATTTAAAATGTATTAGTGACATTTGTGAGACATCACTATTTAAAGAAATCTCTAGTAAATCATTTTGTAATACAGACATTTTACCCCTAACTTAGTTGTTTTGTAAGTTATTATGCTCCTGTTCAAATAGTCCTCATAGTTACTCATGGATTCATCTCTTAAAAAATGACTATGACTACTCTTCCTGCTATAGGAAATAGGAAGATGCCAGTAGTGTGGTGTCTATTGGGTTTCTGGAGAATGACTATATCTTGGGTAGGATGATGAAGAACATTTAGAGGATCCCTTAAATTTTAGTCTTTAAAAGTGGGGTACACTTGTACCATTTTTCTGTAATATAGGTGCATTTATCATTTGGCTTGGTTTTTTTTGCATACTGTTGTGTATTTTAATGATTTATAGCCTTTGATAAAGAGCTCAAGGGATTATACAAATAATTTAACTTGAAACTTAATTGGATGTTTAAAAAAGAAAAGGAATTCATGTTTTGAAACATTGACTAGGTTTGCTAAGTGGCACATTGAATAGAGCACTGGCCTTGGAGTCAGGAGGACCTGAGTTCAAATCCAGCCTCAGACACTTGACACACTAGCTGTGTGACCTTGGGCAAGTCACTTAACCCCAAGTCACTTCCCCCCTCCAAAAAAAAATGAAAGAAACATCGACAATAGCAGCCAGGTAATGGAAAGGAAATACAAATGGACTAAGAGCAGAGCATAAATAGAAAAGTTAGCAAAAGAAAATTTGTTTCTGCTAAAATTTCTAGTCTTAGTTCTTCTGAAGTGCCTAAAAATATCATTTTATTATGTTTTCTGCGTCTTACACTCCAGCCTATCTAAATTTTTAAATTTACATTTAACGCAATTATAATACTTGAAATTTTTTATCAGAATTGTCCTGTGGATCTCATTTTCACATTTCCTACTCCTGTTAATTTATATAAGTTGTTCTCTTGTAGGACAGAACAATTTTTTTATATTGTGTTCACACATAGACTGACTTCAAACTCTTACTTAGCATCTTTATTACCATCCTTATTTTACAGAGAAGGAGCCCGAGACTCAGAGATAGAATAACTTACAGCTATTAAGAATTTGGACTTGTAGTTCTTTCTGACCACAAGTTCAATACTCTTTCTACTCAATTGTTCCACTTTGTGAAATTGACACCTATTCATGGCTTCCAAATGCCATACATAGTTGTATCCCAATTAGTATGAACAATAAATCCCCTTGAGGTGGTTGCAGGTATTTTAATTTTTCAGAGTCATAATTATTTAAAATATGATAATTAGTTACAGCCTAATAGAAACATGCAGCACAAATTCAAATAACGCAGCCAATACAGAGGGATTCATTATTTGCATTAATCAGAACCTACTTGAATGTAATTTTTCTCCCCATTTTTCATGAACAGTTTTTCTTATATTAAGCTTTGATGTTAAAATTCTGTTTGGTACATTTTTAATTAGGTAGTTAACAAAATTAAATATCACAAAATAGATAATACCATATGTTGCTCATTCTTAAGGATTGCTAAGAATTTTTCTGCTTTAAAAATCATGATTCTTGATTGAAGATAAAATCTTTTAATAATTGATAGGTTATTTACTCTGTATAGGGCATGAAGAAGTTATAACTTGTTTAAACAATTTTTTTAGGCTTCTGAAACAGGTTTGGGGTGAGATCAAAACATTTAAACCTTACATCTATAATGCTTCAGATATGCAGTGTAACTGTATGATGGGAGTGTTCCCTCAAATCGGGAGGGCATGGCTTACTATTGACAGTGACATATTTATGTGGAACTATGAAGATGGGTATGTATGTTTTGAATACACAATTAAAATGAGATTCCTCTGATGTTGAAACTAGAAATCTTAACACCTACAATGTACCTCTGTTCTTTAATTGTACTGTTCTCCTGTACTTTTCCTAATAATCTGTAAGAGAATTTAAGAAGCTCCTTTTGAAAAATTTACAGTTTGGTTTTCCAGTCAGTCATCAGTTCATACTTTCAACAGTTGCCATTTTTAAACAGATCAGGCTATCCAGATCATCTTAACATTGTGATGAAAATAGAGATTACCTTTAGCTAATTTTGGTATAATCATAGAACTTAAAGGTCTAATGAGGATCTTAGTGATGTTATAATCCAACTCCTTCATTAAAAATGAAGGGAACAGAAAGAAAAAATCACGTAGTTGTTTAGTGGCCTGTCTTCTGATTTCCAGTCCAGTGCTTTGCTACACTGCATTGAAAAAGCATAATTTGAATACAGTTCCTTGAAGAAATGGAGAAGACCCATTACATATAAGCAAAGTACTTGATATAAGTAAAATACAGAATTACTGGAAGGTATGGAGCATAGGAAATATTTCATGGTCAACATACATATGTAATCTACAAGTGATTTCTTGTGTTGCCACCTTTTTATTGTTGGTAGATTGAGCATAATCCAGAGTTAATCCTTTAATGTTTAGCTTTAAAGTTGGATGAATGTGTTAGTTTTTACTTCACTCTAGTGCTAATCTATGGAGTGAACACTGAAGACGTGGTCCTACCTTGTATACTACTGGCTACCGCACACCCTCATCAGACATTTACCTTTTTATCTTTTTTTCCCTCCATCTTTCACCCTTCCGTTTCTAACACTCTCAAATCCCAACTTAGCCACTCAGATGTGGAACATTGTGATGACTACTATATCCATAATCACTAATTTTTTATAGTGAATGGGTTTCTTCTGTTTTCCTATGGGCATTTAAATAATGTAATATGTCCAAAACGTTGCTGAGGAAAATATTTGTACAGCTCTTTATTATAGATTATTTTTGAAACAGTGTACTTTTCAAAAGCTTAATGCAAGATTTGTACATTTAAATACAAGTTGAAAGTTCATGTATTCCTGTTTATTTTGTTGTTCAGTAATTTTTCAGTTGTGTCTGACTCTGTAACGCTATTTGGGGTTTTCTTGGCAAAAATACTGGAGTTGTTTGCCATTTCTAACTGAGGCAAACAGGATTAAGTCAGATCTGAACTCAGGAAGATGAGTCTTGTTGACTCCAGGCTCAGCATGCTATCCACTGTACCATCTAGTTGCCCTGTTGCTGTAAATATTAATGACTCTGGTTTTTGTAATTAATAAAAGTAGTAATTAAAGATTTACTTGATAAATAAATTGAATATTAAAAGAATTATGTTATTCATACTTGTATAACTTTTCTTTCAACTATTGGCAGAGGGGACCTTGCCTACTTTGATGGACTTAGTGAAACTATTCTTGCTGTGGGTCTCGTGAAGCCAAAGCCTGGTAAGAAAGTGGAATACTTTCACATGCAGAGAAAGGGAGAAAAAGTGTGTGTGTGTGTGTGTGTGTGTGTGTGTGTGTGTGTGTGTGACTCCAGATGGTTAGAATCCATATGTAAATGCTTTAAATGAGCTAGATTTTCTTTTGAATCCTTGTGCTTAGATTACACCAATTGAAATTAAAATAATTTAGATGTAAGACTTCTTCATTGTAAGTGTGAAAATAACTCTTTTAATTCTAACCAACAACTCTTTTCTATCTGAAATATTTTAAATTTGTTCCTCTTTCATTATGGTGCCTAAATACTTGACATTTAAAGTTGATTGGAGGTAGTGGTATTTTAGATTTCTGTTTAATGTAATTTTCCAGTATCTTTAAAAAAATTGTTAAATGTGCCATTGTTTCCAATGGCTACATTGTACTTTTGGGTTTTGCATCCCTTGTCTTGGGATTGCTAGATGAAATTCATAAAATCCCCAATCATTTTACCTAATGTCTTTCAACCTATCTCCTCCCCCAATCCCTTTATAGTTGGGAACAAATAATAGAGTAAATGAATTAGAATTTTATCTCATGTCTGGCATTTCTCCAAGATGCTGATTAGCATTAAAGTAACTATAAGTTACATGAAAGGAGTTTGCTTTAAGGGGGTTAAAAAAAAACCCCAAACTCTCCCCAAAAAACTGAATTCTGTATTTTAGGAGTGGAAGTCATTTTTAAAGATAAATTGAAATGTATGCTTACTCTTTGTAACTGTTTTTCCTGCAGATACCAAGTGAATTTGGTTTAAAAAAAATTTAGGTTGTTTTAAAATTACCAAGAAATGCCACGTTCTTATGTTTGTGATCTATCACTTTCCTATGCAACCCACATTCTGAATGTTAGTCATTGCAAGATTCTCTCCCAATGTTTGCTTTCCAACTCTTATTCAACTGAGACAGATTATTTGTGACCTCAAGTTACTATAATTTTTGAATGTTGTGTGTTAGAAATAATATACATATGTTATAAATCAATACTAATTAGACTAGAATCAGATAATATTAAATTTACTATACACAGAATAGATTTTTTTTTTAATAAACTCTCGTTCTTCTTCCTTAAGAACGATCTCTTTATCTGAATTTGTCCTCTTAAAAGGTATTTTTCAGCCTCATGTAAGACACCTCCTGGTTCTGGCCACTCCTGTAGATATAGTGATTCTAGGACTCAGCTATGCTAATTTGCAAACAGGTATGTATGTATATTTATTGTGTCTTAAATGAAAATATTTTGAATCGTTTGATATTTTAATTTGAAACTAATCTACTTGACAATATTAACTTCATTGGCTATTTAATTGGAAAGAGCATAACATTTCCCCATAAGTTTGGGTTAATCATGGTCTAACTTCTCTGCCTAACATGTAAACATGCTGATTTATTCAGAATTTTGTAGTAAGTCCTGGTCCTTGTGAGTCTTAATACTTGTTTTAGAGGCAAGATTTTGTGACCTAAATACAGACACTTGTGTGAAAGAAAGGATCATTTTCAAAGTGCATTTTAGATGACTTTATGCTTAAATCTTTGATTTCAGTATATGCTTAAAGCAGAATCATACTTCTATGTTCCCATCAATTTAGTCCTTCTCAAACTTTTTCCAGATTTGTCTGACAAATGATTTCATCATGTACTTAAGGATTTCTTCAAATATCCTTAGGTCTGTTTTACTTGAGTATCAAGTAATTAAGAAATGAAATAAATATTTCTTATTCAAAACCATAAAAATATTAACCTGCCTAGCACATTTTAAGTATAACCATTTACAAAACTCTTTAAGTCTATCATTAATGAAATCCATTATTCATGACAGTATGTGATTATGCTTTAAAACCAAAAAAGTAAAGTGGATATTTCTCTTAGAGTTATGAAATATTTCATTGTTTCGTAAACTAGGTGTTGGAGTCTTTAATGACAGCATGTCTGGTGGAATGCAATTACTTCCAGACCCTTTGTATTCACTACCCACTGACAATACTTACCTTTTGACAATTACTTCTACGGATAATGGTAGAATTTTTTTGGCTGGAAAGGATGGCTGTTTATATGAAGTAGCATACCAAGTAAGTATTCAATTTTAGGAAACTAGACACAATTATCAATCTTTTTGTGAAGGTGGGGATGGTTAGATTTTTTGAGACATTTTATTTTGAAGATTGTGGTAATCTTATGAAAATGAGAAATGTTCTGGAATTAAGTATTTTATATTAGAGAAAGAATATAGAAAGGTGCTTAGAAAGGTTTTAAGTTGCTTTTCTAGGGTAAAAGATAAAAATCTTAAAAGGACAGAAAATTAAAAAAAAAAAAAGTCTTTTAGCAGAAGGGAAATCTACCCATGTAATATCTTTCTGCTGGTTTCTTCAAATTCCATTGGCCTGGCATTCTAGAATCCTAGGTTGTTTTCTTTAATTAGGGGACATATGATTGAGGTATCAGAATGAGAATTGATTTGTTAGCAAATATATGAATCATTTTTTCAATCAATCCATAAACATTCATTAAGCTTCTACTGTGTTGCAGGCACTGTGCTAAGCACTGAAGTTAGAAAAAGAGACAAAAGACAGGTTCTGCCCTCAAGGAGCTTACAATTTTTAAATTTAAGTTCAAATTAGTTACCTTTAACAATTGTGATTCTTCTTCAGTGTTAGATTGTTTTCTTAAAAATTGCAGAAGTTGATTAATTAAAATGTTTCCTTGTCTAATCTTCCTTGATTTGGCAGAATCACAAAATGTTTGAATTAAGAGAAACTTAGAGTTTATTTGACCCACCCCCTTCATTTTCTTTTTTTTTCTTTTTTAAAAAAAGGTTTTACTGATGGCACTTGTTTTTTAGATCATAGTACTTTCCCAGTTTATCCCCATCTCCATTGAACCCTTCCTTGTAACAGAAAAGCAGTTGAGGAGAACAACTTGACAGAAGAATTACATCTCTCAGTGTGTGCAGCATTCTGTCTTCTAACTACCAAGTAGAGGGAAGTGTTTCACATCTGCCCTCTGGGAATAATTTGGTCAGTTCAGTTGATTTGAATCACTCTGCCTCTTACTGTTTTTATTTACATGTTATGGTCATATATATTTTTGTGGTTCTACTTTTTTTTACTCAGTTTATATGTTTTCACATGTTTTTCTGAATTCCTTATACTTATTTTTTTTAATGACACAATCATTCCATTATCTTGATATACTACAGTTTGTTCAGTTGTTTCCCAATTTGATGGGAACCTACCATGTTTCTAACTTTTTGCTATTGTAAAAAGTTCTGATATGATTGTGCAATTATATGTAGGACATTTCTTTCTATCTATTACTTTCCATCAGGTATGTGCCCATTAGAGTGGAAGAAATGAACATTAATGACATTTCTAATTTCAAGTTATTTCCGGCATGGTTAGTTAGACCAATCCACAGCTTCACTACTAGGCTTATAGTATGCCTGTCTTCCCAAAACCCCATCTAACATTAACTATTTCTGTCTTTTCTCATCTTTGCTAGTTTGGGTGTAAGGTATAAATTCAGAGTTGTTTTGATTTGCTTTTCTTTTATTAGTGATTTGAAGCACTTTCCCATATTTGCAGTTTATAATTTACATGTTTTTAAAAATGCATTTTTTGGATATCATTTGTTCTTATATCATCTAAGTTTCTTCTCCCCTTACTATCTCCCAGAAGGCCATCCCTTGTAACATATTTTTTTTTTAAAGGAGAAGAAAAAAAATCAGGAAAACGGATCAGTATGTTGAAAAATTCTTATGACTATAAGCAGAGTGGACACCACTACCCCCACTAACCTCCCAAATGTACAAAAGGAATGTGTATAGTAGGAATGTGTAGGGATGGGTAGTTATCTGCTCACCTCTTCTTTGGAGTCTAATTTAATCTTTGTAATTTCACAACATTTTTTTTTTTTTGACATGGTGATGGTGGTGGTTCTTTTCATTTACATTGTTGTAGTCATTGTATACATTGTTTTCTTGGGTCTGCTTATTTTACTATGTTTCATTTCATATAAATCTTTTCATGCTTTTTTGTATTCATTGTTTTTGTCTTACAACACAATAATACCATCATGTTTGTGTACCACAGTTTATTCAGTCATACTCCAATGGATGGACATCTACTTTGCATTCAGTTCTTTGCTATCATAAAAAGTACTACTATAAATAGTTTGGTGCATGTAGAACTTAAAGTTAAGTGATTTACCGAGGATCACACAGCTAGTAAGTGTCAAGTGTTTTGAGACCAGGTTTGAACTCAGGTCCTTCTGACTCCAGGACTGGTGCTGTGGCCACTGCACCACCTAACTGCCCTGGAATTTTTTTAACAATGACCTTCTTGGTATATATTCCTGTTAGTGGAATTTCTAAGTCAAAGTGTATGAGCGTTTTTAGCCACTTAACATAATTCCAAATTGCTTTCCAGAATGGTTTTTGCAATTCACAGCTCCACCAACAGTGAATAGAGTGCTTGATCTTTGTATAACTTCTCCAACATTGTTGCTTTTCTTTTTAAAACTGGTTTATATCCTATTACTTATTTATGTCCTTACTACTTACTGAAGGACAATTCTTGGCCTTATGTAACTGTATCAGCTTGTTATATTTTGGATACTTTTATTAGAGCTATTTGATGCCAGATATTTTTACTCATTTGACAGCTTCTCATACTAGCTGAACTGATCTTGTCTATCAAAAGCTTTTGATTTTGTAATTTAAATTGTCTGTTTCATCTTTTAAAATCTCTCCTATCCCTTTAATGCTTAAGAATTCTCCTGCTAACCATGTATCTGAAAGGTGTTTTATTTTACAGAGGAGGAAATGGATACACAGAGAATGATCCTACAGGTGGTGGGATAAGTAGAACTTGGATCTACTATTCTCTCTAGGGCATTTTACACTACTTTGCATGATATCCCCACAGAAAGCCTCACTAGAAAGTTACAGAAAGTAATCATAAAAACATGACTCAGAATTGTAACACTTTTTTACAATATTCAGCATATTGACCCTCAGTAATATTGATTGACTAAAAATTTTTTAAAGTATGGAACATGTTTGTTTCCCCACAATATTCCTTTCTTTGAAAGAACTCTCCTTGCCTAAAATGTCTTATGCATGTTAAGTTTTTATTGTTGTTAGCTTATTTTCCAAAAGTAATAATAACTTCCTTGGGGTATAAAGTCAGCAACAGAATTACTGAATCAGAAAATCACAATGCTAAGAATTAGGAATAATTTTAAAGTTTTTTTTTCAGTAATTCTAAATTATGTTCCAGAATGGTTGGATACCTAAAGCCTTTTCCGATCCTCACCCTCAGTTGTTAGTGTTTCCCCATCAAAATGACCTTGTATTTATTTTGTTTATATTTTTCTGTGTACATGTCTTTCTTTCCTTCTTTTTCTGCTCTTACCCCCTGAAGTTCCATCAATAGTGAATGTGTGCCTTGTTCCCTACATCTCTCGTAACACTGAAATTCTCCACCTCCATTTCCAAATGCACAGACCTCTGGGGAGGCTTGCTGCCACTGCTGTGATTGAGTCTTTTAAAGGAATTTATGTGAGGTAGCCAAAAACCCATAAACTTTTAGAATTGTGGTGGTGTTTTTTTCTTAAATATATGTATCCTTTTCCTTACTGCTTGATTAAGAATTTTCAAGAAAATATAAAAATTAGTTTACCAGTACAAAGCATTTCCATACCAACGCTTCCAGAGGGAAAATAAAGATGACACATATGGGCAAACAGATGTTCTTTGGCTAAGTTTTAATGACATATCCTACAGTTTTTAGTTTTTAACAGTCCTTTGTAACCATTGACATTTTGTGCAACAGATACACAATTAAAATTCAGTAATTGTTATGGGGGAGTTAACATAGAATTACAATTTTTTATATTCCTCCAGGCAGAAGCCGGCTGGTTCAGCCAGAGATGTAGAAAGATAAACCACTCCAAGAGTGCACTTTCTTTCCTTGTTCCATCTTTGCTGCAATTCACATTCTCAGAAGATGGTAAGAAACTATTAAAGTCACGGATTTTACAGCTATACTTAAAATAGTAAATTGATGTTTTATTGGCAAATCCTCATCCTTTTGGGAAAGACTTATTTTACATTGATTTTACTAACATGTGGCTTCTAGAGTCTTTACACAGAGGTATTGTGGGTATTGTTGCTAGGGACTCTAAAAGCTATGTAGACAGGCCGGAAGAAATTGCTAAAAGAATAAACTATATGCTAATTTAAATAAATACTTGTGAATACAGGTGAAAATAATGAATTCTATTTTGTGTTACTTAGAAGGACTTATTTGGGGGAAATTTGTCTAGAACTGAACTTTTCATGAAATATGGGATACCTACATGTGAACTAAATGAAACTCATTTCTGTGAAGTAAATCAGTATATTTATGGAAATTTTTGGCTGTCTTCAAGGAGAAGAAATGGATAAAAAAGAAAAGTACAGGTCATCTAAAGTTCAGTACACACAGTACCTTGTGTTTATTTATGTGGGGCTTTAAATTTTTTCCAAAACATTTTCCATCTATTTCATCAGTTTACACCTCACCAGAAACCTTACTTGGCAAAGCTCTCCTTTAAATAGGTTGGAATCTTTGCTAGACAGTATTGGGAAGAAGGCTCTGAGGTATAGAGGTTTGGTGCAGCAAGGTTACCTTGTTTTAAATGGCTTGTGTTCAATTTTGTTTTTATTTTCCCTCAAACTTAGATCCCATTGTACAGATTGCAATCGACAATTCCAGGAATATCTTATACACTCGCTCAGAAAGAGGTGTGATACAGGTAACTAAAGATATCCATTTAACATTTAAGAGAAAATAAAAGAAAAATAATTCTTCTTAGTAGAAATGATTGGATCTTCATTAGGATATTCATGGATTTCTAGAGCTGTTTGCTTTTTAAAAAGATATTCCCTATTTCTTAAAATTCCTTTATTGTAGCTACCAACTTTGTCCCTTCTTTTTCCATTCTTGCATGAAAAGTAGATAAAATAAGCTTAGGAAAAAGTTTGAGGAAATACATGTGCATGCTTTCATGTGCCTTTTTTCCTTTGGAAGGAGGGAATTATCTAAACATAATTATATTAATTATAGGTTTATGATTTGGGCCAAGATGGAAAAGGAATTTCCAGAGTTACTTCCGTTTCACAGAATGCTATTGTTTGTGCCGCTGGGAACATTGCAAGGTAATTGAAAAAAGTAATATTAAGTATTTCTAAATATCTCTATAATTAAAAATTCATGAATTAAAATTGGGATTACACTTCCATTTTTGAAAGAATGTTGACAGCATATTCTGGTTCTTAAAAGAATCAACTAAGCCTGAGTCTTTCCTCTAAAACAGAAGACTTGTAAAATTCAAGCAATCGTGAAAAAGCAAGGTTTTATTTACTATTCAGTCAGTAATAAAGATTGTAATACAAATAATGAGCCTAGACCATAGCAGTGCACACAGTTGTGTTTTTTGAATTTGCTACTTGTTCTTCCCTGCTATTACCCCACGGTTTGTTGTTGGTTTTTTTAAGAAGTTAATCTCTTTATAGTGATACATTTTCTTTTGTTCTTGATACCATTCTTTGGACAGATTTCTAATAATGACATTACTAGGTCAAAGGATTTGATCATCTTTTATTTCTTTTTACCAGATTGCTTTCCTAAAAGATTCTACCAGTAGTGAATGAGTATAGCTTTTTCTCAGCAACCCAACCAAACATTGCATTTTTATTGCTTTTAACTATTTTGCTAGTTTGATACATAAGTTTTTCCTCAATGTTGTATTCCTTTCTGTTCACCTCTCATAGAGGTTAAACAGTCTTTTTTTTCAAAGTTATATTAATAAGTTGTGCGTTCTCTTTGGAAAATCTCTTCATTTCCTTTGACTTTTTATCATGGAGTTGGAATTAACTTTGTTCATATTCAGCTGTTCCTCATAGCAAGTTCATATTTATGTTATTTTTGTTTGCCATATTTTTCCTACATATTTTTTCCTATAATTGCCACAATTTTTTCCCCATTTCCCATTTTTTCCCATATATTTCCCATATACTACCTGTAATTTTACTTTTTAAAAATTGTTATACAAAATTTGCTAATTTAATGTAAATCAAATACATCTAGATAGTCAGCATGGTATAGTAGATACTTGGAGTCAGGCTAGGAAGACCTTTGTTCAGTTGGACACATTGTCTGTCTAGGCTAGTCATTTGTTTCTCGGTGCTTCAGACGAATCTAGAGGAGACTTTTGCAGATACCAGAACATCATTGATACAGGGAGTTTCCTTGCCAGGAATTGCCTATACCCGTGAAACCATAGGTCTGCTACAAAAAATGAACCTATCTTGTTCCTAATAATTATTCTATTCAGTACCCAAAAGATGATTTCCCCTCCCCAATTGAGATAAATGCATTATTCCATTTTCTTCTCTCCTTTTTAAAGTGTCTTTTTTTTAATGTTTGAATTTTTGTTCAACTGGAATTCATTAAAGTATATAACTCACTGTGTTTTGTGTGTAATGCTGGTCTAAACCATTTACCACCTAAATTATTAAGATTTCTCATATAAATTTGTTTAATAATAGCTTTTTTAAAAACCATTCTATGAGTTTATCAGCTGGTAATATTTTGTATGTGTGGATGTGATTGCATGTCTGGTATCTCATAATCTCTTCCTTTGCTCTAGTGCTTTTTTTGCCCATTACCAGGTAGTTTTGATGATGACTTTGCAGTATGTTTCAAAGTCTTCAAGTGCAAGAACACTTTTATCTGCCTTTTGTTCTCATTTCAGTGTGACCTTTGATATTCTACTTCATTTATTATTTTCATTTAAATTTCATTATGATTTTATTTAGCTCTATGAAAAAACTTTTTCATATTTTGATTGGGATTGATTAAATATGTAAATTAACTTGGGGAATATTGTCATCTTTGCTCTCTTAGCCCACTTCTGAGGATTAGATATTCTTTCATTTGTTTAGATCTTCCATTATTTTGTTCATTTTAATTAGTCTTATTATATGTGTTGTTAGATTTGTAGTTTATTATACTTTCTAGTATATTTTACAGATAAATTTCACATTCCCACAGCAACTTTTCCTTAAAGTTTAAAAGATGAAAAAAGCCTGCCTTATCAGAGTTCCTATTCTAAATTATACTAATTTTTTTGTATATGAGAATGAGAAGAATATAATTATTGTTTACAGTTAACATCATTATATGTACTATTAATCAAATTGGGCTTTTTTTCCCACTAACATAGGCTAAAATTTCTCATGCCACCTCAGTTATCCATGAGATTTACAGATCATGTTTGTATTTCAGTTTTGGTTAACTATGAAGTAAGCATTGTTTTTTGCCATTGCTCCCTGTAGGGTTTCTTTTTTGTGATATTTTCTTGGTCTTTCTCTTTAAATAAGAATGTAAATGATGTTGGTAAATTAATTTCATATCCTGTGACCTTGCTAAAGTAATTTTTTGGTCAAGACACCATATTTTGTGGTTATACCATAAGTCATCTACAGATAATGGTATTTTCACCCCTTCATTTCCAGTGTTAATTCCTACAGTGTTTTTTTTCCTATTTTGCTGTAGTTGCTAGAATTTTCAATACCATGTTAAATAAAAGTGGTATAAGTGAGCATCTTTGTTTTATATCTCTTTCTAGTGGGAATACTCCCAATATTTTCCCATTGTTTATTATGTTGGCTCTTGATTATTTAATTTAATCTTAAGTTTGGTTGGGATATGTTCAACTGTGTAAAAATGTTTATTGTAAAAATCTTCCCTATTATAACTTACTGCACATTTCCTGACACCATGAAATTTTTTTAAAATTTTGATTTTTGTCTATTGTTTTAGGACCATAGATCGTTCTGTTTTTAAGCCAATTGTCCAAATAGCAGTGATTGAAAATTCAGAATCTATAGACTGTCAGTTACTGGCAATCACACATGCAGGTATGTTTAAGTCATCAGATGAAGAGATAAGACAATTTATTTTCTGCTTCTATTATGCATCATTTTATATATATATATAACCACAGTCTTAATGTAGAACTAGAAAAGACCTTCGAGATATCTAGTCCAAGCTCCTCATTTGGAAAAAGAAAACAAAAGAAGGTACAAATTATATATATATTTCTTCAAATAGAACTTTCTTTTTCAAGGTTTACTTTGAGTGGATGAGGAAATCAGTCAATCAACAGAGTTATTAAATGCTTACTATGTGCCAGGCATTGGAATACAAAGACAAAAATAAAACTGTTCTCTTCTATCAGAGAAGACAGTGCACTGTATGAAAACATACACAAAACTAATATATAAAGGACAAGGTTTTTCAGGGGGCAGGGAGGTGTTAGCAGCCTTGGGGAGCTGTAAAGACCTCTTTCCTGAGGTTGTTGAGTCAAACATTGGAAATGAGGGGTTCTAAGAGTCAAGCGAGGGAGGCCCAGAGCTCGGAAACGTTAAGTAACTTCCACAAGACTTTGTAATTCGTTTGTTGCAAAGCCAGAGCTAGATGGATGCTGGATTGCCGCAACCCTGTTGTGGTTTTGGAATCTCTACAGTAGTTAACCTCAAGTTGAATAACTGCTTCACTACCAATTAAAAATACAAAAAAAGTGGTTTTAGTTGATTGTGATAGCTACAATTTATTGAACTCAAGTAAATATTCACAATTCAAGTGAATTCAAAGACTTTATAAATTTAGCGGAGTTCTTTGTTTCTTACTAAAACTTTTGATGTTAATGTGTGCCACTAGCAAGCATTCCTTGATTATCAGTGACTGATTTTCTTATTTTCCATGTGCCTAGGTGTAAGATTATATTTCAGCACATGCCCGTTTAGACAACCATTTGCAAGGCCCAGTACACTGGTACTAGTTCATGTCCGCTTACCTCCTGGATTCTCAGCTTCTTCAACTGTGGAAAAACCATCAAAGGTGCATAGAGCTCTTTACAGCAAAGGTAAGTGCTAGAATGTGCTTTTGTTATATTTTTTTGTGGTATGGACTTCAAGACAGAGAATTGCATCTTAAGCAGAATTTTTCTTTTTTTGGAAGGGGGAAGGCAGGGCAATTGGGGTTAAGTGACTTACCCAAGGTCATAGCTAGTAAGTGTGTCAAGTGTCTGAGACTGGATTTGAACTCAGGTCCTCCTGACTCCAGGGCCAGTGCTTTACTCACTGTGCCACCTAGCTGCCCCTTAAGCAGAATTATTTCAATTGTCCCACATTTTGCACGTTTACACCATTATTATTGAATATTACAATCAGTGTAATACTTTCTTAAGGAGAATTCATAAGTGTGCTTTTCTATTTTACATTTTATTACTTGATGATGCTAATTATTCTAGATCATTCTAAAAGTTCAGACTTTAACTATTGAAAATAAAAGTTTTGTTTTAATTAAGTCATGCCATGAATGTTGGTAAAATTACTTATACCTGCTTTACTCTCTAGTATGTGTGACAAAGATATTTAGCATTTCTGTAGCAACTTTTTTTAAAATTAAAAGATGAAAGAATTAAAATCTCACTTTGAGTTTACACTCCAAATTCATTTAATTTTTTTTAACATGAGAAATGTTTTGTGAATGTTATTTGTATTTGTGTACTGTCAGTCAGCTTCCAGTTTTTTTCTGTTAACATATGATAAAATTTCTTATTGGTACATGGGTAATTTATTTCCTTTCAGGAGTGTCAGTGGATTCATGCACTAAAACCAACAGTATTAAGCCACTGACAATAAAGTCAGCTAAGGATGAGATGGGGTTAAGTACAGAGAAGTACTTGACTCAGCATGTGTCTGACTATTTTCCAAAGCCAAATAACAAGTTTAATTTTTTTCTTTACTTATTTTTAAAAACATTTGTACTTCTGCACACAGATAATGTAGAATTTACTGTGTACTTCCACTGTCTTAGGACTAACACTTTATGTGATGCTGAATATTGAACAAAAAAATGCAGTAAATATTCTTTTAAACACATTTTTCCTTTAAGACAATCAGAAGTAAACTTGAACCAATTATTGTTTGTTTGAATTTTACATTGGTTAATTATAGAATAATGAATTTTAGGTTAATTAATTTTTTAGAGTTAACAAATGACATTGGTTACCCATATAATTTGGCTTAGTGCATATAGTCATATTCATGTCACTTTTATGCATTTAGGTATTCTACTGATGGCAGCTTCAGAAAATGAAGATAATGATATTTTGTGGTGTGTCAACCATGATACCTTTCCATTCCAGAAGCCAATGATGGAAACCCAGGTAAGTCATTCTGCGTGTTCTGAATTGCAAATATTTAAAAATGTAAATACATTCCTATAAGGAAGAAGGAAGATTGTGATTTAGTTTTGCTTATTTGCTTCTAATTATCTAGTAATATGAAGTTATATTAGAAAATTAAATGGAATTGAACAGTGTTCATTTACTGTTATAGTTTGTTCTTTGAAAATTATTATCAATGCTGTGTTTGCAGTGAGTTTCATCTAATTTGAGTTCTTAAAAGTTTCATATGATGTACATGAAAGTATATCAAAAGAATCTGCATTTGTTCCTAGATTTCTTCTTTGAAATATACTTTTGTTTCTTAATGAATTTTCTTTTTTCAATTCTACGAAAACTCACTTTTCTGGTCAGTTTTTTCTTCATGAGGCAATTTCTATGGTTTAAATTGTTTTCGGATTATCTAGAATGTCGTGCCTAAATTTTGGAGTTCAGAGAGTTGAGAGACAGTGCTAGAAAGCTATGGTTATTACAGTTCTGAACAAAAGAACACTACCGGATTTGGACATAGGCTAACCTGTGTAACTACTCTGGGCCTTAGTTTCCTCATCTGTGGTATTAGGGTTTCATACTAGAAGATATTTGTAGTCCTCTTCCAGTCCTCAATCTAGGATCCTATTAGTCAGCAAGCATTGGTTAAAC
The DNA here is from genome assembly GCF_011100635.1 of Trichosurus vulpecula. NCBI lineage: Eukaryota > Metazoa > Chordata > Mammalia > Diprotodontia > Phalangeridae > Trichosurus > Trichosurus vulpecula. Next base: position 402,235,931 of record NC_050573.1, on the reverse strand, counting down.
AGCTGCTGTGTGCTATACACTGATGATTAAAAAGGTCAAGTATACACAGAATAAATATAAATACAAGATAGATAGGGAGCAAGGGCACTAGCCATTGGTAGGCATTGAGAAGGGCTTCATTTATTGAGAAGGTGGTGCTTAAGCTATGTCTCAGAGGGAGACGCCAGGGAGGGAGGGAGCACTATGTAGATTTTGGTGACATCTTGTGTGGGGACACAGTAACTGAGGGTTTGATGGAAGGTCGTGTAAGCAACAGAGAAGGCCAGCTTGCATGGATCATACCAAGTGTGTGAAAGGGGTATAATGCACTATGAAGCTAGGAAAGTTGGTTGGGGCAAGGCGATAAAGAACTTAAAAAGCTAAAAAGAAATATTTGGTCCTCTCAGCTATAGGGAACCTCTGGAGTTGATTGAACAGGGAAGTGACTTGGTCAGATCTGCACTTTAGCAGTTCTGTGGAGAATAGCCTGGAGTGGAGTGGAAACCCAAGCAGGGTGACTATTGCAATAATCTAGGGAAATAGTTATGAGGGCCCAATCTAAGGTGGAGGCTTTAGAAATAGAAAGATGGACTTGCATCCTGTTATTTTATGAATGTTTCTCAGAGGAGGAGGAAGAGATGTAGAAAATTATATCAATAAGAACTATTTGGTGGTAATGCGGAAACAGTTATTTGCATTTTAACAAATGTCAAATTAATTGACCATTATCGAGAAGTGAGCTATACTTTGGGTTAAGAAGAATGTATACCGTGAGCCCATTGTAAGCATATCATAAGCCAAAATATAAATGATTTTGAAGTTCAAAAATACTACTCCTTTGCCTTTTTGATCACAAGGAATATGTATGAATGAGGGAAAGAACTGAAAATCATAAAAATTGGGAATTGAATATAAATGTCTAATGTGTGTTTATTAATTTGTCTTTCTATTCATAGAATAGTAAAGTGATTTTCTTAAAAGTTCTTACCTACAGTTAGTGACTTGTGAAAATGATTTTCTTTTTAAATAAATAGATGACAACACGTGTTGATGGTCATTCTTGGGCTCTCTCTGCAATAGATGAGTTGAAAATTGACAAGATAATAACACCTTTAAATAAGGACCATATTCCAATAACAGATTCACCAGTTGTTGTACAGCAGCATATGCTACCCCCAAAGAAATTTGTCCTGCTTTCTGCTCAGGTAAGTGTTTGCATTTCATATTAAAATAGAGTTAAAGAAAAAGGAAATAGTGGTTAATAGCTCTGTGAAACAATAGGCTTTAATAAACTCTCATTTAGCACAGTACCATTATCTTGTGATAGTCATAAATATTTGTTCTAATGAAGTCTTAGTGGACTATTATAATTTTTATATATCTTAATGGAGTTATAATTTATATGTAGATAAAATAATCTGAAAACTGTGGATCTTAGAAGAAGAATAACAGTTTCCTGAAATATATGCTTTATTTGCCATTATTCAGTATTTTGAAACAATAGAAGGTCCAATGGCGTCTGGGATCAATTTCTAAGAGCAGCTAGTCAAAAAAAAAAAGATCAGTATTATCATTAGCATTTTTAGCAATGTTTTCTTTGGAAATATATTATGTGGTTCTGTGGATCAAGTATTATGTTTGATGTTGAAACATTATTGACTTCTCTGGGAATGTTTGGGTTTTTGTCTTGTTTTTTACAAGGGTGTTGAGTTCTTTATCATTTCAATATTTGCCTTGGTGAGGGTTGTTACTCTGTAGTTGTAACATTTGTGCTTATCAATTTCCTCATTTTTTCTTAGGGGAGTCTCATGTTTCACAAACTTAGACCTGTGGATCAACTGAGGCATCTTCTTGTTAGTAATTTGGGGGGAGATGGAGAAGAGATTGAAAGATTCTTCAAATTGCATCAGGTGAATATTTGTAATTCCATATAGTCTTGTCTAGTCATAATAGAGTGTTTACTTTTTTCATATAATCCAGGTAGCCAATAGGTGGTTGTTTTTACCTCATGTTTATACCATGAAATTTCAGCTTAAATAATAAGCCCAAGTGAGCCTCTTTGGTTTAAACTTCTCTTGTTTAAAGGTGAGGATTACTATGATGTTGAAAAATAACAAAGTCAACCAATTTCATTCCTTAATCTTTTTGTATTTGTTTTTATTTCTTTAGCAGCTTCAGTTTTGTCTTTCTATATTGATGTTTGGGGAGAGAACTGTATTTTAGGATCCTTATTGTAGTCTGTTCTGATTTTTCCTGTGAGTAGATTTAATGAATGTACTTTAATCTATGTTATAGCAAAGTAGGGTCCTATTATTTTAAATGGTAAATATAACTTTTTCTGTGTCATTAATTTGACTTTTCTTTACAAAACATAGAATGTACTTTTTCCTATCACTGGTGGAAAAAATAACCCATAATGAAAAAGCTATCAATTGCTTTAAAAAACAACAACTATAACTCAGAATAAACCAAAATGACTGTTAAGATTAAATACTTAAGGAGGCTTTCATGACACAATACATTACTCTTTTCTGAGTAGTAGGATATTAAGTAGGAGATGTCCATAAATGATGAAATTTAGATTAAACTAGGGAATAAACTAGAAGTAGTACTATTAATTAGGTAAGGAGTGCATATGGTAATATTACAGGATATGTTTTCAAAATGGGCAGTTGTGTCAAATTTTTTTTTAGCATTAAAGCATTTTAGGATTTTAGCATTTAGGATTAAAATATGTTTAAATATTTTAATATTTGCAGTATTTATGGGTGATAATATTTCCTATAGGAGGACCAGGCTTGTGCAACTTGCCTTATCCTGGCTTGCTCCACCGCTGCCTGTGATAGAGAGGTATCTGCTTGGGCAACTCGTGCATTCTTCAGGTATACAGATAAATGTTCATTTCATCTGTATTATATTGTGTCAGATGTATCTCTGAATCCTGGAATTGTAGCTTTTAAAATTAAAATATTGTTGGAAAAAAGAACATCATTAAGCCTAGTTTCAAATTTAGACTGTTAATGAGTAGCTCTTGAGCAAGAAATTGAATATCAATCAATAAACATTTGTAAAAGAGATTTGTGCTATTTACCTTCCTTAGAGATGCCAAGGGGATAAGAGAACAAAATTGCCCTTGATCAGGGACCATTGAAATTGAACAAATCACATTAACATAGCCCATATGAAAATAATGAATGGTAATGTGCACCTCCTTTCTCATCTCCTCCTAACCTGAACCTCAGGTACCATGACACGTTTCAGCCTACTCTTTTTTTCTTTTTTCCTCCTTTCTCTGTTTTCTCTCCTTTTATTTCTTGGCATTCTGGTAACATTTTGTGAGTCTAATTTTTAAAATCTGTTAATGAAAAGCAGGTTCCATTAGGACAAAGAACTTCATAGGCTTTAAAACCAAAGGCCTTTCCACTTACCACTGGAGTATCTATGAGCAAGTCATGTCACTTCTCTGGTTTCCTCTTTTGTAATAGGAGGGGATCGGGTTGAGTGATGCTTTTCCTACTCTAATTCCATTACCTTTCTTTTTCTGATTAACTTTGAGAAATAAGCCCCCAATAAAATGTTGATGAGGAAGAATTAGATTGATTCTGCTTGGTTCCCGAGAACAGTGATTAGGAAAATTACAGTGCTCGCGTGTATGCGTGTGTTCATGTGTGTACGTAAAACAGCGATGTACAAAAAAGTAATGGGCTGCTTTTGAAATGGGAAAAATAATGAGTTTCCTTTCTCTACCCTGAAGTCCACTTTTCAGTCATATTATAGAGTGGATTCATGCTTCAATTAAAAGTAGAAATAAATGACTTCCCTTTCAGTTCTTAAGCTTCTGCTATTTTGTACTATTATATACTGATTAGTCAAATTTTAGTGACAGTGAAGGACTTTGAATAGTTCAGAAGAAATATGTTCTTTTAGATGTTTTCTGTGAAAAAAATAACATTTTTAGAAAGAGTGCAGTATGATTTTAGAAATAGAAGCAAAAGACAGCCTTATGTGGAAAGTACAGTGCTATTTTGTATAGAAAAATGTTTATTATGGGCATATGGTTGATGTAATTTTAAGAAGTATGTTTCATATAATACTTTTGCCTCTTAAACATTTTGAACCTAACATGGTTTCTGAACAACATATATAGTGAATGAAGTAACTCAGGATTTGTTTATTAAAATAGGTATGGTGGAGAGGCACAGATGAGATTTCCATCAGCTCTTCCTCCTCCAAGTAATGTCGGACCCATCTTGGGATCTCCTGTCTATCCTAGTGAGTATGAAGCACTGAAATTAAACTGTTTCAGTTACTTTGTAACCATTTCCACAATGTTTTTTAAACATTGAAAACATTTGATTCTGTTTTAATTATTGCTTGTTTTTTATGATACAACATACATATCTATTGTCATCTTATATCTTAAATTTCGTAACACGTTGGCATCATCTCAAATAACATAGTTCCCTGACAACTAAGACTTTGTACCAGCATTCCCCAAAGTGAGAATTCTCAGAAAGCTTCAATCATGTTACTGAATTATTTTGCCTCTGATAGATTCATGGGGAGTGTTCAGCTTCCCTGGGCTCTGTCCTTCATGTCTGTGGGGATATGGTCCTCACAGGCCCATTGGGCTTGAGGCATACTTTCTCACATATAGAATCTATTTCTAAAGGTTTTTATGTTTCTTTATAAGTATGTTCTGATTTTATTTTTAGGTTCTCCTATGCCTGTCAGTAGCCCATATCCTAATCCATCCTTTTTGGGAACACCGTCTCCAGGTACTTTACTTTATCTGTTTCAGACTTAAAAGCACTGACAAGCTAACATCTACCCTAAATATTCTTTGGTTAATATTTTACATTTTTGTCCCTGGTAGGGATTAGCAGTGGAAGTTCTCTTCCTTAAGACTCTGTTCCTACTGCAATTTAATTTGCAGACATTCAGGAAATGAATGAAAATAGACGAGTTAGCAAAAGAACATTACAGCTGCCATTACCCCGGGACAGCAATGGGGCTCAGTTTAACAGAATGCCCTTGGTATGTTTCTTGGCACATCCCTTACTCAGGTGCTAGAGTGAACAAGTTCTAAATTAGCTCCTACATAATCTTTTTCCAGACTGGAGAGAAAGCAAAAATATTGTCAGTCTTCCTTTACCTGTACCTGGCATTCCTCTCATATAACGTAGATGTCTCAGGGTCCCACATTTGGACTTGAATTAGGTATTAAGGAAAACCAAACCAAATATCTACTTAATTGTGTCATTCACCTGAGGAAAACATTTATTTTTGACGTTTTGGAAACTTTTTATGTATGTCTTAGGTGTGCATTCTCCTACCATGTCAACACCAGTATATCTTACTGGAAGCCATTTGTCTCAGCCTACTACAAGTATTGGTTCTATGACTGGGCCAGAGATGGTGTATTCTGGCAAACACAATGGTATCTGCATTTACTTCTCTCGAATTATGGGGTAAGTTACTTAAGGAAAGTGCATTGTTTGAGTTAGCTCTGTAACATTTTCTATTCTTTTTAACTTATAATACAATATAATTTTTTTTAGTTGGTAATAATAATTTTGTTTAAACAATACAGAAAAAATAAAATCCCTGGAAACAGTTAAGCAAAACAACACCAAAAAGGGGGGATTATAAGTGATTTTATACATGGCCATGCTCTCCTGGGTTTTAAAAAACAGTTTTATTCAAATAAAGGGAGACTAAGTCTTGCAAGGTAGCACCAGCATCCATTGTATATTTTTAAGTACTTAATGACACATGTTTTTACATTGTTTTCCTTTCTGTAAAATTTCTGTCTCCTCCCATATTGAGCAAGTCATCCATTATAAGAGAGAATAAGGAAATAGAAAAAACAAGTCAGCCCAGCCAACTAATATATCAACTAAATCCTGCACCATATGCAATATTACACACCTAGAGTGTGCAGAAAAGAATGGGAGGTGTATTTTCACAATTCTTTTCCAGGGCCTGGTTTGATTATTATAATTATACTGTTATGTTTCATTTAGTAAGTTATTTTACTTTATTGTAGTTGTGTATATGTTTTTCCTGGTTCTGCTTACCTCCACCTACATCGTCTTATGTAACTGCTTCTCTTCATATATTTCATCAGAATGATTTCAAGAGTCTCCTTTAGCAGCCTTACATAAACTGCAATTTACATTATTTTCTCTCAACAAAAATTTAATAAATGAAGTAAATTTTACTTTTTGGGATATGTCAAGTATAAAAGCAGGTGATTTCTTCAGCATTGTGTGTTTTAATTGATATGCTAGATGAAGATCATTAACAATGTTTAGATTTTTTTTTTGAGTCAATTCAAAAGTTAATTAAAATATTCTTCTGTGTTTCAGAAATATTTGGGATGCAAGTTTAGTTGTGGAGAGAGTATTCAAGAGTGGCAACAGAGAGATTATTGCAGTAAGTGTGGGGTGCCGGTTTTTACTTTTTTTGCTTTGTACTTATTAGGCTCTTTTTTTAATCCTTTTATTTGTATACATTTTATCAATTCTTCTTTCTTTTTAAATATTATTGCCATTTTACAGGGACACCTAATAATTGTCTTAAGTCCTCCCAAATAATAAATATAATCAAGGAACCAAATTGATACAGTAGCTATGTCTGAACATAGTATGTATTAGGCTTTTAAATGAGAAACATTTTTGCGTGTTTGTACCTCATGATTTATCTCAAATTAAAACAATTTAAATATAAAAGTTTAAATTTTTTTTTTAGAGAATCCATGTACATTATATACATATATGTGTGTGTATATACATATACACATATTCACATGTATATGTAGAGATATCTTCTAGTTGTATTGAGTTGATGACCTTTCAGATATCCTCTTTTATCCACTGCTAAAGATTGTAGAATTGGAACTGTCTTGTTGACCTTTGTACTCCATCAGATTAGAATCAGAGTCTTAGAGATCTTACAGGTCATGAGGGCCAAAATCTTTATTTTATAGATGATGACACACAGCTGAAGTGACCTGGAAATCTCTTTGTGTATCCCCAGCACTTAGCACAGTGCCTGACACATAGTAGGTGCTTAATAAATGTTTATTGATTGATTTACAAATATAAACCCAACATACTTCTTTTTTGCTTGTCTTTTTTTTTTTAACCAAAAGTTATCTGTCATCTTTTCAGCTCTGATGTTATTGTATTTCCATATTTGTTTATGTACTAACCCCTTTGTTCTAGTCTCAGTATTAATCAGTGGGTAGCTTCCTTTGTTGTTTCTGAAAATCTTGCTTCTTGCAGCGAACTCATCAAGTTATTTTTATTCAACACTGACTGTTCAAGTTAACTCTACATATTTTATTTTGTAATGTAAAGTTTTTCACCTTTTTAAAATGTTCCTCTTATTTGTAGATTGAAAGTAGCGTACCACCTCAGCTGCTAGAATCAGTGCTACAGGAACTAAAAGGTTTGCAGGAATTTCTGGACAGAAATTCACAGTTTGCAGGTGGACCCATAGGGAACCCACAGTAAGAACAAAATTTGTCTTTTAGAAAATTTTTTGTTTTAAATTAACCATTTTTGTTTCATTTTTAAGTATAAAGTTTCATTCAAACCATCTTTTCACTATTTACTATAAAATATTGGTCCATGTCTTAAAAACAAATTCACTTTAAATGGTATTTTCCCAGTACCAATCATCCTTAGATAAGGTGGGTCTACTATATTGTTTCACCTAAATATTAGCAAGGAATTTTACTTCATTTAATTCATTTCACCTTGATTTCTGCCAAAATTGTCATGCAGTCTTCATTTTATCTTTTGTATATCTTTTGAGTTTGTGTTCATGGCCAAATATTTGACATGTTTTATTATTTTTCTCTCAGTTTCTTGTAATTTCATTTCCTTGGGAATATTAAAGGGGGCATATAGCTCTGATAGCATACTCTTTTATACCCTCTTTTGCCACCCTTCTTTATACTAAATCTTTGGAACTTCAACGGTGAAGGAAAAATTAATGTAATTCAATGAAATTTCCACATTTATTTCAGCTGCCTAAATTTTTTATTCCAATTTTAGTACTACCCCTGCCAGAGTGCAACAGAGGCTGATTGGGTTCATGCGTCCTGAAAATGGAAGTTCTCAACAAATGCAACAGGAATTACAGAGGAAATTCCATGGTATGTTACTATTCTTGCAAAATTAAACATGCATCTCTCTAGTCTAGAGTCCCAGTTAGTCAGATTTGCCAATTAACAGATATTAATTTCCTGATTTGTACAAAGTTCTGTGTTTGGTTTGAGAGAAACAAAGATAAAAGAGGGCCTGAGCCCTCTCTAGTAGATTGGAATGAGTGAATTTAAGTCATTCACACGACAGCATAAAACTGCTGTCATGTTCCTAGTTACTGGGATAAACTGCAGTTAATGATGATAACCTGTTATCTGTAAAGTATTTTTCAAAGTGCTTTTACATTCATTTCCATTAAAATCTTTTTCTAAAAAATGTAATCATACTTTTTTAAAAAGTAAAAGTTTTATCCTGCTAAGATTTTGTGTCATACACAAAATAAACCTATACGGATTTCAACCTTATCTTTTTTTTTGCTTTCACTTTGGTGGAGGTACTTAGCCAACAATGACATGGCCCCAGCAAGTGATATCCAAATGAAAAGCAAAAAAAAAAAATTAGGATGCAGAATTTCTACTTTTGGAGTAATAATAAAATGTTCACAACCATAGGATGGATATATGATGCCTTCTAAGAAGCTCCAATTTTGTAAAAACTCACCAGCCATTGAATCCTATGCATATTAATCAAATGTTCTGACTATAAGAGTTTTCCAGGGGATGAGCATTGTCCCTGCTCTTACAATTTTCATTTTATGTTAGTGATAGTGTCCTGTGGTATGCCGTCATAGCAGCTCCTGAAACATCTTAGAAATCTAATGTCAGCAACTGTAAAACATAAGTGTTCTTAACCATGGGTCCCTGAACTAATTTTTTAAATATTTTAATAAATGTTTTTCAATATAATTGCTTTCCTTTGAAATACTTAGAATTTCATCTTACGTATTTTAAGACATTCTGAGAAGGGCTTCTCCAGAGTGTCAGAGAGGTCTATGGCCCAGAAAAGGTGAAGAATGGCTGCTCCACTGGCTTCATTGTCATTCTCTGCCCACATGATTTCACCGCTATACTATTTTACATTGATCTTTATTATGGAACTCCCTAAGTTTTATTTTTCCAGCAGAGGCTCAAGTGAGTGAAAAAATTTCACTGCAGGGGATCCAGCAGTTGGTTCGCAAATCATACCAGGCTTTGGCTCTATGGAAACTCCTGTGCGAACATCAGTTCACCGTCATTGTAGGAGAGCTTCAGAAGGTATTTTTTGTTCATGTAACATTAACAGAAGAGTTCATATTGTTTCTTCAGATATGCTTGACATTTATTTACAATTTAGAGGAGTCAGTTATTTTGGAGATTTGATTAATTTACAATAATGATGTTTGAGAATGATCATCCCAAAATAGTGTGAAGCATGGTTACTGGTTATAAAAACTGACCTTTGAATGAGTGTGTGTCTGGCTGTCTGTGTCTCTGTCTGTCATTCTGTCTGTCTGTCCGTATTATTCTGGTTCACTGTGATTCCTTCCCCTAAGTAAGAGTTTTTAGAAAGGATTATTAATATTCCTTATTTCTCGGGTAAAATTCTTTTTTTGGATAGATTCTTACTCTTTGAAGTTTAGAAAACTCAAGGTGGCATTTCATCAGAGATACTCTGCTTATTAATGAAAACAATTATTTGTTCAGTGCTAACCTAAATAATAGTTTTTAGCTTTATTTAGCATGCATTATAGTTTGAGGTAGGCTTTAAGGTTATTTATAACATACCAGCAATGCAGTATTCGGTTTGTAATTTATCTGAGGGCTATCTCTGGCTAGTTTTCTCTGTCACCAGTCTTCTGGACTTCCTTCCTTCATCATCATATGGTGTGTGCTTTGGAAATGCAAAGTAAATAATAGCCTATATATGGAATATGTAATTACCTGCTCCTCTCCTGTAAGGGCAAGCAAAATGGGACTTTTTGCTGTTTTTTTCTTTTGGCAATCAAGGCAAAAATCAGGCAATCAAGTGCCTTTCATTGAATCTTGCCTTTGTTTCAATCAAGAGTCTTTGATTGAATCAAGAGTCTTTGATGACCTGCTTAAGTTACAAGAAAGTCTAAGTTACATGACTTTGAGTCACATGGTTGTGACACCCTCTGACCCTGAAGAAGTGTATATATACTCTGAGGTTAGCATTTTGATTTGGGGCTCACTCATTGGAAGAGTGTTTGTGTGATTTGGCCAGACAAGACTCTCGATAGCCGTTAAGGAGCCCCCCAGCTTTGAAAACCCAGCTGTTGGTGCTTCTCTTTCTGGTAACTATGTATATATTGCTGTGGACAGAGTTAAAAGCCCTGTCTGCTGATTTGTGTTATTTGCTCTCTTTATATAATTTCTGCTTGTAATTTCTGTTTGCTCTGAAGTTCAGGGTGCTGACTTTTCCCCCTGAACTAAGTGAATGGTGTGTGTGTGTGTGTGTGTGTGTGTGTGTAGTTTAATTAAAGTGAGATTGTAAACCCCTTAAAGTTGCTTTCCTTAGAAAAGCAGATCGAAGAACCTGTACTAGCAGCCCTCCTGTGTGCTGGTGTTATTGGCCTTATACCTCCACAACAACTACAAGCTGCATTGTTGTTACACTCCCCCCTCCCCCCAGCCCCATCACAGTCACATAATGAATCAGAAAGATAAATGTGGAGAATTTTTGAATTGTTCAATGTTTTTGGACTCCCTGGATTCCTGTTGTTACCCAGTTAGGATAGATAACCAACAGACTGTAAAAATGTGTTCAAAAAAGTTGACTGGTAGCCAGGAGCCTGGGCTTTAGTCCCAGACTACCAAGGTTGGAAAAATTAATATTTCCATGCCTTTGTTTTCTCATCCGCAAAGTGGGGGAGGGGTGTCTTGGTCCTGTAAGGTTTCTTCTAGTTCAAATGCAGTGATTTTATGGTTTGTTTAAGAATGATGGCATTTCCTTTGTATTATGAATTTAGTTGGTGTTTGGGGCTTTTTATCCACTGGAGAGAAATTTGTGCACACTTCCAAGCAAGATTATATATAGTGTGCCACTTCTCTACTTTTCAAATATGGAGTGGTATTTTTTTTTCTTCTAGGAATTTCAAGAGCAATTGAAGATCACTACTTTCAAAGACCTAGTCATTAGAGACAAAGAGCTGACTGGAGCATTGATTGCTTCTCTTATCAACTGTTATATCAGAGATAATGCTGCTGTTGATGGCATCAGTTCACACTTACAAGACATCTGCCCTCTTCTATATAGCACAGATGATGCAATTTGTTCCAAGGTATGAGCATTAACAAAAGGATCCAGGATTTAGGAAGATGTTTCTGGTTAGTAGGGCACTAGATATGAGTCAGTTGTATGACCTTGAACATTCTATATGCTTTACTTCTCTGAGCTTCATTTTTCTTTTCTTTATAATGAATTTGTTAGACTAGATGATTTAAAATGTAAAGAGGACTTAAGAATTTATCTTAAAATGTTTCTGTTTTATACCAAAAAAATGTATTTATATCTGAATGCCTGAAATTAAAACATAAAACACTTAAAAGGACAAGTCGGAGTTGCAGTAAAAATTAATTTTAACCAAATATTAGAAAGTATACTTAATAATAATGAAATTATATTTATTAATAACTCACATTTATATAGCCCTTTTTGATTTACAAAGTGCTTTTCTATAAAACATTGTTGATAATAATATCTGTAGTGCCTACCTTATGAAGCTGAAATGAAATAATTTATGTAATGCATCTTCAGACTATAAAGGACTATATAAATGGTTGTCATTTTCTTTATTATAATTTCTTGAAATAACCCTGTGAGATAGATAATGCCATTATTATGCTCCCTTTTTTATAAATGGGAATTCAAAGATACCTATCATCAAACATGTAGGCTTTTATTCATAATCTACGCATATATTGAATTAAAGGAATATTCATTCTTCCTCTAGGTAAAAAAGATTATAAAGTTGTCTTTGTAACTTTTATCTAGGGATACCAAACATAATTTTGATTTTTTAATTTTTATTAAAGATCTTTTATCAAATGGCTTCCTTTCTGCCTAACACTGTATTGAAGAATCAAATTTGTAAATTTTTTACGTTTTAATGATAATAGAGCAAGGTGTGTGTCCTATCCTAGATTGAAGATGTTGGAATATTTCTTTACATTGTACATATTTTTGCATAGTATGATTATCTATTTATGTTTAGGCAAATGAGCTTCTTCAGCGCTCCCGACAAGTTCAAAGCAAACCTGAAAAGGAAAGAATGTTAAGGGAATCACTGAAGGAATATCAGAAAATTAGTAATCAAGTGGATCTTTCCAATGTTTGTGCTCAGTATAGACAAGGTGAGATGCAAAGTGTCTTTTATATTTTTTTAATATGCAGGATCAAGGGTGGATAATAGAATACAGAGAGAACAACAAATGAGGGAAGTTATGATTGGAGAGCATCTTGATGAAGTAGATAAGGAACTGAACCTTTAGTTTAGTTGTGCTAGGTATATGATCTTCACCCTCCTCCATTCTAGTGAACCTAATATTGTGTCATCAAAGTGTGCCCTGTATTGATTCCAACGATTGTGTGACATTGGCACTGCTTTCTGCAAACATTTCAGTGCTTTTTTGTTTTGACAGTTGAAACTTTACACCCTATTCCTTTTTCCACCTTGGTCTAAACAAACTACTTTTTCTATATGTATGTGTTTTCTTAGGTTTTAAAAACATTTTAAAATTGAATTTTTAGACATTAGATGATGATGTTTTGAATTTCTCCAAAGTGTTCCTTATTTTACTTGATAGACAGTTAGGGTTTATATTCCATTCAGCCAATATTTATTGATGTGCCTGTAGTTTGACAGAGCATTGTTATAGCCACTGGGAGAAACAATAGACAAGTCCCTTCTCTCATGGAGCTTACAGTCCTGGGCACTCTGTAGAGGAGGGTAAGAAAGAGCAATAGAGAGCTAAATGTAAAATAATATACAGTGAGCCCTTAAGAGAAGTGCAGCATAAAGTGGTATGTGCAGTTCAAGAGGGAAGTAATCGCCAATTGAGTAATGGTTAGAAAGTTCATATAAAAACAGAAAGGAATTTAGCAGAGTTAGAAGAGAGTAGACATCTTGAGCTTGGGAAGCATCTTCATCAGAGACGCAAAAATGGGAAAGCTTAGTGCAGGAAGTTTTGGGGAATAAATAGTGAGCCATTTTAAAATGTTTATTCATTATTAAAGGTAAGTGATGAGAGCCTTTACTAAGGTGGTAACATTAAAATAGGGAACAGATGTGGATGTTGAGAGAGTAATATTGGCAGAACTTGATCGGGCAGGACTTAATTGGCAGGACTAGATATGAAAGGTGAGGGAGAAAAGCATGAAAGACAGCGTTAAAAATAAAATAGAAGATTGATGGTGTTACTCACAAAATCAGGAGGAGGATCCAGTTTAGGAGGGAGGATGTTAAGTAGAGAATGGTTTTGAATTTCTTCATCCCCAACAAGGAATTAAAAACCACAGATACACTAAAATTTTAAGACACTAAAAAGTAGGAAAAAATTTTGTGAAATGTATTTAATCTTCTTGGGTATTTGTACTTTGAATCATGCCATCTGTGGAACACAAAAGAACCAATTTTTGATGATGTTAATTGTGTTGATGATGACACCAAGATACCAGATGGTGAAGTTTGTAGATAATATATTACTTTTGTATGCTTGGGAAGCTGTGTTCTCTTAGCTGGTTGCTTTTTTCAGTGGTACTGATCACAAACCATCCTCACCTTCCCTTCCTGGGGGTTGCAGTGCAGTACAAAAGCTATCCAGCCTGGCACTTCATGATTGGTCCATCATATCTTAAAAATATTTTACATATTTTAAAATTATTGTAATGTATTTTAATTAATTTCTTAATAATCTTTTTTGTCCTTCTTTCTCCCCTTCCCACTTAAAAAAATAACAAGAAACATGCAAAGTCAAGTAAACAGATTCCTCTGTTGACTGTGTCCAAAAATGTGTCACATTCTGCAAATTTAGCCTGTCACTTCTCTGTCAGGAAATGGGTAGCATTCTTTATCACTGGTTCTCTCAAATCATGGTTAGTCATTGAGTCATGGACCCTTTTTTTCCAATGGCAGCTAACAGTTACATAGCATTTTGAAGTTTGCAAAGTACTTTATTTTCTCGCTTTTTATCTATTTTGTCATTTGATCGTTATATCAACCTGATAAGATAAATGCTGTTTTCCCCATTTTACAGATGAGGAAATTGATGCTGGCTAGGATAGCACAGGAATAAATGTCTGATGAAGGATTTGAACTCAGGTTTTCCTGACTCCAAGTCCAACACTATCCACTAGGCCACCTGTCTCATTTGTCTGGTTATATATCTGTTCAATGATACCTTTTCTGTTTTTTGTGTATTCTCCATCATTTGATAAAATGCTGCAGCCTTTTCGCACCCACCATGCATCTATTTTCCTTTGGATGACCTGCAGTTTGGATTCTTCAGGTGTGGTTTTCCATGATTCATAGCCAGCTAATCAATATAATCCCCAAACTCATTTTTCCTTTCCATTAGTGCGTTTTTATGAGGGTGTTGTGGAACTCTCTCTCACTGCTGCTGAGAAAAAAGATCCTCAGGGTCTTGGACTCCATTTCTATAAACATGGAGAACCAGAAGAGGATACTGTGGGACTGCAGGCTTTCCAAGAGAGGCAAGTTGACAGCTGACAATCCTAATGGTTTATCAGGGTTATACGTACTGTTTTTTGTTATTGTTTTCACATTTGAAACAGTTTGGTTTTAATACACCTACATATGTTTATTAAAAACATTTTTTACTTCATCATGAATTGTATTTTTAGTAATAATTTGAAGTTAGTTTCTGTTCTAATTTATTTTGTAAATTTAGGATAGGGCTTCTAAAAGCCTGCACAGTGTTGGATACCTGTTGAAGAAAAGCACACAAAGAAAGTTTTATAAGCTATGCCAAAGTACTTGAGACATTTTTGGTATTTGTTTTTATTATATCATCAGCTTTTATGTTTGAAAAGGAATTTGCAAGTATGTTTGAAAAAAAATCACTGTGTAACTTGTAGTTCTTTTAGTACAAAATAAAAGTATAAACTGTATAATTTTATTCATACGTATCTCTATTAATTTTTCTCAAATTGAAATGTTTACTTAAATTACATGAATAAAATTTAAGCCAGTGTCTAAATGTCTATGATGTCTTATAAATTTTTACAGATTGAATAGCTACAAGTGCATTACAGATACACTTCAGGAACTTGTCAATCAGAGTAAAGCTGCTCCTCAGTCTCCCAGTGTCCCTAAAAAGCCAGGTCCTCCAGTTTTGTCGTCAGACCCCAACATGTTGAGTAATGAAGAAGCAGGACATCATGTAAGGAGTCAGTTTTTGAAACAGAGTTTGTGGAGGTGTGTAGGAAGTCTTGGGGAAAGCATATCTCTTCGAAATTGCACCTCAAGTGATCCCAGCATAGATGGACTTGCATTGTATCAGAGCCATTAATTAACTACACTACTGTCCATTCCAGGCTCTGAAGAAACCTCAGATTTCTGTTTATTCATAATGGTTATGACTAAACTGGTGTGTGTGTGTGCATATATACCAGATGATCTCAATCATTGAATTTTTACTATATTTTCATTGTGTATTTGCTGTCCTTTAGTTTGAACAAATGCTTAGATTGGCTCAACGGTCTAAAGATGAACTTTTTAGCATTGCTCTTTACAACTGGCTGATACAAGCGGACCTTGCAGACAAACTGCTGCAGGTAAGAGGGGTTTTCATTCATGCTTCAATTCTTTCATTAGTGTAAGGGTTGCGCATACCTAAGTACATGTTTAAGAATTGGGAATTGTGTTCTCTCATAACCTGTTAATATGGAACAAATTTGTGTCTTTTCTCAGTGTGTATGTGTGCAACTGGCTATGTCTAAGTATCACGGTATGACCTGCTTCAAATACAGTAGGGAACTACCTGTTAAGAGCAGCATTGCTATTCATGAACTTACGTTATATTTTTAAAAGGCCTTTTTAATGAAGATTGTCTCCTTTTTCTACTTATTCTTTAAGATTTTATTTTTACGTTTCTGAGTTCCTTAATGGGATACAATTACACATTAAAAGATATTGTGTATTTTGCAATTTTGTTTCAATGGTGCGTGCATATTCAACAATTAGTAAATGCTTTTAACTGACTTTCTGAATCTTCCAGATTGTTTCCCCATTTCTGGAGCCACATCTGGTCCGTATGGCCAAGGTTGATCAAAACAAAGTCCGTTATATGGATTTACTCTGGAGATACTTTGAGAAGAACAGGAGTTTTAGTAATGCTGCTCGAGTGTTGGCTAAACTAGCTGATATGCATAGGTATGTAAAAGGTTTTGTTTCAGTGGGAGAAATAATTAAAAATCTCATTAATTCTGAAATGACACTGAAGTTTTAGAAGAACACTAAAACTTTAGTCATTCAGGTGCTACTAACTTAGGATTCATGGTCACTTGGAGTGGCTCGAGCTGAAATTTGCCTTTTTCCTACACACCTATGAACATATGGACAGCTAGGTGGTGCCATAGTTCACAGAGTGCTGGGCCCGGAGTCAGGAAGACTCATCTTCCTGAGTTCAGATCTGGCCTCGGAAACTCCCTAGCTGTGTGACCCTGGGTAAGTTTGCCTCAGTTTCTCATATGTAAAATAAGCTGGAGAAGGAAATGGCAAACCTCTCCAGTATCTGTGCCAGGAAAATCTCAGATGGGGTCACAGAGAGTCAGAGACAACTGAAATGACTGAACAGGTTTTACTCTACTCTTCTTAGCCCAGGCCTTAACTGGATCCTTTCTAAAAGGCAGGGTATTGAGAGGACTTGAGGATGTGCCATATAAGGAAAAGATTTTTAAAAGTGTGAAGACTTCGTGGGGGCATGAGAGAAGTTTTGAAGCATTTAAAAGGTTTTCGTGTGGAAATGGGGGTAGGGGGAGAGTAGCGCAGGGAAGAGACTTATTCTGTTTGGCCCACAGGAACAACCAGAAGCAATAGGTGGAAGCTGTTTAAAGACAAGTTTTGCTGGGCTACTTCTGGAGGAAGTGGCTTTTCCTTCATTGGATGTCTGGAGGCAGGTGCAGGGTTGCCACATTTTGGAGGCTGTGGTAAAGGAAGTTTTGGGTCAGGTGGAGGCCACTCTAGTTAGCCTCAGAGCCTCCTTCCCACCCTTGGATTCTGTGGTTCTTTTCAGGACCATCTACCTGAGAATACTCTTTATTGGTTGCTATTAAATAGAACTGCTGGATTTGCTTAAAAGTAATTTAACTATATTTCTTTTTAATTATTATATAATTCTGAATGTTCAGTAATTCAAACTCCAAATGGTTCAGTTAGTGTAAGGGCAAGTTATATAATGACAAGATGTGTCAAATAAATTTTGACCATTTTAACTAGGCTTTTTTATGTTGATGTCAGTGAAACTTAGGTAAATCCTGCATGCATTCACCTCTCGTTGTTAAATGAGATAAATATGTAGATAATCAGAACCCCATTTTAATGGATAAATTTATTGAGGAAAGAAGTCAATGCAACAAGAATTATTAAGCAACTTTTATATGCAAGACATTAGAAAATACCCTTAAGGTTGCCTGTTCAGGATTTCACCTATTTGTGGTAAAATCTGCTCAACCAAGCTTTTGGCCTGTGCCATATGATGAAATATTCCTCACAGCAGTAATATGCTTTTAAATTCTGTGGTTTGTGGGAATTTATGGTGTATATTTTTGTATTTTAGTATCATCCTTAACCGTGGCAAATGATAGTGTACTAGGTGTGAAGGCCCAAAAAGAGAAAGAAGCATTGCACTTTGCTTTTGGAGTTTCCCTCATTGAAATACAGCTGCACCGCCTTCCACATGGCAGAGCCGAGTGAGCTAAAGCTGGGCAGAGTCAAGGTAGAGGAGGTTACTAAGGACCAGGCCTCTTAGAAAAGATGAAACAAGATCTTTAGAACCCCTCAGGTCATTACTTAAAGTAGTCAGTTTATTCTCTTTCCTTAAGAAATTTTGTATCATCTTGTTTTTACTTTAAGAGCACATGGAACCCCAAACTTAAGTCCAGCCTTCCTGCCTCTTACATTCACAATGGCTCAGATTCTCTGTGGAAACTCTCAAATCCAGCCTCCCAGGGGTAGAGAAGGCTGCCTGTACCTACTGATCTGAAGAGGAGAATGGAGGAAGCCAAAGGAAAAAAAAATTAATGAGCTTTGAAGTCTCCTAACAGTTAATTCATGGACTATCTAATCAAGAATCAGCATTATTAGTGTTCATTTCAACACAGCAATTATCTACCTTAAGGGTACAGCTTATGCTTACAGAGTGCTTTAAGATTTGCAAAATGCTATACATATATTATCTCATTTGATCTTCACAACATCCTTGGGAGATGGGCGCTATTATTATCCTCGTGATCCAGATAAGGAAATTGAGGCAGAGAAGGCTTAGGTGAGCAGGGTCACACAACTTATTAGTAAATATTTAGGGCAGAATTTGGACCTGAGTCATCGTGATTTCAAGACTAGCATCCACCCAGTGCACCATGTGGAGGAGCATACAGTGTAGCCTTTGTAGAGTCCAGAAGTGCCTATTGTGTAAAAAATTAGGGCTGCTCATTGTCTTTTTGGTCATGGAATCCCATTCCATTCCTTTCCTAAGTGACCTCTTTTAGAGAATCTCGGAAATAGGTATTATAAAAAATTGTTTTATGTTACTGTAATTATCACATTAAATATTGATTTTGGTGCATGGATGGACACCTAAAATCAGAGTGAATAGTCTAAAAGAGAAAATGATTAAAAGTTTTCAGCGAAGATAGGAAATAAAACATTTAAATTTGGTGTTTATTGTTTCATTTCCTTATTATGCCATCCATGCAAAATAGTCGTTTTTTTTTAATCTGCCTGTGATTGGTGGTGATGAACAGTACAGTTAAGGTCACTTGCTCATCCTAGCCACTTGTTTATTCTTTGCTGGGTTACTTCAACACCTGCTCTGATACTATTGTTTCATCATCAGCTGCCACCAGGCCAGAAGTCTGAACCATGTCCTCCTTTCCTATGAACCTCTGTTTAAAAAAAACCCATTCCATTCATACGTACTTTTAAATGTTTAGGAAGGATAGGAGGAAAAATCCCTTTGAGAAGCAGGCTTAGGAAGAGTTTGAAATTAGCTAGGGTAACTAACTCAGAAAATGTTTATAGAAGCTTTACCATGGTCACTCCTTATTATAATTGACACTCTTTGTGACTAGTGTACAGCCTCTGCTTGAGGTTAGGAGCCAAGTTTGATTCAGCTCTTAGATTCCCCACAGTGCATAGCTTGTTGCTTAGCCAAAATAAACAATAAATAATAAAATCTTATGGATGGATATTTTAAGGAAATACTGTCTATGAGTTTTCACAGTTACTTGTCAGTAGTTTAGAATGCCCTTTTATGTTCATTTTAGGCACATTACTTCATCTTAACGTATGGGCCTTGGTGGTTGAGGCACCTAATTTAAAGCAACTTTTTTTTTTCCTTCAGTACTGAAATTTCACTTCAACAGCGTCTGGAATATATTGCTCGTGCCATTCTTAGTGCTAAAAGCTCCACTGCCATTTCATCAATAGCTGCAGGTGGTGAATTCCTTCATGAACTCGAAGAAAAGATGGAAGTAAGGAAAATGAGTCATTGAAGCCTTCTCATTATGTCGCATACTTCAGGAAGCGTCTGCCTTGCTATTTAATTATGTTCTATAAAGTGGTAGATCTGTAGCAGTCACAAATTTTATTCTTTCTTTTTTGTCCATGTTTCAGTGCAATAAAAATGCTGGAGTTTTTTTGTTTTTTTAAATCAACCATTTGGGTTATCTAGCTAATAACCAACATTGAGATGTACATAGTGTGGCATAATAGATGTAGTATGGCCTCCG
Source organism: Trichosurus vulpecula (assembly GCF_011100635.1). Taxonomy (NCBI): domain Eukaryota; kingdom Metazoa; phylum Chordata; class Mammalia; order Diprotodontia; family Phalangeridae; genus Trichosurus; species Trichosurus vulpecula. Next base: position 402,215,865 of record NC_050573.1, on the reverse strand, counting down.
TTATCAGAAAGACCTGGATTCCAGTCATGTGTTTGACAGGTACTGGCTGTATGACCTTGGGATTTAGCTTTTTAGTACTCCAGGCACCTCTCTCAAGACTAAATTTCGGAAAAGGCGACGACCTGCATAAATAAGAGTTCCTCATTGGGAGCTCTTTGTGGAAGGAGACACGGGGAAGAGAATAAGTGTTTATGTAGTGCCTATTTTGTACTGGCCCTGTGTTCTCAACAACACTGTGAGTTAGGTAGTGCTATTTTCCACATTTTGCATTTGAGGAAACTGAGGCAAAGAGGTTAAGTGACTACCCAGGGTCACACAGCTAAATAAGTATCTGACACTGGATTTAAATTCAGGTCTTCCTTACTCCAAGCTCCACACTGCCACCTAGCTGTCTCACTCTACAGCAGTGATTGTCTACACTAATGAAATAACATCACAACTGTCAAGAGAGATGTTGCTGTTGTTTAATAATTTTATATATTTCCTTTCTAAGGGGTTATACAAGTTATATAATAAGACAGCGGCTTTGTTTATAATAGGTTTTGTGAGATCCACAAGGTAAAGAGTTGTTGGTTTACTGGAGGATTTTATTTCTTCATTATTTTCCTTTCAGAACTTTAAGTATCTGTTATTTTACCAAAAAATGCCTTTTTTTTTTTTTAAAAAAACTAGGTTGCTAGGATCCAGCTTCAGATACAAGATACATTACAAAGGCAGTATTCCCATCATTCTTCAGTGCAAGATGCAATTTCACAGCTAGATTCTGAGCTGATGGATATAACCAAGGTAATTAAAAAAAAAGACAAAACTATTGTAGAGATTTTAAAATTTTTTGCCAAAATGCCAAATGAGGTTATTTGGTTTACGTGGTTTCAGGGAATCCCATTAAAAAAAATAAGATTCCCTGGAGTCTGAAGGCCAGGAAAGTTTAATGGTTCAGAATCACCTTGCTGTTATTTCTAGAGGTAACTACTACTTTATTTGAAAAAAGCAGGTTGACTTTTTCAACCATAGTGGAAAATACCCTGATACCTTTTAGGAGCAGTCTAACCCTGAAAATCTGTCTAATTTTGCTTTGTTTTTTCATAAAGATCTCTTAATACAAAAAATTACCAACCTCCACCCTTTCCTTTGGAAGCATTCACTTTTTCATATGCTTTTCAACCTTTTTCCACTCAGACTTTTGACTATGACCTTTCCTTCCAATTTGAATTATCTATGTTTCTCGGTTAGAGAACCCTATATTAGTACTGTTTCAGTACCATGGTTTCTCAGACTCCTGTCTGGGAAAGGTGATTTATCTTTAATAAATAAACTCCTAGCATATTTTTTAAAGTAGGACTTTCTGAAGAAGGAATTTCCTCCCATAGTTTCAGCTTTCCCTTTCTTAAAAGGCAGTTTTCAATATCATATTTCAGATTCCATTTTGGGGGGGGGAACCCTTGTTAATATGTTTTATTTAACTTAAATAGGATGGATCAAATTTCACTGGATTGGTTTTCTACATGTATTCTTTGGTAAATCTGTTGTTTACTTTTTTAGCTGTTTTGCAACTTAATTTTTGTGTTTTTTTCTTTTGTTTTCTGCAGCTTTATGGAGAATTTGCTGATCCATTCAAACTTGCAGAGTGTAAACTTGCAATAATTCATTGTGCTGGTCATTCAGACCCTATCTTGGTACAAACACTTTGGCAAGATATCATAGAGAAGGGTAAGTACTTGGATATACTGATAAAAAATGTGTAAATGACTTGGAAGAAGTAAGAAAATTGCTAGTTGCCAAAACAACAAGAACGAGTAAAGATTGATGGTTACGTGAATGACTGAATACACAGCGATGTAGATTAGCAAAATTACAAATTTAATTTATCATTCTAAACATTGATGTATTCTGACCACAAAGAAAGCTGTATTTCTGTCGTGTTGTAAATGTTATCTTTGAAAAACCACCTAGTGACAGTAATAGGTGCCTGCCCTAAACCTCCTTCCTGGCTGCCACTCTGGGAGGGCGTGGCAGGAGTGCTAGCATTAATAGGCCAGAATATACTAATAATGTTCATCATCGTTTCAGTGACTTCTTTTAGACCACTTTTATAAGTTTTAACTTTTGAAAGGAACATAAATGTGACAGATTTCTTTCTTTCTTGCAGAGTTGAACGACAGTGTGACAATGAGCTCCTCAGATAGGATGCAGGCTCTTAGTCTGAAAATCGTGCTGCTTGGCAAAATTTATGCTGGCACACCTCGATTTTTTCCTTTAGGTAAGCAGTGAATATTGGGGATACAGAGATAGAGATAAATACATATAAATATTAACAAACAATTGCTACAACAGGTTGTTTTTTTCTTTTTTTACTCCCATGGTAACATCATATACTTGCTAAATCTATGATGTGATAAGTGTAATAGCTCTAAGTAGGAATGGAATTTCAGGGTACCTCAGAGGACCATGCTGCATTAATTGTTGCAGGATGTTTTATTTTTATCTGTAAGTAAAAAGAGACAATAGGTTAAAAATGTTTACTTAAATTATAGTATCTTCTTTTAATTGGTTTTGAAAGTGCATTTGCACAGACAAGAAAAAGCACAATATCAAAAATGTGCAAAATGCAATCCATAAATATGTGATTATTTATGAATTGCTGTCAGGACATTTTTGTCACACATTTGCCACAGACAAGTTTTTTGCAAATAATCCTACGTCGGGTCCTCTTCCAGCATTTGTTACTCTCACACATGCGACACCTTTGGGCTAGGGGAGCATTGCTACTATAACTTCCAGTTTGCCATTTGAACAATCTCCAGTAAGCTTGCTCACCTTTTGAATGTTTTTTTTTTTGTTAAGATTTTTTTATTTTTAGTTTACAACACTCAGTTCTGCATCTTTTTGAGTTCCAGATTTTCTTCCCCTCCCCACCCAGATGGCATGGAATCCGATATATCTTCTACATATAGCTTTGCATTAAATTTATCTACACAGTGGTCAGGTTGTAAAGAGGAATTATGACCAATGGGATGAATCATGAGAAAGAAGAAACAAACCCCCCCGACCCCCCAGAAAAAAGAGAGAGAGAAAAAGGAGAGCAAATAGTTTGTCTCAATCTGCATTCAGACTCCATAGTTCTTTCTCTGGGTGTAGATAGCTCTCTCCATCATGAGTCCTTTGGAGTTGTATTTCAACCTTGTATTGCCGAGAAGAGCCAAGTGTATCAAAGTTAGTCATCACAGAATCAATATATCTGTGGTTGTGTACAGCATTCTCCTGGTTCTGCTCCGCTCATTCAGCATTATATCATATAAGTCTTCCCAGGTTATTATGAAGTCCATATCTTCCCCATTTCTTGTAGCACAGTACTATTCCATTACATTCATATACCACAACTTGTTTAGCCATTCCGCAATTGATGGGCATCACCTTGATTTCCAGTTCTTTGCTACCACAAAAAGAGCTGCCATAAATATTTTTGTACATATGGGTCGTTTTCCCACTTGTGTTATCTCTTTGGGATACAGCTCTAGAAGTGGTATTGCTGGGTCAAAGGGTATGCATATTTTTATAGCCCTTTGAACATAGTTGCAAATTGCTCTCTAGAATGGCTGAATCAGTTCACAACTTCACCAACAATGTAACAGTGTTCCAACCTTCCATGTCCTCTCCAGCATTTATCATTTTCCTGTTTTGTCACGTTAGCAAATCTGACAGGAGAGATGTGGTACCTAAGAGTTGTTTTCATTTGCATTTCTCTAAATCAATAGTGATTTAGAGCATTTTTTCATATGCCTATAAATCTCTTTAATTTCTTCCTCTGAAAACTGCCTCTTCATATCCTTTGACCATTCCTCAATTGGGGAATGATTTGTATTCCTATAAATTTGACTCAGTTCCCTGTATATTTTAGAGATGAGGCCTTTATCAGAGACACTGGTTGTAAAGATTTTCTCCCAATTTTCTGCTTCCCTCCTAATCTTTGTTGCATTGGCTTTTTTTATACAAAAACTTCTCAATTTAACATAATCAAAATTATCCATTTTGCATTTTGTAATGCTATCTCTTGTTGTGTCATAAATTCTTTCCTTTCCCATAAATCTGATAGGTAAACTATTCCTTGCTGTCCCAAATTGCTTATAGTATCAGCCCTAAATCATGAACCCATTTTGACTTTATTTTGGTATATGGTGTAAGATAATGGTCTATACCCAGTTTGTGCCCTACCATTTTCCAATTTTCCCAGCAATTTTTGTGAAATAGTGAATTCTTAGCCTAGAAACTGGATTCTTTGGGTTTATCAAAGAGGAGATTGCTATAGTCATTGACTACTGCGTCTTGTGTACCTAACCTATTCCACTGATCTACGACTGTGTTTCTTAGCCAGTACCAAGTAGTTCTGATGACTGCTGCTTTATAGTACAGTTTAATATGTGGTATGGCTAGGCCATCTTCCCTGGCATTTCTTTTCATTAATGCTCTTGATATTGTGGACCTCTTGTTCTTCCAGATGAATTTTGTTATTATTTTATGCAGCCCTGTAAAATAATAGTTTGATTGGTATGACACTGAATAAGTAAATTAATTTAGGTTAAATTGTCATTTTTAATATATTAGCTCAGCCTAACCACGAGCAACAGATGTTTTTCCATTTAGATCTGACTTTATTTTGTGAAAAGTGTTTTGTAATTATGTTCTTATATTTCCTGGGTTTGTCTTGGCAGGTAGACTCCCAAATATTTTATAGTGTCTACAGTAGCTTTAAATGGAATTTCTTTTTCTATCTCTTGCCGTTGGGCTTTGTTAGTCATGTATGGGAATGCTGAGGATTTATGTGGGTTTATTTTATGTCCTGCAACTTTGCTAAAGTTGTTTATTATTTCAAGTAGTTTTTTACTTGATTCTCTAGGATTCTCTAAGTAAATCATCATATTGTCTGCAAAAATTTAGTTTAGTTAGATAATTTAATTTCTTCTTTGCCTATTCTGATTCCTTCAATTTCTTCTCTTATTGCTACAGTTAACATTTCTAGTACCAAATTGAATAATAGGGGTGATAATGAACATCATTGTTTCACCCCTGATCTTATTGGGAATACAACTAGCTTATCCCCATTACATATAATGCTTGCTGATGGTTTTAGGTAGATGCTATTTATAATTTTAAGGAAGGCTCCATTTATTCCTATGCTTTCTAATGTTTTTTAATAGGGATGGTGTTGTATTTTGTCAAAGGCTTTTTCTGCATCTATTGAGGTATGGTTTCTGCTAGTTTGGTTGTTGATATAATCAATTATGCTGATAGTTTTCCTAATATTGAACCAACCTTGCAATCCTGGAATAAATCCTACCTAGTTGTAGTTTATTATTCTCATGATAAGTTGCGGCAATCTTTTTGCTAATATTTTATTTAAAATTTTTGCATCAATATTCATTAGGGAAATTGGTCTATAATTTTCTTTCTCTCTTTTGACTCTTCCTGGTTTGAGTATTAGTACCATATCTGTGTCATAAAAAAGAATTTGGTAGGACTCCTTCACCTGTTTTCCCAAATAGTCTATAAAATATAGGAATTAATTGTTCTTTAAATGTTTGATAGAATTCACATGTAAAGCCATCTGGCCCTGGAGATTTTTTCCTAGGGAGTTGAGTGTATTTTTAATGGTTAATTTTCAATTATATATTATCAACTTAGAATGAGGTGATGCCTATTCAGTGAATTAGGACTCTTTAAGAAGTGAGTCAAAGGATAGCCCCTTTAATTAGAAAAAAAGAAAAAAAAATCAAGCTGGGAGGGGAAGACCCTCAGGGTTGCTGTTCCAAAGAGAAACAGTTATTACCATTGACATTCACTCTAAGCCAGGAGGGCCCAAAATACAGCCAGTAAGTGGAGCTTGGGCAGGGACCTATTATGGTCTAATCTATGAGTTTCAGAGTGAACTGGGTTGTGAAAGAGGAAAGGAAGGAAGGAAGGGCGGAAGGAATCTAGCCAGTAAACCCCAAGTTAAGTGGGCAGCTTCTGGCTACCAAAATTTACCTTCCTTTGGAGAGGAAAGGGAGAGGACAAGCTGAGTTACCCAACTAGCTGGGTCCCCATTCAGGCAGTACATGAAAAGTCCTTAGCCTTAAAGGGCCAGGGTCTCCCATTGCATTCTGGGCCATCTCCAGTCATCCTGGTGAATATCAGGTCACTGGATCCAGATGGCTCTGGAGGAGAAAGTGAGGGGGGTAACCTTGCACAGCCCTCCCTCACTCAAATCAAAGTCAGCTGCAAGTCATGTCATCATTTCGCTGATGCCATGGTCCTCTTTGATGACAAAGGATAAGCACAATATATTATCAAGATGTTGATGAGGACCATATATATTCTATGATGTTCTGGAAGTCATAGAAAAGATGCCTAGGCCAACTCCTGCTACTACCATATTGTTGTAAAATAGCATAGATCTGGCTTTTGGGTTGTCGTCTGCTGAACTCTGAACATCTGAAAGGCAGTGTGCTCATCCTAGTTACAGATTTGGATCCCTTACCCTGTCATGAAGGCAGCATCACCCTAGCTTCTCTGTAGATTTCAAAACCAGTTTCACGCAGTAGCCTACATGTCTTCATTACTTCTAGAAGTTCTTTATGGTTCTGAGAAATAGTTCTAACTATGCTGCATCTTTGCTTTGAAAGTCTTAAGAAAAGATCAAGAAATGTAAAAAAAAGTTACTGGTTACATTGTAGCCTTTATTGAATAGTGTTTTCATGAGCTTCAACATAACATCTGTAACTACACTGGTCCTTCTAATATTGTCGTTCACCAACTAAAGGAATCCATTTAAGAAGTACTAGTTTTCAGTGTCAATTGCCAACCAAAATTTCGGGCCAGATTAATCTGGCTTGTTTGGTACATGTAGAATCAACCCATTAAATATACATCAGGAATTAATGCCTCCTGACAGTTTTTAATAAAAAGACTGCATGCTGAGGATACTGGACAAAAATTGCCCCAAGATATATTTCGTTTCCGTTATGCTTTCAGGTCAAAATGAAGGAAACTGATTACATCTAGGAATTTGTTACATGGCATGTTTTTATTGAATGAAGGACACACCCAGTGCTATTCCACACACTTTTTGTGGGTATGTTTCTTCTACCAATAATGCCAGGAGCAGCAATAAGAACAATGAACTTTCTACTTCATGGAATGTAATAGACTAATTAGCATTGCCTTTTACTTGTTGCCCCTTGGCATTTGTACATTTCTAAAAGTTTCTGAGCTTTCACTTTCTAAATAAAATTCAAAAAGAACAAAAGGGACTTTGCTTGAAAGTATGGGTTGTAGAATATAGAAGAGCGCCAGATCAAAATAATTTTAGCTGTTGCAAGAGACCTCCCACCGCTTGAGAAGGAGCAGCCCACTGCCAAGAAGAACCACCTTTACCTTTCAGCCTCTGTAGTTCTTTATCTCTTTTGTTGTGAATTTGGGTCCAATGAGAACTAATTACCCATTACCTTTTAGATTGTCAGTTGTAGAAGGAACTTCATTGATAGACTCATCATCACTGAAATCAGATGAGGGATACTCTCTTTCTGCCTCTTGCATTGCAGTTGTATTTAAATCATCAAATTTCATCATCTGATAGTTCACCTTCAGATGAGTTGGATGGAATATTTCTTATTAGTTTTAAACTGTGAGAGAGTTTCATGCACTTTATGAGTAAGAATACGTGCAAAGCTATGGCATTATAACAATAAAAATTCTGAAAATCTGGAAAAAAAATTAGTTACAGTGGAAACTACATGCCATGATAAAATTTTGTTTTACTTTTTAAATACATTCACATTTTATCAACATTTGACAAATTCTACTGTTCCTTCAAGGGGAAAAGACTGGGCAAAGAAATACCCATTAGAAAAAATTTAGGAACATTTCCTCCTATTTACAAAAAAAATGTATGAAGTAATATAATGAGTCATTTGACCATCAGGTTCTTATAGATAGAACCATGTTTTTATTTTTCTTTAGTTTCCTGAAGTCTTTAGAATGCTAAGAAACATTCATAACTAAACTATAGAAAAAATTGTGAAGTAGAAACACTTCAGCTTTTTCCAGTTTCAAGTGTCAAAAAGAAAGTTTGTGTCAGTTGCACGCCTTGTCTTTCTGGTGTTAAAAGCCAGCAGACTAAGCTGCTATTTACAGGAAATAGATGGAGAATTAGGTTTTATTCACTATTCTTTCTAGTTAACAAATTGATATAGATTTGATAGACTTGCTTTTTAATTTTCAGAGAATTAGGGTAAAATAAACAACACTAAAACTATACTGAACAAAATCTAGTGTTTAATTGAGAATTCGGGGTTTTATTAGGAACTTGCACTTTTTTTTTTTTGGAAGTGGGGAGGACAGGGCAGTTGGGGTTAAGCGACTTGCCCAAGGTCACATAGCTAGTAGGTGTGTCAAGGGTCTGAGGCCGGATTCGAACTCAGGTCCTCTTGACTCCAGGGCCAGTGCTCTACTCACTGCACCACTTAGCTGCCCTGCACGTTTTTAATGTAGATAATTATTGTACCAGACTCTAAACATAGGAGTTGTAGATGTTTGTGCTGAATCTGTCCTAAGATGTAACCTGGAAGTAGCTCTTTTTCTTTAATATCAATCGTTGATAATTACCTTATTATTTGTTTATATCTTTCTCATAGAGTGGAGAAAATTTTTTTAGTTATTTGAGCTTTTGGGATAACTGAATTCTTAAAACATATTTTGCTATTAAATACTTAATCCTTTTATTTGTGCCATTATAGGGTAGCATAGTAATAGTTACAAACATCAATTTAACTTTTAAAGTTTATAAAGGAATTTCCTTCCAATGACATTTTATCCTATGACATAGACAAAGTGCTAGTCTTAGTTTTCATATAAGTACATGGAGTTTCAGGGAGGTAGCGAGATTTGACCGTGGTCACACAGGCCCATGTCTCTTGACTCTCTAGTCCAGTGCTTTTTGTACAACACCATGAAAACCTTACTCTGTCTCCAAGAATTGTTTATACACACACACACACACACACACACACACACACTCTCTCTCTCTCTCTCTCTCTCTCTCTCTCTCTCTCTCTCTCTCCATTTTAGGAATAAAGCTCTTAGATTAAAATGAGGTACCAGCCTAACAGCAGTCATGCCTCTTTTTTTCTCATTTTTTACTTATTCTCTGGACAAGAATAATTTAAAACTTTTAATTTTAATTTGGTTACAGTAATATAGAAAAACAATACTGTTGACTTAAGTCTGAATTGTATATTTCCCATAGGAGTGATGTTTTCACTGATTTATATTCTTGCCCAGTTTCCTGTCTGAATGACCACTGACCTTCGTTTATGAGATTTACTGGGCTTTGGGAACAGAAGAAAAAACCAACCAAAGCACAAGAGATAAAATGTTTATCTTGACCTCAGGAGCACAAGGCTCTAACAAATTGAGATAACCAGGCACAGAACTATCTGAAAGTATTTGTCCATCGGAGGCTTAATGTTATTTCAAAATTCATACTAATCTATAAGATTAATTTGCAGTGCTTAGCCATCTTAGGAGAGTATTAACTATTATTCTGTGGACAATAATTTAGTAGATTTATGTGTGCTAAATTCTGAATCATTTGGTCAAATTGAGGAATTGTTTAGTATCTTTGAGAAAAACCAATGAAATAATCTTTCGAATCACTTTTGAAAGACTTAATAATACAGACCAACCACAATTCCAGAGGACTCATGATGAAACACGCTATCTCCAGATGGACTCAGAGTAGTTTGAAGCATGTTTTCCACACTCTCTGTCTCTGTCGCTGTCTCTTTCTCTCTCTCTCTTTCTGTGACATGGCTAATGCAGGAATTTGATTTGTGTGACTATATAGATTTGTAATGGGCTTTATTTTTCTTGCCTTCTCAGTAGGTGGGGGAGGAGAAAGGGAGAGAATTCAGAAATGAAACAATAAAACAAAATTGAATTTTGAATTTAAAAAAGGAATATAAATTGAACCTTTTTTTTACTGGCATAAAAAAATGCCTGCTAATTCTAAGTAGATGACATTAATTTTTCAAGTGTAACCTATGTTCCAATCTGAAAATTTTTCTTTGAAACCTACTTCTAAATGAATAAAGCTGTTCCTAATTTCTTACTTTGTTTTTCCTCCTTTTCAGATTTTATTGTGCAGTTCTTAGAGCAGCAAGTATGTAACCTGAACTGGGATGTAGGATTTGTGATACAGACAATGCATGAAATAGGAGTGCCACTGCCCAGACTGTTAGAAGTATACGATCAGTTGTTCAAATCAAGGGTAAGGAAAATACAATTGAAACATACTGCCTTTTGTTTGACAGATTTGTAGTACAAAGTGCTATGAGAAATGTGAGAAAAGAAGTGTTTCTCAGAAGATTTATTTAATGGCACAATTATCTATCTCCTCAGTCTGCTAGTCTTTTAATAATTAAATGGATTCTAACTCAGAGTGCAATAAGCAATGTTTAGAACCAAATTATAGACTAAAAAGCACCAACTGTGATGGCCCCCTTCAATAAAAAGGAGTCAAACTTTGTTTAACTCATTTAAGCTATTCATTCTGTAAAATTCTTTTCATTGAGTGAAACTTCAGATTAACATTTTATTTTACCTAGTATTTGCTTACTTTTACTCCTGAAGATGAGCCATACGTATTTTCTTGATGATCGAAGCCCATGGTCTTATTTTGCCTTTTTAAAAGCATATTCACAAATATATTCTCATTTGCTCTTCACAACAACCTTGTGAGACAAGGAAGGCAAGTATTACTGCCCTTCTAACAGATTAATAAACTCCAGACTGGGGAGAATATGTGACCTGTCTGGTGTTAAAGAGCGCATAAGAGACAGAGCTAGATCCAGAACTCAGCTTTGTGCTTTTTCTCATCAGGGTATCAGCCAGTCTATACAACAGTCCATAGAAAGATATAGATTTCCAAAGAGGGGTTGGGTTTTCCCCAAGGTTACACAGAGAGTAAGTGTGGCCCTAGGATTCAAACCCTAACACCCAAATCAACACTTCACCAGGTGGTGCCACCTCAAAACAATCAGAGTACTTGTTATTAATAGTAGTAAATCTAACTTCTTTAGCTGACTTAGATGCTTAATGAAAGTGCTTATAGTTCATATTTCTTTGTATGTCTCTTTTCTTTATAGGACCCATTCTGGACCAGGATAAAGAAGCCCTTGCACCTTTTGGATTGTATACATGTATTATTGTCTAGATACGTTGAGAATCCTAACCAAGTGTCTAATTATGAGAGGTAATCAGAAATTATTGAATGTTACAATATGCCAAAAGCTTTTAAAATTCTTAAGATAAAGCTCTTGCAGTAAGAATTTGAGATGGGAAAAGTTGTAAAACTGTTTCCTTTTGACTAAGTGGATCAATTTGACATAATACAAATTAACTGTTAAAAATTACTCTCTGGGGGCAGCTAGGTGGCGCAGTGAGTAGAGCACCAGCCCTGGAGTCAGGAGGACCTGAATTCAAATCTGGCCTCAGACACTTGACACATGTACTAGCTGTGTGACCTTGGGCAAGTCACTTAAACCCAATTGCCCTGCCCCCCCCCAATTTTTTTTCTTTTTTTTTTTTTTTTGTAATTTAATATATTTAGTTTTCAGCATTGATTTTCACAAGAGTTTGAATTGCAAATTTTCTCCCCATTTCTACCCTCCCCCCCACTCCAAGATGGCGTATATTCTGGTTGCCCTGTTCCCCAGTCAGCCCTCCCTTCTGTCACCCCACTCCCCTCCCATCCCCTTTTCCCTTCCTTTCTTGTAGGGCAAGATAAATTTCTACCACGAACTCCTTCTACTCCCACAGCTTTTCCCACTAACCTTCTCTGTTGTCTTTGATGTTTTTTGGGTTGAGAAGTCTGGTAACTGCTGCAGGTCACAGATTCAGGGTGCTAGGTCCCGCTCCACCTGGCACCTGGTCTGGTTGGTCCTGCTGCCGCCCATGCTGGGCTCTGCTCCACTCCCAGCTCCATGCGGGATAGACCTCACCCAGAGACCATCCAGGCTGCCCTGGTCTGGTGCCCTGCTTCCCTCTGCTATTTTCTGGGTTCTGCAGTTCTAGAATTGGTTCAGAGCCATTTTTTATAGGTTTTTGGAGGGACTTGGCGGGGAGCTCATGCTAGTCCCTGCTTTCCAGCCACCATCTTCCCCCCAAAAAAATTTTTAAAAAATTACTCTCTGTTGTTGTAATTGACCTCCTCATGCTTTGCTATTAATATTCTCCTGTTCTTAGAAATTTATAAGGAGTGTATGTAAGTAAACTTATAATTTCAGCCTTTTCGCAATACCTTTCTTTAAAGGTCTTTAAACTAACTCGTCTAATCATGTAGCTACATAGCCCCCTGGGGTATGTGAGCTCTGACTATGTATACCCAGGTTGACAAAATTCAACAGGTGTTAATGAATTCTAGGCATTCACGCTCTTTCATATTAATCCAGCAAAGGTTTTTCTGGTTCTCATTAGCTCCTAACTTTTTATTTACATCTCTAACTCTACTCCATGCTAAATAGAAATAGAGAAGGGAAATAGAATGAAACAATCCAATTCTACTTTAATTTTGAAAACTGCTTAAGAAAAATCTGAAAAAAAAAAGATCATGATTGTTACCCCCAGCAAAACCATGTTAGAGACTGCTGATCTAAAATTTAAGTTTCTCTTTCATTTTTAATGTTGCAATATTCCTAATTTCATTGGATTTTATACATCCGGTCATAATTCTCATTCTCAAAATGGCCACTTTTAAAACCTTAGAAAAATTTATTGGCATAAATTACCAAAGGTATTATCTATAAAATCCATTTCCCTTCATTCCTTGATTTGTTTTTCCTCATTTTCTCCCCTTTTTTGTTTCTGGGGTTAGAAATGAGCATAGCAATGTCTAATATGCTGTCCATCCTGGCCCCCCTTTAGATCAAGTATCCCCTTCTACCAAATGATTATTATGTACGTAAAAGTACCTAAAAACTTGAAAGCAACACTTACTGGCATTTCCCTAACTTTACTGATTATTTCCCTAATTTTACTTTCCGTAATTTTATTGTCATTTATCCCTCATGTGCACATTCCATTTCCACCTACCTTTGATTTAAGAAAAAGAAAAAAGCACCTGGGTATAAGGGCATGTAAGAGATGTTTCCAAATATATAAACTGATAAACCTCTATTTATTTTTTTTACAGACGACGTTTTACAAATCTCTGCATGGATGCTGTTTGCTGTTATCTTGTTGAACTGCAGTCCATGAGCTCAACACTAGCAGTACAGACTAGCACTGGAAATTTTAAATCTCTTCAGGCTAAATTAGAACGACTTCATTGATTACTGTGATGGAAATGGACTTGAAATATGTGTTGTTTGAGCTGTAAAATAAATGTTCAGATATATGTACCCTAATCCAGAAGAATAGCTGCCCCAGAAGACCTAGGGAATTAAGTGCATTGTACAATCAATTGGATTGTATGGTTTCTGTGTTCTTAACTTTCTGGTATATACAAGTGGTAGAAAATATGCCAAATGACTTTTTTTACTGCTAGTATGTGGTGTTAGTCCTTTTAAAAAATCATTTTTATGCAGTCGAAATAACATGTGTTGCCAAACTAAAACCTGTATTGAAGTCTCTTTTTCACACCTCATTATACATAGAGATTAAAGATGGCACTATGTGTGTGTATGTTTTACATATAAATATATATGCCTTGCTTGTGATTTTTATAGTTTAAACATTCAGAGTTATCCTAAAAATATTTATATTTAAGAGATGTTAACAGACTTTCTTCCCTACATTGCAGGTGGGAAGTTTGTGTGTATTGATTACAGTTACTGTATAACACAGTTTTTTGATCTTTGTTACAACAGATGGCTTACTGGAGAAGGCAAGGGGGAACATATTTGTAAATTAGTTTAATGAAAACAAGACATCAATAAAAATAATATAAAATGTTTTAAAAGGATTATCAGGACAGGCAGCTAGGCCAGTTCCTGAGTGATGATTCAGAGAGAAAGTAAATTATTTTGGAAAATTCTACAGGGAACCTCAGCTGGAATGGCAAAGTGATAGGTTGCTGAGAAGTTAGGTTGTTCATATACCCCCTGAAATTTATATATTAAAAGAGACAAGTGACCAAAAAAATCATGCATGTTACAATTTTCCCCCAGTCCACCATGAGCAAAACAGATAACAATATTTTTTTTTTAAATAGTGTGTAGAGGGCAGCTAGGTGGCGCAGTGAGTAGAGCACCAGCCCTGGAGTCAGGAGGACCTGAGTTCAAATGTGGCCTCAGACACTTGACACGTACTAGCTGTGTGACCTTGAGCAAGTCACTTAACCCCAATTTCCCTGCACCCCCAAAAATAAAATAGTGTGTAGCATATGGCAACAGGTTAAATATCAGAAGCAAAAAAGGTGAAAAATTAACTAAGTTAACTGGAGATATCCTCAAGTGAATAATCATCACAGTTAATATTTTTATAGTACTTAACACAGAACTCTATATATGCAGTATGTCCCCTGACCTTTCAACCCTTTAAGGTAGTTGGTATTATCTCCATTTTATGATAATTAAACTTAGTCTAATCTTATAAGAGATTTGTGCGTGGTAACATAGTCAATGTCAGAAATAGGATTTGTCTCTTCTAATTCCTAGTATTCAATTCTTTAAATGATAAGTAATTTAAGCAATAAGTAACTGTGAAAATCACCAGAGGAAATAGCTTATAAAAATTTGAAAAATATGACAAGAACCAAAGCAAGAATTACCAGGTTGTAAAAGTGATCAGAAGAAAATATGAAAAGACGTGTGGTAGACCAGTAGTATCAAACTCAGATAGAAACAGGCCAGTAAATCATGGGTAAAGATTTCTGCAACTATATGTCAATACAGAAAATGACATTAACATGATCTATGTTCTATTGAATTTTTATTTGTTAAAATATTCCCCAATTACATTTTAATCAGGCCAGAATAAATGACACTTCTATAGGATTAATTTTGTGCTCAGAAAGACCTGGACTCAAGCCTTTGTTCTGACACACTATATGACTATGGGTAAGGCATTTAAACTTAGTGCCCCAGGGAACTTTAAGAATATAAATTATGAATGAGTTGCCCATCTTTAGTGGAAGGAATTCCCTACACTGATTGAATCAGGTCCACCTCTCTCCTGCCACACACAGACAAAAGAATAAAAAACCTGAAAAAAAAATAGAAGCAGTTGGCAAACTACACTAGAAAATAATATAGGGCCAGCTAGGTGACACAGTGAGTAGAGCACCGGCCCTGCAGTCAGGAGGACCTGAGTTGAAATCTGGCCTCAGGCACTTGACACGTGTACTAGCTGTGTGACCTTGGGCAAGTCACTTAACCCCAATTGCCTTCCCTTCCCCCCTCCAAAAAAGATATCATCAGGTTTTTTTTTTTAAGCCTATAAAATAGAGTTGTAAAGAATGTAGATGTAAATGACAATTTTAAGTAAAAGATCAAGAAGCGTTAAACCTCTGGCTAGCTAACGTGAAAAATTTAGAAAATTCAAAGATTCTACAGATAATGTTCCAATCAAAATCCTGTAGAGTAAGAAAAAAATAATTGGCAAGGATAAGGATGGACCTTCGATTTTATTGCTATGAGGAACTTCCAGATTAAAAAGCTCCCATCTAATAATGCAGATCTAGACCTCTGCAACTTTACCTAAAGCCTTAGTTAAGTGACTTACAATATTACTAAAAGAGACAAAATTTAAAAGACTGCCAAAATTCACAATTCACCTTGTTTAGATATGTTACAATTACAATGCCAACATTACTATTAGAAATACAAAGAAAAATTGCTGCAAGCCGCAAGAAAAAAATACACCAAGGGACAGTAATCAGAATCATTATACGATCAGATCTTTTATTGATGGCTTTTGCTTTTGTATCTCATTTCTGATTATGCCTCTACTACACCAGTATAGATTTTCTTAAAATGTTATTATTTTGGTCCAGCCACTCTTCTCAACTTGTCTTAAATGCTATTTATACTTGCAGCACATCAGAGACAGGTTGTAGAGTTGAACTATCGTTCAGCCTTCATTAATGATGAGATCATTTTAGGAACTGTGACAAATTTGTTCTGTGTGTGTGTGTGTGTGTGTATATAATCCTACTGGTTCAATTTATTAATTCCCTTGAAATGATGTTGCTTAGTTGGGTCTCCTTCCCAGTCTTCATGGATCCTTACATATGAGTTAGAAGAAGCTTTGAAAACCTGTTGGTCTTACTATACCTCATAAATATCCTGTATTTTTCCCTTTCTCAACTAAACTAGAAAAAGTTGTTTTATTAATTTCTTCCCTTTCCTCAACCCTTTGAAATCTAGCTTCAAGCCTCATCACTGTACTGAAATTGCTTTCTCCAAAGTAATTAATGACTTCTTAATTGCCATATTTTATGGTCCTAATTTTGTAATCTCTGCTGCATTTGACACAATTTACTACTCTATCCTCCTAACACTCCTCTCAGTTTTTGTGACATTTCCCTTCTAGTACATCTACCTGTCCGATTGCTCCTTCTCAAGTCTTCTATCCTGGCTCTTGATCCATATCCTGCCCCCTGACTGTGGATGTTCACCAAGGCTCTAACCTCTTTTCTCTATATTCTTTTGATGACCTCATTAGCTCCTATGGCTGATTAATAGATCAATATATCCAGCCACATTTTCTCCAGAGCTTCAGTCCCACATTACCAAGTGCCTATTGGATAATTCAAACTGGATGTTCCAAAGACTTTTCAAATACAACATGTCCAAAACAGAGTATGTTCTTTCCCACAGAATCCACCCCCTTTTCTAAGCTTTCCTATTTCTATGTAATGTACCATCCTTTAGTCTCCCATGTTCATAATCTAAGTGATATCTTCAACTCCTCACGCTCCTTCACTCCATATATTCAGTCACCAAATCTTTGTTCTTACCTCCTCAACATCTCTCACATCTGACTGACTCTTACTCTCCACTCATATAGGCACCACCTTCAACACCTCTCCCCTAAACCCTTGGCAAGGACCTTCTAATTAGTCTCCCTGCCTTCAAGTCTCTCCCCACTCTAATCCATCCTACACAAAGCTACCAACATGATTTTCTTTAAGCACACATCTAACTGTGTCACTCCCCTTTTCAATAAACTCCAACATCTCCCTGCAGGGTCCAATAAAAACTCAGTTTTGCTTTTAAAGCACCTCACCCCAACCTGTGTTTTCCGCCTCATTATTCATTACTCCTTTTCCCATACCCTATCACTTAGCCAGTCTGTCCTCCTCCCTGTTCACACATAGCCATGCGTGGGATGCATTTCTAAGTAATAGGTTGTCAAGACCCAATCTAAGTAAGGAGGAAAAGAGATGCCCTTCATGAACTGCCATGTCCTAGCTTGGTGAACTTATACATCCCCATGTGCTGAAAGAATTAGTGGGTATGACTGCTGAGCCACTGCCAGTGATACTTGAAAGATGGAAAACAGGATAGATAGCATAAGATGAGAAAGGATTAATGTCCCAATTTTCAGAAAAGGGAAGAGAGCAGAGCCTGCAAACTGAAAAACACCAATGATGTTACCTTAACTGAAAATTCTAGAATGATTCATTAAAGAGATGGTTGATAAACTTCTAGAGAGGGAAACAGTGGCTAAAAAGAGCCAAGACAGCTTCATCAAGAACAGGTTATGTGTGACTACAGTTCTTTTTTGACAAGATCACTAAAACTAGTAGATGAATGGAATGTTATGAAAAAATTTTTATTAGCTTTTGATAAAGCATCTCATTTTTGTAGAGAAGAGGAGAGATCTGGGTCGCACGATGATACAGTCAGAGGGATTAAGATCTGTTTGAGTGGTCATCTTTGCAGGAAGTCTTCAGTGGAAAACTGCAGGGGATTGGCTCTGTGCTGTTCAGTGGTTTTATGGACGGCTTAGAAAGGTATAGATGATATAACCATGAAATCTGCAGATGCCACAAAGCTGAGATGGACAGAAAGCATAATGAATGATGGGTTCAGGATCCAGAAGGCATGACAGGCTGGAGACATACTTTATCTAATAAGATAAAATTCAAAAGGGATAAAATCCTGAACTTGGGTGTATCAAAAATCAGTTTCACAAGTATGAAATAGGGAATCATAGAACCATTTTTCTGGATTAAAACAAAAGATCTGAGGGGGCAGGGTCTTAGTGAACTGCAAACTCAATATGAGTCAGCCATGGGATGAGGCAGCCAAAAAAACGAATCCAGTTTTGGGCTGCATTAGGAAGGATATGGCTTCCGGGAATAGGTAGGTTGTAGTTCCATTGCACTCTATCTTCATTAGACTTCATCAACAGATTATGTTCAGTTCTGGGCACCATAATTTAAGGATATTGATAAGCTGAAAAGTGCCCAAAGGAGGACAACCAAAATAGTAAAGGGCCTGATAGGATGAATTTGAAGGAACTCAAAATGTTTAAACTGGAAAAGACTGGGACGGAGAGAGGAGGCTGGGTAGAGAGGAGTACATAATATGATACTTGAGGGTACTTGAAGGACCATATTGTGAAGGAGGACTTAGACATTCTTTTTGGCCCCCAAGGATAAAACCAAGAGTAATTGAGGGTGTGGGTAAGAGGGAAGTTTCAAGAGATGAATTTAGGCTTGATGTCAGGAAACATCCTAAGAACTAGAGCTGTCTAAAAGTACAATGGCTAGCAGGTTCCTTGAAGGTTTTCAGGCAGAAGCTGAACCAGAATTCATTGTGTGTTATAGTGGTGATTTGATTAAATGGTTCCTGAGGTCTCTTCCACCTCTCAGATTCTGATTTCTTCCATTCTCTCCTCTAGAACCACTTCTGCCTGCCCCACCCCACCCCCACCTTCATCTACTAGTTCTCTTTCTCCTAACTTACCTACAGCATTTGTCATTTTCCTTTTTTTTTGTTCATCAATTTTGCTGATAGGTGGAAGACAGAATCTCAGAGCTGTTTAATTTGTATTTCTCTAATTCCTGATTTAGAGCATTTTTTTTTAGTATGGCTTTTGGTAGCTTAGGTTTCCTAAGCCTTTTTAAAAGTTAGTAAAAGAACAAATCTACTAATGTTCTGTGGCCTTATCATGGTATAGAGGTGACCTAGGGTTCTCAAAGTCTCTCCCAACAAAGTGTAAATCCTTATAGGTTCTACCACACTAGAAAGGATTCGAGAGGAGCCCTAACAGTGGACTTAGTTTATTATCCAAACAACTCAATTTGGAGCCACCCATCACTAAGTTGGCTGTAAGACAGCAAATTTTTGACTCTTAACACTTGCCTGTTCCTACTGCCTAAAGGCCTAGTGTGTTATAGTTTACACCTCTCTCACAGTCCTCTGGTACCCTTGAGGAGGTTTCAGGTGTCTAGTGTCTCTGCCATTGTTTCTAGCCCTCTGCCAATAGTGTTTTCCCATATTGTGGGGGTTGAATCTCCTGTGCCCCAGGTCCCATTAACCACTAACAGTCAGAATAGCTTTTACAAAAGAGTATTTACTTCAAAGATATAACCACAAATATACAAACTTACTCCCCAACAAGTGGAACTAAATTCTCCCTCCACCCCCAAATACCACCTCACCCTCTGGAGAGGGGAAAGGGAATTAGTTCACAGTTTAACTTCATTTCTGTAGAACACAGTCCCAAGTTCCAAGTCCAAAATTACATTAAGGCTCAAGTCCTGGACATCTTAACTTCTCAGGGCTTCCTTGCTGGATTGGCTGGCTATAACATTCTCCCAGGAATCCTGGCTCCAAGGTCTCTATGGCTCTGCTTACTTCACTCTGCATCAGTTCCTGTAAATCTTTCCATGCTTCTCTGTATTCATTATATACCATTTCTTTTAACACAGTAATATTCCATTACATTCATGTGCCACAATTTGCTTAGCCATTCCCCAAATGATAGGCATACCTCATTAAGGTATAAGCCCAGCAAATGGATCTTTGAATCAAAGAGAACGGACATTTTAGTCACTTTATTTGCATAATTCCAAATTGCTTTCCAAAATGGTTATGCTAATTCACAACTTCACCAACAATGCCTCAAGATGCCTATCATCCCATAATTCCCCAACATTGACTCTTTCTGGATGTTGTCATATTTCTCTGTTTGTACAGTATGAGGTGAAGCCTCTAGGTTGTTTTGATTTATATTTTGCTTATTTCAAGTGATTTGAGCATTTTTTCATATACTTACTAATAGTTTGCAGTTTTTTTGAGAATTATTATTAGGGCAGTTAGAAGGGGTATACATGGACAGAGGGCATAGGTATAAGTTGACTTTGATATGATGATTAAAAACAATTAATTAAGGGGTAAAAAAGGATTCTACTGAGAGAAGAGGAAAGGGGGAGGCAGAACAGGGTAAACTACATCACATGAAGAGGCCCAAAGACCTATTACAGTAGAGGGAAAGATGGGAGTGGGGGGAATGAGGTGACCACTGTTTGAACCTTACTCTCATTGGATTTGGCTCAAAGAGGGAATAACATATACATTCAGTTGGTTTTAGAAATCCATCTTACCCTATAGGGAAGTAGGAGGACAAAGGGGAAATAAAAAGGAGGTGATGGATAGAAGAGAGGGCAAAGTGAGGGAGGCAGTGGTCAGAAGCAAAACACTGGCGAGGAGAGAAAGGTTGAAAGGAGAGAGAAAAGCATAAATGGGAAGGAGGAGGGAAATAGGATGGAGAGAAAGACACAGTAATCATAACTGTGAATGTGAATGGGATGAACTCTCCCATAAAGTGGAAGTAGATATTGGAGTGGATTTAAAACCATAATCCTACAATATGTTGTTTACAAGAAACACATTTGAAACAGGGGGATACACACGGAGTAATGGTGAAAGGCTGGAGTAGAATATAGCATGCTTCAGCTGAAGTAAAAAAAAAGCAGGAGTACCAATCCTGATCTCAGACAAAGCAAAAGCAAAAATAGATCTAATTAAAAGAGATAAGGAAGGAGACTACATCTTGCTAACAGGTATCACCAAGTGGTATAACATCCAGATTCTTAAAGGAAAAGTTAAGTGAGTTACAGGAAGAAATAGAAAGCAGAACTATATTAGTAGGGGACCTCAACCTCACCCTCTCAAAACTAGATAAATCTAACCGCAAAATAAATGAGGTTATTTAAGGAGGTGAATAGAACTTTTAAAAAGTTAGATATGATAGACCTCTGGAGAAAACTGAATGGGGATAGAAAGGAATATACCTTTGTCTCAGAGGTACATGATACCTACACAAAAATTGACCATGTATTAGGGCAGAGGTTCTCAAACTTATTTGTCCTACTGCACCCTTTAAAAAAATTATGCAGTGCCCTCCTAGAAATCTACTTTCTTTAACCTTCTAATGTTTTTTTTTGAAATTTGCTTCATTTCAAAAACAATTTTTTAAATGATACCTTAAATTTAATAATTTATTGTAAGTTTGTGGGGGTTTTCCTACATTGAAACTTTGACGATGCAATATTGTGTTATGTAACTGTATAGTATCACATTGTAAACAACATGCACATATTCCTGCTGATGCATGTTGGACTTCCTAACATCGTGCCACATGCTCGTGCAGCAGCAAGCACCCTAGCATACCCAGGATGGCCTGCTAGCACAGGTTCTCAGATCTGCTTTTCTAGGAAAGACTGCTCAAAAATTGGTTAACAATCCTACTTTTAATTACATTCACTAGTTTGGGGGAAGGGTCGGCACCCTGAATGTCAGAGAAAATACAAGCAGAGAAATTAACATAAAGACCAACAGACAGGGCTTTTAACTGCCTGAACCAAAGCAATATTGTTATACACTTTACATTCATAACTGAATTGAGAGAGCCTTTACATCTGAGCAGTTGGGGGTCTGAACATATGGCTACTCAAAGACTTGACCAGGGAATCGCAAGGTCCTGCTCACAAGCGGGTCCCCAAAGCAACTCCCAAAGCAAAATACCAACTCAGAGCATATATGTACTTCTCAGAGCCAGAAGGCATCACAGCTCTCATGATTCAGTGCCTAATCAACTTAGTACCAAAAGGTGTGAAAGCTTTCCTACAAGGAAGCCTCCCCTAAGCAGACTTCCCTTAATAGGCTCCATGTGAGGCCTATTAATGGGCAGGGAAGATCTTCCAATCCCATTAGCATTACAGCTAGCCTGTCAATACTTGCTTGTTAAGACTTGTTGGTGGACATGACAACTGATCAGTTATATTATAACTGATTACAACTTGTTATAACCATTATAATTTGCATTTTATGTGCTTATTTGGAAGATAATGTAATCACTATGACTTTAACTCTGTTACACAACAGATGAAACATGTATGAATGGTTCTTCAAAATTTTCTTATCTGTTCTTTCCTTACACTTCCACCATCCCCTTATTTTTATTCAATGCTCCCCAGTTGCACCTGAGGCTACTACTGCCTCCCTGGATTGTTCCAGCACTGCCCAAGGAGCGGTATTGCCTATTTAGGGAATCTATGTAGGGCCTAAAAATCTCACAATCAAATATAGAAAGGCAGAAATATTAAATACATCCTTTTCAGATCATGATGCAATAAAAATATGTTCATGGAAAGACAGACTAAAAGGTAATCAGAAACTAAATAATCTAATCCTAACGAATGAGTGAGTTAAACAATAAATCGTAGAAACAATCAATAACTTCATCAAATAGAACGAAAATAATGATACAACACACCAACATTTATAGGATGCAGCCAAAGCAGTTCTTAGGGGAAATTTTATATCTCTAAATGCTTACATGAACAAAATAGAGAAAGAGGAGATCAATCAGTTGGGCATGCAACTAAAAAAGCTACAAAAAGAACAAATTAAAAATTAAATACAAAATTAGAAACTCTGAAAATCAAAGGAGAGATTAATAAAACTGAAATTAAAAAAACTATTGAACTAACAAATGAAACTAAGAGTTGGTTTTATGAAAAAAAAGTTGATGAACCTTTGGTTAATTTGATTTAAAAAAGAAGAAAACCAAATTACCAGTATCAAAAATGAAAAGGGTGAATTCATCACCAATGAAGAGGAAATCAAAACAATAATTAGGACCTATTTTTCCCAACAGTATGCCAATAAATCTGGCAATCTAAGTGAAATGGATGAATATTTACAAAAATATAGGTTGCCCAGATTAACAGAAGAGGAAATAAAATATTTAAGCAACCCCATTTCAGGAAAAGAAATTGAACGAGTCATCAATGAACTCCCTAAGAAAAAATCTCCAGGGCTAGATGGATTTACCACTGAATTCTACCAGACATTTAAAGAACAATTAATTCCAATGCTATATAAACTATTTGGAAAAATAAGCAAAGAAGGAATCCTACAAAATTCCTTTTATGATATAGATATGGTGCTGATACCTAAACCAGGAAGAGCCAAAACAGAGAAAGAAAATTATAGACCAATTTCTGTAATGTATATAGATACAAACTTTTTAAATAAAATATTAGCAAAGAGATTACAGCAACTCACCACGAAGATAATACAGAATTTATAGCAGGTATGCAGGGTTGATTCAATATTAGTAAATCTATCAGCATAGTTGACCATATCAATAACAAAATTAACAGAAATCATATGATTATCTCAATAGATGCAGAAAAACCTTTTGACAAAATACAGTACTCATTCTTATTAAAAACACTAGAGAACACTGGGAATAAATGGCGTTTTCCTTAAAACAATAAGTAGCATCTATCTAAAATCATCAGTGAGCATTATATGTAATGGGGATAAGCTAGAAGCATTTTCAATAAGATCAGGGGTGAAACAAGGATGTCCATTATTACCACTGTCATTCAATGTTGTCCTAGAAATATTAGCTTTAGCAATAACAGAAGAAAAATAAATTGAAGGAATTAGAATAGGCAATGAGAAAACAAAGCTATCACTCTTTGCAGATGATGTGATGGTATACTGAGAGAATCCTAGAGAATCAACTAAAAAACTACTTGAAATAATTAACAACTTTAGCAAAGTTGCAGAATATAAAATAAACCCACATAAATCATCAACATTTCTATATATTACTAACAAAGACCAGAAGTGAAAGACAGAAAGAGAAATTCAATTTAAAATAACTGTAGACAATGCAAAATATTTGGGAGTCTACCTGCCAAGACAAATTTAGGAACTATATGAACACAATTACAAATTTTCACACAAATAAAATTAGATATAAATAATTGGAAAAATATTAGCTGCTCATGGGCAGGCCAAGCTAATATAATAAAAATGACAATTCTACCTAAATTAATATACCTATTCAGTGGCATACCAATCAAACTACCAAAAACTATTTTATAGAGCTAGAAAAAGTAAAAACAAAATTAATCTGCAGGAATAAAAGGTCAAGAATATCAAGAGAGGGGGGCAGAGCCAAGATGGCAACTTGAAAATAGGGACTTGCTTAAGCTCTCCCCAAACCCCCTCCAAACACCTGTAAAAATGACTCCAAACAAATTCTAGAGGTACAGAACCCACGAAATAACAGAAGGAAACAAGTCTCCAGCCCAAGACAGCCTGGATGGTTGCTGGGAAGGGTCTATCACACCATGCTGGAAGCAGAGCACAGTCCAGTGTGGGCTGCACTAGGACAGATCAGGCTGGTAGTAGACCAGGTGGAGCAGGCCTCAGGGCCTGAATCACTGAGCTGTGGCAGTTACCAGACTTCTCAACCCACAAGCCCCAAAGACAAAGGAGCAGGTCAGTGGGAAAACTGCTGGATCTGGGTGAGAGAAGTGAATGGTCTGGCCCCAGCACTGGGGCCAGCGGGGGTGGTGTGGCAGCAGCAGCAGGAAGCTCTGGCAGCTGCTTCCAGAGCTCCAGTGGCAGCTGCTTCTGGAGCCCCTGGCCCATACAGTGGGAGAAATCAAGTGGCAGACCAGAGCAGGAGTTCAGGGAGTGCTTTGCTGGCACAGAGGCAGGGTTCTCTTGCTTTTTCCTGCTTGGATCTGGGTCATGGTTCTGGCTGGTGGTTCTTGGGGGAGGAGGAGAGCTTGTGGTGACTGTGGAGAGGGCCATTTTTCAATAGGCATTTGGAGGGTCCTGGGGGAGAGCTTTAGGCAAGTCCCTGCTTTCCAGCCGCCATCTTGGTTCCACCCCTATTATCAAGTTTTTTATATGATTTTTCTCCTATTGCATCTTCAGCAAAAATACTGGTGCATAAGCTGCAATATGTGATGACTAAATATATGATGAATTTATTTACTTATTTTGCTTTTGGACTGGATGCACTCTATAGAGTGAATTGTTACTAAAACTGTTCCTGATCGAAAGATGGCAGAGAAAAGCCAGGGACTCACCTAAGCTCTCCCAAATTCTCCTCCAAACAACTTTAAATAACACCTCAAAACATATTTTGGAGTGGCAGAACTCACAAAAGGATGGTATGAAACAATTTTCCAGCCCAAGATAACTTAGAAGGTCAGCAGGAAAGGTCTGTCACACAGGGGTGAGAGTGGAGAGCAGGCTACAGCAATGCAGACAGGATCCCAGCAAATGAGGAGTAGGCATTGGGGGCAATTGAATCTGAAGCAGCAGCAGCTGCATTTCCTATACTTGGATCTGGGTCACAGTCCTAGGACGAGGAGGAGCACTAGCACACCAGAGTTTGTAGCCACAGGGGAATAGGGACCCTGGTGTGTTGGTAAGCAAAATGGGCTTTTAGCACTCAGTTCAACCAAGTGCCCTTGAAGGGCTTTTGTTTCCTTTGATTAATTCAGTGTATTTCATTGAGTCTTACTAGGTGCTAAGCCCCAGGCCCAAACCCCTATTAGGTGCTAAACCTTCGTGGGTGTGGATTGGTAACTAAGGTGGGGCCCAAGGTGGGGATAACTAAGGGAAGCCTGATTAGATCTTTGCTCCTAAGTTTGCCCCAAACCCCTAATTACTAGGTGCTAAGCCTATGTGGGTGTGAAGCTTCCAGGGTTCTAAGGGGAGGTGCTAACTCCACAGCCAATCATAGGAGCCTAAGTTCTGGTCATTCAGATGATGTTTGATGACATCTGAAATGGTATAAGAAGAGAAGACAGAGCTATTTTCTCAGGGCTCTCACTCGTGGTGGCATGCTGATGTGGAGACTCCAGGCAGCTGCAGCTAAGAGCCCTCCAGCTCATAAACCCAGATGCTGGGACTTTGTTAAATTCTGGTAACTATGTACTGAGATTTGAATCAGACAAGGTCTGTCTGTCGATGTTTGTAATTTGTTTGTATTTGCTCTGAAGTTCAGGGTGCTGGCTTTCCCCCCTGAACTAAGTGAGTAGTATTTGTATGCTGGATTAAAGTAAGATTATTAACCCCTTAATGTTGCTTTCCTTGGTAAAGCAGATCAAAAGGACCTGGGCTTTTGCAGCATGCTTGTTGTTGGGCTTGTGTTGGTCTTTCACCTCCACAACAGCTGCTAGCCAGATTGTTGAAACACCTGGTCACAGTTCTAGGGCAGAAAAGAGTTCTTGTGGTCTCTCACAGACCAGAAAACAGGCCAGGAAAGTAGTAAACACACCTCTTCTTAGATTATATCACCTCGGAAGAACTGAAAGCTTACATATGCCCAGAACTAGCTCTGAAAACAGCTGCACAAAAAACCTGAACCATAGGATGCTACCCCCTCCACCCTGCAAGCAAAGCCCAACTTTAATATAAAGTTTAAAAAGTCAAGAAATAGTCTGGAAAAACAAACAACAAAAATTATACCAATCATAGAAAGTTACCATAGTGACTGGGAAGATCAAAACAAAAATTCAGAAGACAACAAAGTCAAAACTGCTACATCCAAAGCCTCAAAGAAAAATATGAATTGGTCTCATGCCATGAATTCAAAAAAAGGATTTTAAAAATCAATTAAGAGAGGGAGAGGGAAAATCAGGAAAAGAAATGACAGTGATGCAAGAAAATTACGAAAAAAGAGTCAGCAGCTTGATATAGGAAGCACAAAAATACTGAAGAAAACAACACCTTAAAAACTAGAATAGGCCAAATGGTAAAAGAGGCACAAAAATCCAATGAAGAGAAGAATGCCTTAAAAAGTAGAAGTGGCCAAATGGAAAAATAGTTATAAAAACTCACTGAAGAAAACAATTCTTTAAAAATTAGAATTGGGCAAGTAGAAGCTAATGACTCCACTAGACATCAAGAAGTAATAAAACGAAATCAAAAGAATGAAAAAATAATAGAAGAAGACGTGAAATATCTCATTGGAAAAACAACTTATCTGGAAAATAGATCAAAGAGAGATAATTTAGGGATTATTGGACTGCCTGAAAACCATGATTAAAAAAAGAGATCCTAGACATCATCTTTCAAAAAATTATCAAGGAAAACTGCCCTGATATTTAGAACCAGAGGGTAAAATAGAAACTGAAAGAATTCACTAACCATTTCCTGAAAGAGATCCGAAAATGAAAACTCCTAAGAATATTGTAGCCAAATACCAACACTCCCAGGTCAAGGAGAAAATATTGCAGACAGCCAGAAAGAAACTATTCAAATGTCATGGAGCCACAGTCAGAAGAATGCAAGATTTAGCATTTTCTACATGAAAAGATCAGAGGGCTTGGAATATGATATTGTGGCAGGTAAAGGACCTAGGATTACAACCAAGAATTACCTCCCCAGAAAAACTGAGTATAATCCTTCAGAGGGAAACAAGGATATTTAATGAAATTGAGGACTTTCAAGCATTTCTGATGAAAAGATTAGAGCTGAATAGAAAATTTGACTTCAAAATACATGTCTCAAGAAAAGCATAGAAAGGTAAAAAGGAAAAAGAAATCAAAGAGACTCAATAAGGTTAAACTGTTTACATTCCTATATGGGAAGATGACACTTGTAACTCCTAAGAACTTTCTCATTATTAGGGCAGTTAGAAGTGTGTGTGTGTGTGTGTGTGTGTGTGTGTGTGTGTGTGTGTACCTGTATGTGTATATGTTGAATATGATGAGATGATATCTAAAAAATAAAAGTGAGAGGTGAGAAAAAGGAATGCACCAGGAGAAGGAGAAAGGGGGAAAGGAAGAAGTAGAATAGAGTAAATTATCTCACATAGAAGAGTCACAAAAGAGCTTTTACAGGGGATGAGGGGGACATGGGGAGAATGCTTGAACTTTAGTCTCATTGGAATTGGCTCAAAGAAGGAATAATATACACACTCAGTTGGGTATAGAAATCTATCTTTCTCTATAAGAAAGTAGGAGGGTAAGGGGATAAAAGGAGGGGACTGTAGAAGGGAAAGCAGATTGGGGGAGGCAGTAGTTGGATGAAAAACACTTCTGAGGATGGACAGGGTGAAAGTAGAGAGAGTAGAATAAACAGGGGGAAATAAGATGGAGGGAAATAGTAATCATAAACATGAAAAAAAATTTACATCAAATGTCTCTGACAAAGGCCTCATCTTTCAAATATATAGAGAATTGTCAAATTTATAAAAATAAGAGGTATTTTCCTATTGATGAATGCTCAAAAGATATGAACAGATAGTTTACAGATCAAGTAATCAAAGCTATCTCTAGCCATATGAAAAAATGCTCTAAAGCACTATTGATTAGAGAAATGCAAATTAAAACAATTCTGAGGAACCACCTCACACCTGTCAGATTGGCTAATATGACATAAACAGAAAATGACAAATGCTGGGATGTGGGAAAACTGAGACACTAATGCACTGTTGGTGGAGTTGTGGATTGACTTAACCATTCCACAGAACAATCTGGAACTATACTCAAAGGGCTACAAAATCCTTTGACCTAACAATACCATTACTTAGGTCTGTATGATCCCAAATAAATTTTAAAAAAAGGAAAAGGACCTGTATGTACAAATATTTGTAGCAACTTTTTTTCTGGTGACAAAGAATTGGAAAACGAGGGGTGCCCATCAGTAAGGGAATGGCTGAACAAGTTGTGTTATACAATTACCACAGAACTTACATGATTCTATGCAAAGTGAAATGAGCAGAACCAGTAGAAAAGTGTACACAGCAACAGCAGTATTGTACCATTATCAGCTGTGAATGACTTAGCTATTCTCAGCAATACAGTGATTCAAGACTGAAGGACTTATGATGAAAAATGCTATCCATCTCCAGAGAAAGAACTAATGGCGTCTGAATGCAGATTGAAGCATACTTTTTTCAAAACTTTTTTTATTTTGGGTTTTTTTTGCTCTGTATTTTCTTTCAGAACATGACTAATATGGAAATATGGTTTGCATAACCTATAGCAAATTGCTCACCTTCTCAATGAAAGGAGAGGGGAAGGAGTGAGAGAATTTGGAACTCGAAATTTTTAAAAAAATGTTAAAAATAGTTTTTTTTAAATTGGTGCAAAAAGGAAAATACTAAAATAATTTTTAAAATTCTACCGATCATAACCTAATGCTTTATTTGTGAAGTAAGTGAATCAATAGATAAATGAATGGGGCGGAAGCCACATATTAAACAGAGTAGGATAGAACAGAGAGGTGACAATGATAGGAAGTGGCGGAATACGAAAGACAGAAGGGAGGGGGAACTAAAGAGCCCTAAATTAAAGAGTCAAACAATTTAGGTGTACCTGAAAATCCAGGATTGTGAGAAATAGATGAAGAGGTGATGACTGAAGAAAGCAGAGGTGTAAAAGAGAAGGAGGGAGGGAGGGAGAGAGAGAGAGAGAGAGAGAGAGAGAGAGAGAGAGAGAGAGAGAGAGAGAGAGAGAGAGAAGGAGGCATAGCGATGCTTCCCTAGGCAGCTGAGAAGAATGAGGAGCTGGAGGAGGAAGGGAGAGAGGGAGAGAAAGGGAGAGGGATAGAGACAGAGAGAGTGGAAGAAAGCAGAAGAGGAGATTAGAGAGGAAGCAGGGAAGAAGGGATGCCTAGAAGCGGGGAAGGGGAACAAAGATGGGCGTGGAGAGAACCTGGTCTTTCCCAGGGTGCCAAGGAGGATAGAGGAGGATGGGGAAAGGGGGATGGGAAGGCAGAGGAAAATGTTTGCTTTTGGGAAAACTTGTACGGTCCTTCATTGACTCCAAGGTTTCCATAAGAGCAAACGCCCATCTTTTTAACCTTCTACAATTCTTATACGGCAATGAAACAGAAAATAGCCGCCTCCGACGGAGTGAAAATGAGTATCACAGAGAAGGCGACAGAGAATCACATGGTAGGTATGAGCAGGAGGCAACATACAACCAAAGAAGAACAGAAATAAAAGATGTCATCAAACGATTGTATAAGAATAAGGAAGGTGAGCTGATTATGTGACAAGGCCATTAGTGTGGGAGAAGAGAGGGCTGAGGGTTATGGAAGGAAAGAAGGTGAGGGAGGGAAGAGGTTGAGGGACGGAGGAGGATGGGGGATGGAAGAGTAAGGGGTGGGGGAGAGTTTGATGTGGAGGGAGAGAGGGAAGAGGAACGCGGGAGGGAGGAGGATGGGAGAGGGAGGGAGGAGGATGGGAGAGGGAGGGAGGAGGATGGGAGAGGGAGGGAGGAGGATGGGAGAGGGAGGGAGGAGGATGGGAGAGGGAGGGAGGGAGGAGACCCCATCCTTCGGGACGCTCTGAGCATGCGCAGAGGCCTCGGCTGGGCGGCCGCAGGGAGGTGGCTGCTGCGGGTGCCGGGGCTGAGGGAGGCCAGAGGCGGGTGCTGAGGCGGGAAGCGGGGAGGTGGGCCCGGGATCTGTGTCCAGGAGAAACCCAGGCCCCGCGGCCGTTCAGCTTTCTTCCCGCCGGCGCCGGCCCTGCCCCGGCGCTCGTTCGGGGGCTCCTGGGCCTCCATTTCGGCGTGCGCCGGTCCGTCACCCCGCCTCACCCCGGTAAGTCTCTCCGGCCTCTCCCCGCAGAGCCCGGGGTTCCCCCTGCTTCCACATCGGTAACCTTCCCCCGCCCCTCCATCCATCCGCCTTACCTGGAGGGACCAAGCGCTGGGCCTGGAGTCGGCAAGACCCGAGTTCAGATCCCTCCTCAGACACTTATTAGCTGGGTGACACTGGGCAAATCATAGAACTTCTCTCTGCCTCAGTTTCCTCCTCTGTAAAATGGGGATCATAGTGGCACCAGTCTCTCCGGTTTGCTGTGACGATCCGGTGAAGTAATATTTGTGCCTCATTTGTAAAGCGCTTAGCACAGTGCCTGGCACATAGTAGGCTCTGCTTACCTCCTTCCCCTTCCTTCTTCATTGTCAGTCTTCCTCCAAGCCCCTGCCTCTCTCATTCTTCCTCCTGCCCCCTTCATCCTATCCTCCTCTTCACCTTTCCTCATTAAACAGATTTATTTATTTGCATTGTCTCTTTATTGTGAAATTATTTATCGACAAACATTTCAATAAACAAAACAAGGATTGCATATTGAAACTGCGAAATTCATTTGTTTTTAAAATAATATGTTAAATTTAGCAGGATTGTAAAAAGTGACCTATTTGTGTCCCCTTTTGCTTTTCTTCGGTGTTTTTTTCATTAATTCATCTCTCTCTCTCTCTCTCTCTCTCTCTCTCTCTCTCTCTCTCTGCCTCTGCATTTGTCACTTACTGGTTAATTTACCTATTCCTTCCTCCCTTGTAACAAAGAATAGTCAAGCCAAGAAATCAACACATTGGCTGTATCTCAGCATCGATGTGTCATTCACATGTATTAAGGTCATCCCCTGTCTGCCAGGAATGAATGCTTCACCATTAATGGCCCCTCATCTTTTACCAGTCACCCCCAGTATCTAGGCAAGCTCCCTAATCCCGGCTTCTTGGTTTCCAGGGTTTGCTTCAAGATTCAGCTCAAATCCCACCTTCAGTAGGAGCCTTTTCCCCTTGTCCTTCCAGCATGTTGATATCTCCCCTTTCAGATTGCCTTCCATCACTCTGTGTATAAATCTCTAATGTACCTAGTTTACATGTTGTCTCTCCCATTAGAATATGTGCTCCTTGACTACAGTGTCTGTTTTCTGCCTTTCTTTGTATCCCCGGTGCTTAGTTTAATGAATGCTTGTGGGCTAATAAGGGCCCTCTTGGCCCTTGAGGAGTAGGTTACCTGCATCACTCATCCGGGTCCCTGGTACAGGTATCTGACCACAGAAGTGGCTCAATATCACTCTCTTTTCATTTCCCTTTACCAGCTATTCCCTACTTTCCCCGTCTTGCTCAGAGCAGAAATTGCTTCCCAGAAGAGTTAGTGTTCTTCTTGGAGTGACATGGAAATGGGCCGTACTTTCTAGATGAAAAAGCATTACCTAATCTAAATTAGCAGGCCCTAGCAAACCTACAGCTTAGGCATTTCGGTATCTAAGAAGAAAATATTTCTCTCTGGGGATTAAAAGCTTGCCAGATGATTGTATTTCATCCTGTGTAGAATACAGACTAAATCTTAGAATTGTTTATGGCACAAGTAAATTACATCTGCTACTTTAAATAAAGACAGTGTTTTCCTGTAGTGTTGGTTTACAGTCTTAATGTTTTATTCATTGTATCTCATTCTAATTTTTTTCATTATAAAGTTTATTTTTGGGACACTTCTGTCTAATCTTTTTCCTCACTGAAATGAATGAATTTTGTTGTGATTGGGAAACTTATTAATATCTATCCGCAGCATAAATACCTTGAGAATTATGTTGTGTATGTGGTACAGTAAGCTATAATCTTAGTTTTTTCTGTAAAATGTGTCTCACCTTGACTAAATAAGCAGAAGTCTATTACCAAAAAAAGGAATATATTGTTAGGTCAGTTTTTTTGGGGGGTGGGGTGGGGTTTAATAATTGTCCTTATAATTTTACACTTCTGCTTAGTTTGCAAGGAGGCAATCATCAAAATAAAAAGGTTTTGTACAATTGAAAAACTAAATTACATACAGATCAAAAAAGCATGGGAATTGCTATTGACTAATCTTTTAGGAAAGTGATGGATGTGAAACAGGCTTGAACAGTATCCCTGTTTTTTAGCTGATATGTTTCACTCCTCAGAAAACTGGTTTTTTTTCTTTTTCTGGAGAACAGAAGTGGATAGGGAGTGGGGAGAGAGGAAGAAGTTGCCAAGATGTGTTGTCTAAAAGGAGTCTACCCCCTAAATATGAAAAGCTCATATGTATATGTGAAATTAAAAAACTATTTATTTGTTGTTTTCCCCCCTATCATTCATTAAGGCATCCTGTAACCTTTTCCTAATTATTTTACTCATTGATATTCTTGACAACATGGAGGTTAAACTAGAAGTTTTATTATCGACAAGCATCAAACAGAAAAAACCTTGGCCTCGAATTTCCTGGCTGGGACAGGTAGGTATTTCTTTTCATTCGTATGAACGTATATGTATTTGTTAAATGTTTTATATCATGTATAATAGTACTTCTAAGATAGAATAAGGTGAATAAAATACCCTTTCATTTGAAAGTAAAATGCTTCCTTATCTATTTAAGATATATCAGCAGGCAGACTATTTGCTTATAGATATTGGCCTTTGATGGGACTTTAGTTGATCCTCTGCTCCAATCTCATTTTACAGATGAGGCAGTTGAGGCCTAAGGAAGAAAAATGATTGGCCTGCTCAGGGTCACTCAAATAACAGGTGACTTAGCCAGCATTTAGCCCAGGTGCTCTAATGCCATCCAAGGATAGTGTTTTTCTCACTATCCCATGTAACCTCCCTAAATAAATGTCATTTAAAAATATGTAAAGATCTTTTTCATTTTAGGAAAATTATTTCTACAAGAATTTATTTGAAAAATATATTTTGCTATCAGTTAAATTTTTCTGTATTATTTGGAGATAGGGTGGTGTAAATCTGAAGAGGGCAATCTTCTAAAGGTAGGACAAGTAGGGATGGGAACCAGATCAGATCACAACCCCTCCATGCCTCCTCAAGCTGGGTTTGTGAACTTCAGTAGCTCCTCTGCATCCTCCATCTAAAGATACCCCTCAAATAAGATACTTCTTTAATACTTTAAGTGTAAATGTGATTTTATCAGAGTGGGTATTCCCTACGACCTTATAGATTGAAGCTTATGTTTGCTTTCTGAGTCTGTGCAAGTCATGTTCCAGCTCTTCCATAGATCTACAAAAGATCTACCTGACATCCTGGGAAGCTTCCTTTGTTTTTTGTATATTTTGTCAGTTTCAGTGGAACACTTGGGCTCTCCCTCAGTGATCCTTTGCTCTTGCCATCTGACCAGGTTATTTACTTTTCTGATCATATATTTCCTTCATGGTGTTCTTTATGTCTATTCTTCTGGGTCAGTCAACCATTGGGCAGATTGTGCAGATTACTTCCACTGACTATACTTTTCACTATTAGCCTTTGAATTACTTGCAACTTTGATTCCTCTGAGACTGTGGTATTCTCAGCCATACAGAATGGATGGGAGGACATTTGTGTTAAAAAGATAGTTCTTTGGCCCAAGGAGCAGCTTTAGTAAAAGCATGTGGAGTTTCTTAGGTATAATTCAGATAGTTTTCTTTCTCCTATTTAATTATGAACCTACTTCATTGTCCACTGACAGTGTTTGTCTCAGATAGACATGCTAATATACTAATTCGATAGACTGGACGTTCAACTGCATATCATAATCTGGACAAATAAGCATTCTTCATCTATATAGTTACATGTGTGTGGATTATTGGACTGATCTCTTTTGAATAATCATGGATTTCATTGTGGCAGCCCTTGTGCAGTCAAACCCAATATACTGAACAAAAAGGAGTTATCTGGAGGACTTGCAAAGGGAATCTCTTTTCCATTTGAACCTGGTGCAAACCTCTTCCATGAAAGTTACATAATCCTGAATAAATCTATTGTGACTGACTGGAGACTTAATGTTGTTGTTCAGTCATTTCAGTCGTGTCTGACTCTTCGTGACCCCATTTGGGGTTTTCTTGGCAAAGATACTGGAGCGGTTTGCCATTTCCTTCTTTAACAAAGAATTAATAGGTTATGCCTATCTATAATATGGCATAGTACAAGAGTTCTTAATCTGGACTCCTCGGGTGCCCAAGGTATCCATGAATAGATCTCAGGGAATGTGTAAATTTAGGCAAAAATAATTGCATCTTTATTTTCACTAACCTCTACCTGAAATTTAGAACTTCATTTGTTTAAAAGAATCATTCTTGGAAGGGGTATGTGGGCTTTACTAGGTTGCCAGAAAGGTCTATGACTCAGAAGAAGTTAAGAACCCATGGCATTGTGGTTAGAAAACTGTATTTTGAGTCAGGAAGAATTAGTGTGGAATCTTGCTTTTGACACTTAACAAGCTATATGGCCCTGGTCAAATCCTGTAACCTACCTGAGCCTCAATTTCCTCATCTCCAAAGTGGGAATGATCATAGTACCTACCTTGACAGGATTGTTGTGAGGCTCGAATGAGATTATATATGTAAAGCGCTTTTCATACCTTAAAGTTTTATGTAGATTTTAGCTGTATAGTATCTCTGGAAGCCCCCTTTGCAAATCAAAAACCTCAAACTGCATGAAGTTTTTAAAGTAACTATTAGAGTTATGAACTAGCAGATAAGATGCTGGAAAAGGTACTTAAAGAGTACTTACACAGCAAAGATATTTAGAAACAGTGGAAAATTCTTAGATAGCTTTCACTTATTGCTGTGTATGTCCATTATATGATTTCTGATTAAAATGTAAAATCATTCTCAAACTGGATTTCATCTCCTGGCTTTCTCGTGTCCACTTTTTATTGGTGCCACTATAGTTAGAATAAGTGAAGGGATCTTGGCACCTCAGTGTTTTCAGTGTTTCTTCTTTTGTAGGAAAAGGAAGCTATTTTCCTTTTGGATGATAAGTATATAAATGAAATTAATTTACCATCTGGAAAAACAAAGAAGAAAATCCCTCGTCTACAGCTTTTGCTGAAAAATGTTGTCATCTTAACAACTTCTAGTAATGGTTAAGTATTACTGATATTTTTAAAAGCCTAAATTAAATTGATTTTGAAAGTAATAGTTGCATGGATAGAGAATTGGTCTTGAGCCAGGAAGGCTTAGTTCAAGCCCTGCTTCTGACACTTACTGGCTGTGTGAGTTTGGAGAAGTCACTTAACTTCTCAGTTTCCCAGACAATTCTTTAATACTATGAATTGCAGAGTAGCTGCCAATCTGCACTGGTAGAGTGTTTCCTTGTTGGGAGTTCCCTATACTAATGGAATCCCACAGAAAAATGGATTTAAATTTGTAGTAATTCATAATTGAAGTGAATGGCAGAACATTTTCAGGTATTTTAGTAACAGTTTAGAAGGAATGCTTTTCTTTTTGGAAACAGATGCTTGGCTCGCTGGGTTACTTAACACTGGTGAAATTTTTCTTTGGAACAAAGATCAAGACTGCTTGAAAACTGTATCTGCAACTGAAGAGCCTAAGACACTGATAACAGCAGCCTTAGGTAGGAATCTCTTAATTGTCTGTTTGCATTTATCAAAAAATGGAAGGGGGGAAGTATAAAAATCCTAACTGACATCTCATTTCATTGTTTTTGGTGACACCTGTCTCTGGTATACCTAACATTTTTGTGCTTAATATAAATTCATCTTTATTAACACTGTTTTCTTCCTTTTCACATGTTTTGTGTGTTTTGAGTGTTTTTTCTTTTTAATTTATAAAGTTAATGTATCAGGAATTTCTAATTAGTAGGGCAGAAAAATCGGCAAATTTTAAAAAAGAACCATAGAGCTAGGAAATTTGGCCTTCTGATGAATGGTTATTTTTCCCCCCCAGAATGTTCTCTGAGACTGTATATCTATGTATCAGGAGATGGAAAAAGAGTTCTACTTACCATACCTTCTGGATGCATCTTGTTGTGGGAGTGTTTGGAGCCTGAGAATATTGTATATTCCAAAAACTCTTCACTGTTGGGTCAGTGGACACAAATCAAACCTGAAAAATCAATCATTTTGCCTTCTCCTGAAGATAAAGAAGCTGTAGTAGATGCTGTTTTTATAAGAAATGAGGTAAATTTGAAATTAGGCAGGTATTATGTGATTTGAAATTGAGGGAAAAAGTGGTCTACTTTAGCAAGATGTATAGAATTCCAGCTGTATAATTGGGATGGCAATTGTAAGAATAGCTCATTAGTCATATAGAAAATTTTCAACATTTCCTGTCCAAAGTTCTTTAAATATCAAAAGGAATATGGTTTAGACTTGTAATAGATTTTTTCTGATTTTTTTCAATAGCATATGCAACAATATAAAATTAATGGGATTAAGACTGGAATTTTATATTTTTTAATTGTATTGTTTGAATTCTAAGGCCCCCTTACCTCAGATTTTCTTATAATAAATATGTGCTGATGCTTTAAAAAAATAAAATTTTATTGATTTTTAAAATATTTTCCCAATGCACCTCTCTTTTGGAGAGCCATCCCTTTTGATAAAGAATTTAAAAATAAAGAAAAAAAACAGTTGTACAAAATAATCAATATATCAAAAAAGTCTGACATATATGTAGTATTCCACGCCCACGAATCTCCTTGTCCTTGTTCTGCTTTTTTTTGCTTTCCATTATTTCAAAAGTCTTTCCATATTTATTTATATATCTCATAATTGTCATTCTTAATTACATTATAATGTTCAGTGACTGAGGTCTGTCATTCTTTTACTAATGGACAGTGAGTTGTTTCTAGGTTTTTGCTATTACAAGTAATGCAACTATAAATATTTTCATAGTTAGCCTTTTCTTTTATGATATTCTTAGACTATATTTTAACAGTGGCATCATTGAGTCAAAGGATATGATTTTTAAGATTTGTACTATACTGCCAGTTGGATATGAGAGGTGTTTTAGTTTTGGCTTTCAAATTAGTTTACAATAATGGTAACTTATTAAACCTTTTTGTCAAGTCAAATCAGTTCTTTTTTCTTTGTTTTTGGCAGTTGCTTGGTGATTGCTGCTTGTGTTCATTTACCTTTTATTCTGGAGAATATTTGATGTTAACATTTTTGGCACTTCAGTGGCATGAAAATGTATCTCGATCTATTAGGTGAGAATAACTTTCCTTTTAAAAATAAACAAAACCTAAACCCTGTTTATGTACCCTTGTTAAGTTTTTTTTTAGCATGCATACAAAATAATAAAAAGTAAAATAGATAAACATCCATGGACTGTTCCCTGTACTTTCCAGAATATGAAAAAACAAAACAAAAAAGAGTATTGTTTCATTCCTTGAGGTTGATGTTTAAAAGTTTGAGGCCCTTGAAGTCTTTGCCCTTTTTTGTATTGCTTATTTTCTTTAAACTGGCAAAGTTGTTATTCATGATATAGTGGGAACTTGATTTATGTTAAGACTGTAGGGACACATAATTTGCAAAAAGTTAAAAAACAAATTGAAAGTTAAAAAGACATATGATCTATTTGTACACATGAATTTTTGTATTTTTTATTTCTTATCAAAATGTTTATTAACTATTGTATTGCAGTAGAATAGTATTAACTCACCTAGCACTTCAAGTTTTACCAAGCACTTTCCTTACAACAGCTTGTAGTGTAGATAGTGCAAATATTACTACTATTTTACAAATGATGGAACTGAGATGGAAATGAGTAAAATGATTTTCTCCAAGTTAACGCAATCTATAAGTAGCAGAACCAGCATTTGATTGCCAGTCCCTCATTTCTGAATATCAGGAAATCTAGGTGTAATATCAATTAAGTTGGGTGTCTTTGATTGAGTCTTACTAGGTGCTAAACCCCAGGCCCAAACCCGTATCTACTAGGTGCTAAGCCTATGTGGGCGTGAAGCCCTCACTGTCCTAACGGGAGTTGCCAAGACCAGAGCCAATAGTAGGAACCTAAGTTCTGGTTGCTTAGACCATGTTTGATGACTGCTAAAGAGTGTATAAAAAGAGAGAGAAGAGCTATTTGCTGGGGGCTCTCACTCTTGGAGGTGTGTTGATGTGGAGACTCTGGGCAGCTGTAGTTAAGAGCCCTCCAGCTTGTAAACCTGGATGTTGGGACTTTGTTAAATCCTGGTAACTGTGCATTGAGATTTGAATCAGACAAGATCTGTCTGTTGATGTTTGTAATTTGTATTTGCTCTGAAGTTCAGGGTGCTGGATTTTCCCCTGAACTAAGTGAATGATATTTGTCTGCTGGATTAAAGTAAGATTATTAACCTCTTAACGTTGCTTACCTTAGTAAAGCAGATCAAAAGCACCTGTGTTGGCAGCTTTCTGTGTGCTGGTTGTTGGCAGGTCTTATGCCCTTACAGCAGCTGCTAGCAGATTGTTGCTACAAAGGTTTAGCACCTAGTAAGACTCCATCAAAACACAATTGATATTACACTAGGCCCATCAGACCAGGAAGGTTTGGACTATTAATAAAACACTTAGGTTACTCTTATTTAACTGAAGGCTATTCTGTTCTGCCCCAGATGAAATTTTGAGGTATCTTGAAAATGATCTTCAAAGGTGGAAATCAATAAAGGTATACATCTGTCATTGCAGCTATGTTAAATTTTAATTACTTTTTAAAGTTAGCAGTATGTGATGGATTTATTATGATTACATTATTTTGTTTTTACAGTTCATTGTCATACCAGGTCCATTGGGCACATCAAGAATGTTTTCTGTGTACCTTGGTTCCTAAATGTGAATCAGTGAAATCAAGAGGAGCCCTGATTATAGCATTTTCAAGGGATGGCCTTACCCTGGCAGTAACTCTTAATCAAAAAGATCCAAAGGTCAGTAGAATTAATCTCTCCAGCGGAGTGGAATCTGTAAAAAGGCTGCCTTGAAATCATCTTAGAATTTCCCTTGAATATATAATTTTATTCTCTAGATACTTTATTTCCTTAATATTGAGTCTCTAGAATAAATATTACTCCATTGTTCTAGCAACTAGTACTAGTTACTACTAGTATTAGTATTACTAGTACTCTAGTAACTGCTTTGGTAATTATATCCAAAGCTATAGTGTAAAATGGGGCAGCTAGGTGATGCCATGGGTAGAGCGCTGGGCCAGGAATCAGGAAGGTCTGAATTCATATCCAGCCTGAGACCCTTACTAGCTGTGTGACCCTGGGCCAGTCACTTACCCTCTATTTGCCTCAGTTCCTTATCTGTAAAATGGGGACACACTGAAGAAGAAAAAGGCACACTGCTCTGGTATCTTTGCCAAGAAAACCCGATGGACAAAAGTCCATGAGGTCAGGTAGAGTCAGACATGACTGAAGGATTGTACAGCAACAGCAAATGATCTAGGACTCCTTCAAGCTTCCTTACCACTTTTTGTGCATAAGCAGGGGGCTCAGATCCTGTAGTCCTGCAGTCTGAAGCAGGCCCGAAGCCGCTTTCAGAAGCAGATCACAAAACCTCTGGGACTCTCCTGCCTACTTAGGGATCCCTTAATTGGGGATTGGGCTAGAGTGGATCCTTGAGTAAGTGCACTAGCATCATAAAATCAGATTCGGAGCTGAAGGGGTTTCAGAGGCCATCTGCTTTATTTAATAGCTGAAGGAACTGAGACCCAAGAGATGAAGTGACTCGTGCAAGGTCATGTAGATAGCAAGTGTCAGAGATAGGATGTAAATTCAGGTCCTCTGACTCGAGAGCCAGTGCTCTTTCTATTGTATCTCATGTTGTATCTAAGTCTGTGATTGAACTCATGGTCAGCCTCAGGTGTCCAGGTGACTTTAAAACCAGAGTTCTTAACATAGAGTCTAGGGATTTGTTTTTTTGTAAATTTTGGATATCTATTTCATTATAATTGATTTCCTCCTTTCTAAGAGGGTGCCATAGGCTTCACCAGATTGCCAAAGGGGGTCCATGACACCAAAAAAATTAAAAAACTCTGTTCTAAAACTTTATTGAGTTCTAGGTTGAAGATCAAAAGGTCTTCTAAAGAACCACTAATCAATCAATCAACAAACATTTAAATTTTTTATATATATCTTTTTTTCCATCACCTATATTTCCCCTTGTATTCTTCCTACTCTCCCTTCCAGAGAACCATCCCTTAAATAACAAAGTTAAAAAAATAATAGAAAAAATTCTCCAAAACTTACTGATACATTGGAAAAAAAGACCTGACATTACATGCAATGCTCAGCACCCAGGGAAAGCTCCCCCCTCTACCCAAAGGTGTGGGGGGAGTTATCTGCTTACATATCTTTTTTGGGACTAAGCTTCAACTAGCATTTAATAAGTGCCTTCCATGTGCCAGGCATTGTGTAGATTCCTACCGTCACGGTGCCTACATTCTAGGGGGAAAGACAATATATATAAATGTAGGTAGATAGAAAATATATACAAAATTGTTAGAAGGTGATTTCTGTAGGGAGGACACTAGCAAGCAGCTGGGCTTGCTTCAGGAGGGCTTCATGTAGCCGGTGGCTTATTAGCCTCTGACACCGCCTCTGGTCCAGTCCCTTGTCACTTCACCTCTGGACTATTGAAATAGCCTGCTGGTAGGTCTGCCTGCCTCAAGTCTCTCCACTTCAGTCCATACTCCACTCAGATGTCAAATTGACAGCCCTAAAGCTTAGATCTGACCTGCCACCCGTCTATTCAGTAAACTCCAACAATATTATACCAATTTGCATTGCCAGTGAAAGTATATGAGTTTTATCTGTTTTTTCTCAGTGCCATTTGCATAGAGTTTAAGCATTTTTATTTATTGTTACCAGTTGGATAGGTATAACCTAGTTGCTCTTTAAATTTGCATTTTAAAACTTATCTGTGAGGCAGTTACGTGGTTCAGGGGGTAGAATGTTGGGCTTGGAGGCAGGAAGACTCATCTTCCTGAGTTCAAATGCAGTCTCAGATACTTGCTAGCTGTGTCACCCTGGGCAAGTTGCTTCACCCTGTTTGCCTGAGTTTCTCATCTACATGAGCTGTAGAAGGAAATGGCAAACTATTTGTTTCTTTGCCAAGAAAACCCCAAATGCAGTTATGTAGAGTCATACATGACTGAAAAAAGACTTAACACACAAGTTTGAACATCCTTACAAGTTTTTGTTTTTTCTTTTGTGAATTGCCTCTTCATTTGTTCATTGGAGAGTAGGTGTTATGCCTTTTTAGACAGCAATAGCTTACAGATTCTGGATAGCAAGCATTTTATGACATGATTGCTGAGAAAAATTTCTCACAGCTTGTCACTTATCTTGTTTTTATTGCTCTGTTCATTGAACAGTTTGAAAAAAGTTATTTTATCAGCCTCATCCATAATTATTTTTTTATTTTTTTGAGTGATAAGAACATAGTTTCCACATTTGGAATTAAATAATAATTCTGTTTTCTTCTAAAATTTTTATTAAAAAATCCCCCAAACCTTTATTTATCTAATCTTCTATTTATCGTTTGTCTGGTGTGTTGTAGTATGAATGTGGATCTAATTTTATTTTTCTCTACATTGTTATCCAGTTTCTCTAACATAATTTCTTGAGTTATCAATAGCTATTGATTAGTATGGCATTTAGTCCTATAAGGAGGTATGCTAGACTTTTTTTTAAAACTAGTAATAGATAGCTTTAATGGTAGGTCTTTTATCTTTTAAAGTCAGAGACGATAAGTCTCCCTGAGATGTTTTTTTAATCTCATTTTCCTACTTTTTTTCCCCACATAAATTTCATTATTTCATTTAATTCTACAAAGTATATAATTGGTATTATTTCTAGTAATGTGATTTCAAGATAAAAAGCTATAACCAGTTTTATGAACTGATAAAACCTGACTACGTGCCAAAATTTTGCTTCACCATACCCTGCTATAGTTATCTGCCCAATTTCTGTACTCCTTTGTTTCCATTATATGACTGGAAGTTTCTTAAGTCCAGTAGGACTTAGTGTGTGTAGGATTGGTAGAATTGAGTCTAGTATTTTAATGTAAGTGTTATTATTAATATTTTGATCTAAAATCAGAATTTATTAATAAAGATTCTTGCAGGTTACAAAATAATCCTCAGTTTATTTCTTTGTGTTTTTTTGTTTTCTAGGCCACACAAATTCTATTTATAAACATACTGAATTTTGTTACTCTCTGTGGTAGTCTTAAAGGTTGTAGCAATAAGAATCCTGTGGTTCCATCCAGACTCATTAGGTAAGATCTAAAGAATGCCAAAATAATTTTACTTTTTTTATTTATTTAATATTTTTAGTTTTCAGCATTGATTTTCACAAGAGTTTGAATTACACATTTTCTCCCCATTTTTACTCTCCTCCCCACTCCAAGATGGCATAATTCTGATCACCCCGTTCCCCAGTCAGCCCTCCCTTCTGTCATCCCACTCCCCCCATCCCCTTTTCCCTTACTTTCTTGTAGGGCAAGATAGATTTCTATGCCCCGTTGCCTGTATATCTTATTTCCTAGTTGCATGCAAAAACTTTTTTTTTGAACATCTGTTTTTAAAACTTTGAGTTCCAAATTCTCTCGCCTCTCCCCTCCCCACCCAACCTCACTAAGAAGGCAAGCAGTTCAACATAGGCCACATGTGTATCATTATGTAAAACCCTTC
Organism: Trichosurus vulpecula; assembly: GCF_011100635.1. Lineage (NCBI taxonomy): Eukaryota > Metazoa > Chordata > Mammalia > Diprotodontia > Phalangeridae > Trichosurus > Trichosurus vulpecula. Next base: position 402,172,383 of record NC_050573.1, on the reverse strand, counting down.
CACAATACTCATATTGTGAAAGACTAACTATATTTTGCTCCTTACTGTTGTATCCCCCTTTGTTCAGTTTTTTCCCTTGACCTTGTCCTTTTTCGAAAGTGTTTGCTTTTGATTACCTACTCCCCCTATCTGCTCTCCCTTCTATTGTCCCACCTTTTTTTATCTCCTTCCTCCTTCTTTCCTGTGGGGTAAGACACCAAACTGAGTGTGTATGTTATTCCCTCCTCAGGTCAAATCCGATGAGAGCAAGATTCATTCATTCCCCCTCACCTGCCCCCCTTCCCTTCCTACAGAACTGTTTTTTCTTGCCACTTTATGTGAGATAATTTACCCCATTCTATCTCTCCCTTTCTCCCTCTCTCAGTATATTCCTCTCTTATCCCTTAATTTTATTTTATTTTTTTAGATATCATCCCTTCATATTCAACTCACCCTGTGCCCTCTGTCTACACACACACACACACACACACACACACACACACACACATATATATACACATGTATATTCCCTTCAGCTACCCTAATACCGAGGTCTCATGAGTTACACACATCATCTTTCCATGTAGAAATGTAAACAAAACAGTTTAACTTTAATAAGTCCCTTATGATTTCTCTTTCCTGTTTACCTTTTCATGCTTCTCTTGATTCTTGTGTTTGAAAGTCAAATTTTCTATTCAGCTCTGGTGAAACTGAGAAAGCTTGAAAGTCCTTTTTTTAAATTTAAAGTCCATATTTTGCCTTGGAGCATGATACTCAGTTTTGCTGGGTGGGTGATTCTTGGTTTTAATCCTAGCTCCATTGACCTCCAGAATATCATATTCCAAGCCATTCGATCCCTTAATGTAGAAGCTACTAGATCTACATAGATCCTGATTGTGTTTCCACAATACTCAAATTGTTTCTTTCTGGCTGCTCGTAGTATTTTCTCCTTGATCTAGGAGCTCTGGAATTTGGCAACAATGTTCCTAGGAGTTTTCTTTTTGGTATCGTTTTGAGGAGGCGATCTGTGGATTCTTTCAATTTCTATTTTACCTTCTGGTTCTAGAATATCAGGGCAGTTCTCCTTGATAATTTCTTGAAAGATGATATCTAGGCTCTTACCATGGCTTTCAGGTAGTCCAATAATTTTTAAATGATCTCTCCTGAATCTCTTTTCCAGGTCAGTGGTTTTTCCAATGAGATAGTTCATATTGTCTTCCATTTTTTCATTCCTTTGGTTCTGTTTTATAATATCTTGATTTCTCATCAAGCCACTATCTTCCACTTGCTCCAATCTAATTTTTAAGGTAGTATTTTCTTCAGTGGTCTTTTGGACCTCCTTTTCCATTTGGCTAATTCTGCCTTTCAAGGCATTCTTCTCCTCATTGGCTTTTTGGAGCTCTTTTGCCATTTGAGTTAGTCTATTTTTTAAGGTGTTATTTTCTTCAGTGTTTTTTGGGCCTCCTTTAGCAAGTCATTGACTTGTTTTTCATGGTTTTCTCGCATCCTTCTCATTTCTCTTCCCAATTTTTCCTCTACTTCTCTAATTTGCTTTTTCAAATCCTTTTTGAGCTCTTCCATGGCCTGAGACCAGTCCATGTTTTTCTTGGAGGCTTTTGTTGTAGGCTCTTTGACTTTGTTGACTTCTTCTGGCTGTATGTTTTGGTCTTCTTTGTCACCAGAGAAAGATTCCAAAGTCTGAATCTGAATCTGAGTCCATTTTCACTGCCTGCCCATGTTCCCAGCCAACTACTTGACCCTTGAGTTTTTCGTTGGGGTATAACTGCTTGTAGAGTATGGAGTACTTTGTTCCAGGCTTGAGGGGTTGCGCTGTTGTTTTCAGAGCTATTTCTACACAGCAAGCTCTGCCACACCGGTGCTCCTCCTCCCCCAAGAACTGCCAATCCAAACCTGACTCAGATCTAAGCAGGGACTCCTGCTGGGATCTGCCACTTAATTCCTCCCACCAGGTGGGCCTGGGGCCAGAGGCAACTGCAGCTCTAGTTCTGTAGCTGCACCACCTCCGCTGCCCCCGGGGCCATGGCTGAACTGCAAACTCCTTTCACTCTGTCCCCAAAGTTTTTTCCCACTAACCTTCTCTGTTGTCTTTGGTGTTTGTGGGTTGAGAAGTCTGATAACTGCCACAGCTCATTGATTCAGGGTGCTAGGGTCTTTTCCACCCGGGTCCCGGTCTGGGTGGTCTGGACACGGCTCAAGCTAGGCTCTGCTCCATTCTGCACCCAGCTCTGTGTGATAGACCTTACCGAGTAACTGTCCAGGCTGCCCTGCTTCCCTCTGCTATTTTGTGGGTTCTGCAGTTCTAGAATTTGTTCAGAGCCATTTTTATAGGTGTTTGGAGGGTCCTGGGAGAGCTTTAGGCTGGTCCCTGCTTTCCAGCCTCCATCTTGGCTGTGCCCCAATAATTTTACTTTTAAAGAAGTTATTACAGAACAATTTTTAGAAGTCTTGGAATTTTACAGATGTCAAGGGTTTGCTTTATATCCTTTACTGTTTGAGGGTAATAGATTCTAATAGTAAAGTCTTTGAAGCAGTCATTATCAGAAGTGGGAGAGGGAGGTATTAGAGAAGGGAATCATATATATAATTTTCTCTTTCTTTTTTCATCTCTTTATTTTTTCCCCTTTTCCTTCTTAGGAGAGAGGAGGGGTTGAGGTATGATGAAAAAGTTCAGATAAAGTAGAGAAGCAGAACAGGACTAATAATGATACTGGGGGGGCTGAGATTATAATTTTTCAGTCTTGCTTATATGTTAACGTAAAACTGGCAAACTCTGGCATTTGTGCCAAAAGAAGCCCAGGAAAAGATTTTCAGTGGCATATCAGGGCTTTAGAGGTAGTTGCACAGGTGGTAGATGTTGGACGTGGAGTCAGGAAGACCTGAATTCGAATCTGGTCTCAAACACTTAGTGACCCCTGAGCAAGTCACTTAAGTCTGCCTCAGTTTCCTTAACTATAAAATTGGGATAATATTAGCAATATTGTGAGATTAAATAGAGTATTTGTAAAGTGCTTAGCCCAGTTCCAGGCACATAGTAAATGCTTATTCCATTCCCTTTCCCCTTCCTCCTCTTCCCCACCTTGCCTTTAGGCAAAACTGCAAGGAAGACAAAGTTTATCTTCCTACTCTCTCTCTTTCTGTCTCTGTCTCTCTCTCTTTCTTTCTCTCTCTCTCTCGACCATCCACCCCCCCCATTACCCTCCTTTGCTATCCCTCAAATGGCAAGACACCTCAAATGTTTCTTTGGCTGTACAGCCTTATCTCCTTCACTCAAATTTGCCCCCTTTTAAGATAACTTTTTTTCTTTCTTCCACACTCAAAATTTCCATTCCCTGAATACTAATGCTCTCAGCTAAGTATTACATGATTTAGGAGGCCCTAACCTTTGGAGAGGGGATCATTCCTTTGGGGATGGGAGCAATTGAGACTGGTATCTAAAATGAATCTCAGGAAGAGGTGGTACTAACTAGTTATGATGAGATTTTCTCACTGGGGAGGGAAGCTCCATTTAGGGGATGTCATGGCAGTGTTAACTGTTTTGGAGACCTACTGAATATGCTTCTAGAATGATTAGTGATCCCTACTCTATAGTTGGAGGCTACTAATCTGACTAAAGCAATTTACAATTATGTATGAGTGCCCAATAGACTTACACTTCTAGTGGGTGTTTGCATTTTGAAAGCAGATTTTGTTATCCAAATGAATGTGTTGAGTGGAATGTACAGAAGAAAGATTTTTTGAGAAAATAAATAAAATACTCCCCAACACATAAAATAGATAGAATCAGTATTATAGTTATAGCTGACTCTACACTATTCACTCTTCCAACCCCATCACATTTGTGCCTTTGGAACTCAGAAGACATCATTTGGGGAAACCCTGGATTTTTGAAAATGCAACCTATATTTTATTGGTGAAGAGTTTTGTGAATGTGTTGTACTTTTGTTTTTCTAGGTCCTACTGGGTGGGTGATATCAGCTGGACTCATGATAGCCTTTTTCTGGCCTGTGTATTAAAACGTGGCTCCTTGGTTCTATTGAGCTGCTTGGGTGAATTGCTTACTTTGGTCACATTTGGTTGCTCTATAGAATTTGGACCAGCAGAATTTATTCCTCTTCATCCACTAATAACATATAGGTGAGACAGCATAATAACATATAAGTGAGCTATAATTTTTAGTTGTTTTAATTAGTGATGGTATCTTCCTTCCTGGGTGTTACTTGTTGTATAGATTTTTTTTTATATAATTTCATCTTTCACCTTGTCTTTCTTTTGTGTCTGTCATTTCAATATCTGTTTCTTATTTATAGTTCTCTCCTATTTTTTATTATGGCTTTACCCTGGTGAAAAATTGACATTGTGGCCATGTAAGTATATTATTTACATGTCTTAATAGCATCAGAAAAATATAAAGTTAATAGTGACATATTACATTTCTTGTGATAAAAGTTTAACTGTTTAAAAATTTATAAGTCAAAATTTATTTGGCACATGAATTTTTGCATTTGTCCTAGAAGTTTTAGTTAGTTTTTTCAAATAGTACCTTTGTTTAAATAGAACCTTTGTTCCTTAATCACATTGTCCTAAACTGTTGAAGTAGGAATATATAAAAATACATTTATTTCTAATATGAATGTCACTTCTGATTAATTTTAATGTAGAATTCAAAATGACCAGTAAAATTACTGGCTAATCTAGCCACGGTTTTACATTTATAACTTTGAATTTGTTTATTAGAGAATGACACTTGTGAGGTATAGAGCAAGTTTTGGGAGGTATTTCTGTACTACACTGAAGTTATTTTTTCACTTGTCTATTAAGTCATAAATGATTTATAATTTGTAAGGGAATCAGTGATTCCCAATTTTTATTGTCATTTAAAGTATTTATGTTGGGATAGTTTCTAAAACAAAGTATAAAGGGTTTTTTACCCATGTAGCAACCTTACAAAGTGAGAACATATTTAAAAGAATATTAAATAGTTAGCAGCTATACTTACTGTGACTTTCCATATAAATGTAGTGATTACAATGGCCATTTAAATTTATGGAATTTTCTGAATGTTTGAAAAGACCTTTTGTCTACTTTTGTTGAGTTGGTGCGGTTGGTCCCTGTCATATTAAATTTCCAGCATGATGAATTCAACAAATGCATATCCTGGTATAGTACCTCCTTTCTCTGTTCTTCTCTTCCCCCCAAACTCCAGCCCTAGAACTTGAAAGAACTGCTGTTAAGAATATTAGAGGGGCAGTAGTTAGAGGGACTTTTGGTAGATGGTATCTGGGAATTATCCCACTATCTATTATCCTTTCCACTGACCATTCCTTTACTTTTGCCCCAAGTCATTTTCTTAAGAAGGCTATATACCTCAGTATATTTCAGGTGCTTTAAAAATTAATTTATACAACCATTTAATTTCAAAGAATACTTATTTTTATTAAATTATAGAAATACCAAATTTCACTTAGATAAAAAAAATTTTCCACCACCATTTCCACACGCCTTCCCTTATTACTGATTTCTTATTTTTTTACACTTCATCAACAGAATGCAAATGTCCCTAACTTCGCTTCATCAAATTTAATGAACATTTCTTGAGTGCCTATGTACAAAGCACTGTACTAGGTTCCCTGAGAGATATAAAAATAAGATATGTAAACCTAGGACCTTAAAAATCTAATTGGGCGCTTATTCTGTTTTAAATATATTGCTAGGAGGCAAAAAAAAATGAAAGAACTGATGAAAATGCCATGTTTTGCTGAAAACGTAAAATAATAATAATACTGTTTAACCCAAAATACATTATTGTGTTTTTCCTAAAAGAAAAAACAAGTAATTTTATCTTTGCATTTCATTCTTGCTCTTTTATCTTTTTATTCTGTCTCTTTTTATTTCTGTCTGCTTTTTTTGGCTTTTTTCTTGGAAAACAATATAAAATGGAAACATTTTATTATTTCTCTGTAAACTTTTCCCTTCTAATTCTTTTTTTAAAAAAATTTTGGGGTTTATTTACTAGACCACAGCAATTTGTACTGCAAGATTCAAGTTATTCCCCTGATTCATCAGCCTCTGATAATGACCTGACGAGACAGAGATTTTCTGTAAAAACACACTCAAGATTACCCTACCTAATTGTCTCTGATGGATATATGGTTACAGTACTTCGATTTTTTGATAATCTAACTCCATCTGTACTTATGAAATCATTTCTACTTGAATCAACCCAAAGGCTTGAGAAAATACATCAAGGGTTAATATCTCAGGTATGACTTTTATAGATAATGTAAAACATTTACATTGCATTATTATAAAAATTAAAATGATAACGTGATTTGTTTTTGTACATTAACATGTTTCTGGTATGGGAAAAAGTCATGAAAATATGAGTTTGTAATGTCTTGCACTGTTCCCTTTTATAGGCTAAAGGAAAAAATCTGAGACTGCGATCATTGGATTCGCTCCGGTCTAGTCTGTTAAAGCATCAAGGAAATCAAAGTTCAGTTGTCTCTGCCATCCCCAGATTCTTGCAGGCAGAGGAAGAAGTAGGGGAATTAACTGAGAAAATGACAGATCTGCAGGTACTTGACCTCACATTTTATTTACAGTATTTCAGTACTGTACCAAGAAATACAGCCTTTGTTTCTTGCTTGTAAAGGGGAAAGAGAATTGGGGGACCCTGATCATGTCTATAGCATCATTACTTGGAGGTATTTGACATTCAGTTTTTTTTTCTCATTTTAGGATCATGAAATAGAAGAAATTAATAATGGTACACAATTTCCCAACAATTTTTTCCCTTTTTGGAATCAGAAAAGTGATTCTTTGTTTGAAGAAGGAAGACTAGAATTTGCATCCATGTTTGATACTATTCATGCAAAGGATGATGCTAAGGAAAAAGATGATATTGTAACAGAACTACATTCTATTCAGAAAAATCTCCTTGCAGCCTGGAATATTGGAATTTCAAAAAACGTGGAACACAAAAAATTAATGTTAAATTACACAGTAATCTGTATTACTCATTTTCTCTACATTCTTCAGTTTGTAAAATGTCCTTCTCCTAAACAGAATCTTTTTTTAAATAAGACCATAAGGCACAATGCCTGGCTGCACTGTGTCTTTCAAGTTTTTCATCAGTGTCTGTCTGTTCAGTACTGGGATCTAAGATACAGACAGGACATGGGACATTTGGTAAAGCTGACCTCACAGACACTGAAATTGATGTTCGTTCAGCAAGAACAAGATCAGTTATTCTCAGATACCCTTTTAGGATGTTTCAACTTACTTAAGATGGTCTCTGACAGTCTAAATGGCGTATATACTCTCAAGCATCAGCTGATTTCAGCATCCTCTGATGGAAATAGGACAGTGAATCATGAATCATTGGTGGTACCTATTTTTCAAAAACTTTCTTACAACTGCACTCAGAAATCATGGTCATGGAATTCTTTTTTAAAGATACCTCCTCAGGCCATAAATCTTGTTCAAAAGCCAGGCCACAGGTATGATTGTATATTTATATTACTATGTCATTAGAGGCTTCATGTTATTAAAAGTATTATAGTACTTGTGGAACAAAAGCAATCTTCACAAGAATTTCTTACATAAATTTTAAGAACTGAACAAATATTTTTAATCAGAGACTTGGGGAATATTAAGTTTGGATTTTGGAAATTACATAAGTTTAGAAAAATATTACCAGCTTTTGAGTATTCCAGAAAATATTTGTGAAAGGAGATGTTCATAATAAAATATGTAGTTTTTAGAATTTAAATTGAGACAGATATCTGGAAAATGATAATTACCTATTAGATATATCAGAAATAAGCTACATATTCATTTGTGGTTTGTTTTTTATATGATATTTACCTTTCTATGCAGGTTATCCATCCTTTGGCAGTTGTTGTACAAACAAACTTTGTGGTATCAAGCTCATCTAAGTAGGACGGACCCTAAGGACGATAGACAATTAACCAAAAGGATAGCACATGAAGAATCCATTGTCAGATCCTTGTTATGCCATATACAAGCTATTCTACAGACGGCAGGATTTTGCTTGAACCAAGCTTTGGAGCTTAAATCTGTAATTGGTCAGTGTCCCAAAAGGAATTTCAATCCATATGATTAAAAATATGTTACTGGTTTTTGTCTCCTTTTGGAAGTAGTGATAAAGATTTGTCATATCTACTCTCAAGCCAATGGAATAGAAAAACATATTTTTTTACATTTCATTATGAATAAATAATTTGTATAAAAACAACATCATGCAACTGAGATGATATCGCTCCAGCTATCTTTATTAGAGTAACTGCACATATTTATATGTAATTAAATCAGGGTACAGATACGACTTGGTGTTCTGTCTTTTTCATTTAACATTATTAATAGCATAGATTTTTGTAGGTTTTAGAGCTGAAAGAGACTTTCAGTTTAAACATCATCTTTTCTCAATTTATGGATAGAAAAACTGAAACCTAGAGAGAAACAGTTACTTGCCCAAAGTCATATGTCCATTTAACATTATCAAGATGCTTATTTTTCAGGTTGTATATATTCCATTATATGAATCTAGCAAAATTAGTTAAGCTTTTCCCCCATTATGGGGCTTTTGGGTTATTGCCAATTTTTTTGTGCTTGTAAATGGCATTGTCATGAACATCTTTGGACAAGTTATTTTTTTCTCTTTGGTGGTTATTTTTCTTTGGCATCTCTTCCCCAGTGTAGGCTTACTGAGTCAAAGGCTATAAATAGTTATATGGTACTTATAAATATTGATTGTCTGAAAGTCTTTATGGAAAGAAATTTATAGTGTCATTAGTGATATTTTTGTATAGTTGTTTCCCTACCAGTAGAAGGGTTTTAACAATGTTAATGATAGCTGGTTTTATTCTTTTTTTTTTTGAGGTGAGGAATACTTTCTTTTGGGATCATATGAAGAATCTGTTCAACTATGGAAGAAAGCACTACAAGAAAACAAAGCAATAGGTAATGGTACTGTCCCCCCAAAATAGTGGCCAAATGATCAACTACAATTCTAGAGAACTTAGGACTGTATCCATCTCCTGATAGAGAAGACATAGAGCATTAATTAAGACATATTTTGGGTGACATTATCTGTGCGGGAATTTGTTTTGCTTCATTATACATTTTTGTAATAGAGATTTTGTTCTCCTTATTTTCTTATTTGGTGGGAGGTGGGTGGGAGGAATAAAGTGGGAGGGAGAAAATGCTGATCTTAAAATTTAATTTAGAAATAATAATATTTGCTAACTTAGAGGTGACTAAGTATGTCATTTGATTTACTGAGCCTGTTAATTCATTGAAAATAACTCTAGATTTCACAAAGCTGAAAGCATTTTTTTTAGGCCCAGATGTAATAGAAAATTGCTTCATAGTAGTTGTCAAGAAGGTATATTTAAAAATTTAATCTCAGTATATCTTATGTCTATAAGCAAAATTCTTACATCTTTTAAGTTAGTGCAGAATTTTTCAGTGACTCCAATTACATGTTCAAAGGAGAAAAGTTGGGATTGTAAATAAAGTAATGTTTTTTGTAACTTGGGGAAAAATGTAGAAATAAGGACTAGGAACTACACATTGAGCCTTTTAGTCTACCTGAAGTGTTTTCTTTGAGAAGATATGAAACTTCTGTCCACTAACATGGCTTGGAGAAGTTCATCCATGCTAAAAGCAGGTACAAACTACTTTGGCTAGGCAGATTTCTATAAAAAATAATTGAGTAGAATTTCTAGGGGTCTCGTTTTTGAGGGCTTTATGATTTCTAAGTATTAGTGATACTGATAGACTGGGTAGGGGTAATCTGTTCCTGGCTGCAAGTACTCTGTTTTATTTTTATTTTTTGGTAAATGGTATTTTATTTTTTTCCAATTACGTGTAAAGATAGTTTTCAACATTCATTTTTAATAAGATTTTGAGTTCCAAAGTTTTCTCCCTTCCTATCCCTCCCCAAGATGGCTAGCAATCTGATATAGGTTATACATGTACAGTCATATTAAACGTATTTCCACATTAGTCATGTTGTGAAAGTAGAAACAGAACAAAAAGGAAAAACCATGAAGCTCTCCCCCGCCGCCCCTAAAGTGAAAATAGTATGCCTTGCTTTGCATTCAGGCTCCATAGTTCTTTCTCTGGATGTGGATGGCATTTTTCATTTGGAAAAGCATTCTGTTTTAGAAGATCTTTCCTAGCTTTTAAATAGCAATCATTCAATCAATAAACATTTATTAAGCACCTACTATGTGGCAGGCACTCTGTTAAGCTTTGGGGGTACAAAAAGGGCCAAAAGACAATCCCTGCCCTGAAGGAGCTTGTAATTTTTGACCACTTAGAAAGCATTTTACCTGAGGATACTTCATGGTAGGCAGTTCCTCAGGAGGTTTCATTGTTTTCCTTTCTGTTCTACCCTGTATATATTTGAAACCTGAATCATCATTAGTCTAAAGTAAATGCTAATGTGTAAATTTCTTCATCAGACTTTTAGATAGATGAGCATTATGTGAAATAAAATAGGATCTGTTGAAACGTGGATAATTGTAATCCAACCAGTTAAGTCCATCAGAAATTAAACCTCTACTGTGTGCAAAGCACTGTGCTAGTTGACACAAAGACAAAATGAAAAACTTTCTATGATCTCAAGGAGCTTGTGTATAATATGTAAACCAGTAAGTATATGCATGATAATTTTAGGAGGAGGGAGTGAGCACTAACAACTAGTGGCATTAAGAATGGTTTACCGTCAAGAATGGCACATGAACTGAGCTTTGAAGGAAGCTAAGTTTTCTGAGAGATGGAGGTGAGGAGGAAGGACATTTCAGGTACTGGGGAATGGCAGAGAAGTAAAGAGTAGGGAATGGGGAGCAACAAGAAGGCTAGTTTTGCTGAAATGCAAACTGAAGGGCAGTAATAAGAAATAATCTTTGAGGTATAGATTGTAGCTTATTCAGAACTTAAAGAAGAGCTAAGCATTATTTTTTTGTTTTTAATGAAAGCTTAACATTTTATCATTTGGTCAAGGAGGAAAGAAGACATACATTCTTCAGACACGCTATTATCTTGCTCAATTGTATTGTCATCTCTATTGTTATAATTTAAATGATGCTCAAGGAATGTGTGATCATTTGGTAAGAGAAATACTGAGACAGTCTCAAATGTCTATCAAAGAAGAGGAATATATTCCAGGTATGTTTTTAATGTGAATATATCTAATTTTGCTAGTGTCCAAAACATATGAATATAGACTTAAGTTTGCTATTGAAAATTTGATGCCCTTCCTCCAAAGTGGAAATCTTCATGGTTGTATAATGTTGGTTAAATTCTTTCCAAAAGGAATACATATTAGTATTCCAAATATCTTCTTTGATACATTTTTTCTGTAGCTCTTCATTTATTAAAGTGGCTCATTGAGGTCATCACCAATTTTCTTTAATTAATATAAGCCACGAAGTAACTTAATGCTTTGTTCTTTAGATTTAAATACTATATCACTAAGCAGGTACAAAAATATAAATGCATAATAACTTTGTTAATGGGTTAGGCTTACTTGAAGAATTGGAAAAATGGATAAAGATGGGAACATATGGCATGCACTTATAATAGCTTCAACTTGATTTAGAAGCTATTGAAATGAAACATTGTTAATAGTTAAAGGAAAGGACATTGATATAGACTCATGAATTTCTACATTGGTTTAATATATAATCTTTGTGTCATGGGATATTTTTGTTATTGTTCAATACTCAGAAGCTCTTTAAAAAAAAAAAACTACTGGATTGTTTTCTGAATGGTTGAAGTTACCAAAAGTCCGATGGATTAGCAAGCATTTCTTCATTTATTAATTCAATTATTAGTTATACTTAGTAGGATATATGCCAGGTACTGTACTAGGTAGGGGGGTAGAGGGAAGGATACAAAGACATAATTGAAGCAGTCCCTGCCCTAAAAGAGCTTACATTCTGGGGAAACAATTTGTACATACCCAAAATTTATCTAAGTATAAACAAAATACATGACAATAAATGCAAGCTGATTTTTTATGTATAAGGTAGCACTTCAGTTGAGCGTTGAAGGAAAATGTGGGTTCTAAAAATCAGTGATGAGGAGGAGTACATTCTAGGTATGGGGAACAGCCTGTGGGAAAAAATACCCAAACCTGGAGATGTGGAATGTTGTGAATGAGGGACAATAAATAGGCCAGTTTTATTGGATCATATTGAGGGTGAAGGGAAGTGTTATACAGGATAGCCCAAAAGTCTTAGTTCAGTGTAAAGCTTTAATAGCATAAAACTGCACCAAGATGCTTGGACCATTCTGCATAATAAGGCCAGAAAGGTAGATTGTAGCCAGGTTTTGAAGGGCTTTAGGTATCAAACAGAAGAGTTTTTATTTGATCCTAGAATTAATAAGGACCCACTAGTCAGGGAAGTGACTTGACTTGTGCTCTTTATCATTGGGGTCTTTTTTTGGTTTTGGATTTGAGTTTGAGATGCAGTTGAAGAAATCTCAGAATCTGCTCAATTGGTACAAACTGTCCTTAAGGATTGGATTAATAAGGCCTTGACAAGCAGAAAATTAAGTTCTTGAGGGTAGGATTTTGTTTCCTTGGAATTTTATAATTAATAGATAAGGTTTGGGTCCAAGTCAAGAATACTAAAATAATATTATTTCTTAGTATTTATCTTAGTGGGGCAAGGGGGCCTTAGCATGCTTGGAGAATGCGTACAGGACATCTGGTTCCAAATGCCCGGTAGCTAGTTGGCAATGCTGGACTGAAGCTCAGGAGAGAGGCTAGGGCCAGGATCTATAGATCTGGGAATCATGTGCCTAGAGATAATTGTACCATTGGGAGCTAATGAGGTCACTAAGAGAGAATTTAAAGAAAGAAGAGAATAGGGCTTAGCATTCCCCCGATAGTGGCCAAAGCCACAGTCAGGGGACAGGAAATAGATGATGATCCTGTGAAGGATACAGGTAGGAAAACCAAGAGATAGCAATCAAAGAAAAGCCAGAGACAACAGTAGGGTCAAATGCTACAGAAACATCAGAAGAATGGGAACTAAGAAAAGACCTCTGGATTTGGCAGTTAAGAGAAAGCTGTTTCACTTTGGAGAGGGCAGTTTCATTTGAGTGATGAGGTCAGAAGCTTGATTGCAAAAAGTTGAGGTGTGAGAGGAGACAACATATAAGCAAAGATAACTAGACAACTTTTTCAAGGAGAAAAAGCAGTGAAAAAGAATAGAGTTTAAAGGATGATAACTTGAGAGAACTTTAGAGTCAACTGAATGTTAGCCACAAGATAAGTGAGATGAAACTGTAACATGTTTTACATGGGATACATTCTATTTGGGCATGTAAGTTCTTTCCTCTTCACATCTGAAGAAACTAATGGTTCCTTTCCACCTCCTCCAAATTGATATGACAAAATTGAGCAGTTAGTAATGTTAGAAAGATTATAATTTCCACTTAGTATACAGGACATGCTATTATATGAAATGACCTACAATGACCATATTCTTGAGAAATGAGATTGAATTTTGTATTTTAGCTGTGTGATATACATCTTATATGTTTTTAAAACCCGAATTTTAATATAGTTTATTTAGGATTCGAATTGCTAAAGTCCTTTTCTTTGTAGTTTTCAAAAAAAATAGCTAAGATTATAATTCTTGCATCACTAGAATTATGTTAATAAGACTCCTTGTATTTTAAAATTATTCTGATTTTAATACTTGAATTAATTGTTTAACATTCCTATTATTTTTGAGGTTAGATACCAAGACATAATCGCCAATTATGTCTTTTTGGTTTTTTTTCATCATAGACTTGAGTATAGTGTATAGTTGCGTATATAAAGAATTGTTAGATGGATGTTTAACACTTTTCTGCTGGTTTGTTTAGAGTCCCCTCGTACTACCTGTGTTTTTGTTGTTTTTTAGTTTCAGAGAGTTTTCGTTGTGATTTTGGAATAATTGGAAATGTTCATCCTGAAGCTGCACTTGTGGTTGTTCGGTGCATGGCTCGATTCATGGCTGCCTATTTCACCAACCAGCAGCTTTATGTGCTCCCACCTCACAATGTGGGCATTCTTCCTCCACTTCATATAGAATCAGGTATTTTTATTGAAAGAATAATATTTAACTATGCCTCAGCTTAAACAATGCTTTATTGTTCTCAAATATAACACTTTAGATTATGCTTCCGATTGATTGACAGCACTTAAAGATAGTTCTCTAGCTTGAATTAAGTTGACTTTTGTAACATGAAAATGCCAATAAGATCAGGTTCTTACATTCATTGACTGGAGATATTCTGTCATCTCTTTTTGGTAATTGATAATCATAAGGATTCCTGTTACTGGATGTTTTTTAGTGCAACCTGGACAAGCTTTATTTGTCACAGATGTTGTATAGATAGTCTTTTTTTATAAGTAAATTTTTGTTAATAATTCTTTATGAATGAATATAACAACCTTTTCCTTCTGCCTCTCACCCCTTCAACCAGTGAGTTTTCATGAGATCCTTCATACAGAAATGATATCTGACTTCATTTCCACTTTTGGGATTCTGTGGTTTCTGTGTCTATTTAGAACAGAACTGTCCTCTTTATAAACATATATACATTCAGACATATTACAGCAAAGTTCCATGCATTTATTAGATTGCACATTTTAAAAATTTGTGATCATTTAGCAAGGTACTGGGTTGAAGTTTACTTTTGTTCTTAACGTGAAGGGAGATATAGGGATTTAGGACAGAGGATCTTAGAATTTCAAGGGACCTTAGAATTCATCTCATCCAACTGCTTCATGTTCAATATCAGGACTTCTAATTTTTTTCCACTCGTTACCCCTTCAGCACTTCTTAAACTGTGGGTCGCAATCTTGTATGGAGTCATGACCCACAGTTTAGAAAGCACTGTCTAGATGAGGGAACTGAGGCCCAGAGAAGTTAACTGACTGGTCCAGTGGTAGTACATTTAAACAATTGACAATTTGAGAACAAATTGTTGCTAAACACTTTAGAAAAAAAAATAACCTAGTTATTGGCCATGCTGCCATTTTAGTCAATAGAATAATTAAAAGTATTCTCATTTGTTCATTAAAACAGGTCCTTGGGAACTTTTGCCTCCCAGTACTTAGGGATTTTTTACTATATATATATAGTTATATTCATCTTGATTAATGAATCACTTGGAAACAAGGCTTATTTATATCACGGTTCATTGGCTCACACTTTAAAAACTGGAAGGGACTTGAAAGGTTGTCTGGTTCAACTTCTCAGAGAGGCCCAGAGAGGTAAAGTCACTTCCTCAAGGCCACATAGATAGCAAATAGCACAATTGGCTTGTGTATTCAGATCCTCTAATGCCAGAGTCTGCATTTTTTTCAGGCAGCTTGTCAGGAAGATCCAAATTCACATCCATTGGATATTTACTAGCTGTGTGACCCTGGGCATATCACTCTTTGTCTGCCTCAGTTTCCACAACTGTGAAGTGAGGATAATAACCCCACCTACCTTGCAGAGTTATTGTGAGGATTAAATGAGAGAATATTTCCAAAGTGCCCTGCACAGTGACTGGTGCATAGTAGGTACTTAATAAATGCTTATTTCTTTCCTTCTTTCTACATTGTTTTCCATGACCATGTTAAAATTGGCCACATTTTTCGTATTTGTTCTATAGAGTTCAACTGTAATTTACTTGTGTAACTTTACAGGATATAAATGCTTTCATGCATAACTTCTATTTTGTCCTTACATATTTGAACATAAAACAAATCATAGGCAAAATTTTTAGGTGAGTAACATTTGCCTTTAGAAGTTCCAGACTCTTCTTTTTGTATCCTTTTACTTTTTCGTTGGTGACTTCTTTCTTCATGTGCAGGTTTTGTCTGGGGTGGGAAACTTGTGACCTCGAGGCCACATGTGGCCCTCTAGGTCCTCAAGTGCAGCCCTTTGACTAAATCCAAACTTCACAGAATAAATCCCCTTAATAAAAGGATTTGTTCTGTAAAACTTGGACTCAATCAAAAGGCTGCATCCAAGGACCTAGAAGGCCACATATGGCCTCAAGGCTGCAGGTTCCCCACACCTGTCCATGCTTAATTAAAATATGGCCTTTTGAGTGAAGTTCACTGGCTTAGATAACCAGAAGCTGTGGGCAATGAACTTAGGTGAATTTAGAGAGTTAGGTAAGTTACAAGATAGTGAGCACTGTTAGTCAGACTATAGGCAACTAGATTTGAGAAAAGTGAAAGGAAGCTAAGCACTAAAGTAAAAGTAAAAGGAAGCTAAGCAAGGCCTTTAGGTAGAGTAGAATGATTAGGTAACAAGCTTAAGCCATTGCTATAATAGGACAGGGTATAATGCTGGCATGTGAACTGTTGCTCCATTGTAGGCTGCTAGGGTTCTGAGTGCTATTATCCTACCCATGGATAACTCTGTTTGGCTCCCTTCTCTTTGCCAAGCAGAACACTAGACGTTGAAGGAACCTTTTCCAGTTAATATGACCTCTTTTCTTATTGGGATGGAAAATCATCTTTATCCACTCAGGAACCTTGGGTATTGGTGGCCAAAGACAAAAAGAGCCTCATCTTCTGGCTTTTTTGGGGTCTCATTGGGATGCTGAGGGCTGCTGTGGCTGTGGGCTACTCTGTCAGGATGTCTGTAGAACCTTTGACATTGGATTTGTCATCAGGGAGCCTGACATATTGTGTTGATTGGAGGTCTGAGTGGGGACTGACAAAAGAATCTAGTCTTGGTTATTTACATTTGTTTTTGCTGCCCTCAGTCTCCTCCTCTGTTCTCAGTCTTGAAAAATGGTCAAGAGTCAGAATTGAGTGTGGGAAAGAAAGAAGAGAATGAGAATACTCTAGGCAAAAAAAAATAAGTGATACTCTTTGATCTGAACCCAAACTTGATTCTCAACACCTAGGGTGTTAAGCCCCTTTAAGATAATAGCTCCAAGGATGTCCTAAATAAGCCTTTAGGGCATTAACTTCAAATCCACAAGGCTGTATAGAGACAGTTTTATATTTGTTGATTGATTTAAATATTGCGTAAATGAGTCTTGATCTGTGAGTCAAATCCAGGTGTTTGCATTTTTATCCATACCATTCACATAGGTAGTGAAAAGGAACTTTTAGAATATGTTAAGTATCATTTGGAAAGTCCATTTGGGTTCTTTGGATTTCTGTGGCTTTGTTTTAAAGAAGCCAGCCTAAGATCTCCAAGAACACTAAGTAAAGTGGTTTCATTCTAAAAAAAACCCAAAACCTCAAATACTTCTCCTCTCCTCCAAATAACCCCAAACCCTAAACAGTTTTACAGTTTGGGACTTTATCGCAGAAGATTGAATGAATCAGCCAGTTGGGGAGGTCAACATAGGCATTTAAGGAAGCATGCAGGTATCCTAAAAAAATCCCAAGTTGTTTTATAAATATACTTAAAATTTTATATTTCTTCTTTTTATTTATTTGTTCGCAGAACAGTCTGTTCGAATCATTCCTCTGCAACACTCTAAGGTGGCAAGTGTTATTAGAGATCAAAACCTCTCTTATCTGTGGACAGTTGAATATGCTCTTGAATTGCTGTTTATCACTGGTCTGATCCCAGAGGCTGTGTGGCTTGCTCACAGACTTGGTGACTGGAAGATGGCTGTTTCAATTGGTTTAGCCTTCCAATTATGCTATAAAAGTAACAGCAATTTATCAAGGTGTGTATTTTTCAAGTATAAGTTCACACTTACCACACTAGTGTCATAATTTTGAGAGTTTAATTTTTGTTATTACTATTTTTTGCATTTTTATAGGAACTTTGTCACTTCCAAATGTATTTATTTCAGATTAATACTCACCTTCAAAGGGGCACTTACTATACATTTTATATAGAAATTGAAAGAAATAAATTATATTCTCATTTTTTTCTATAATTGAGGCTATAAAGGAGTCAGTTAAAGTGGTTTGTTTTCTGTTGTTTTTAAAATTCTGAGTAATATTTATTTGATCTCTGAAGATGAGGACAGTATAGTTTTGTGGAAAGAGCACCAGACAGTGAATTCTAAAAACTGGGCTCTTAGCCCCAGTTCCTATACTGTTAGCCATGAAACTATAAACACGTTTATTAACTTTTTTCTGCCTCATTTTCCTCATTCATAAGTCAAGAAAAATATTTGCACTATTTATTTCTTAAAGTATAATTTTAGGCAAGGAGCTTGTTAAATAGTAATGTACTACATTTGTAATATCTGTTATTTTATTATATATAACTATCTTTTTATAAATTAAAGATGTGTAATAAATCTTGGCATTTTCACTTTTTCCATAATAGGATTGACTTTTTCCTTTGTTTTCTTTTCCCAAATGATTTGAGGTATAAGAAGAAGGACTTGACTCTACCATTAAACATGACTCCAACACGAATTTTTCAGGAAAAACTACAGTGTTTTTTAGGTCAGCCAGCATCTTTGGAAGTAGTTAATGAGTTTGGTCCTAAATACAAACAGTTTACAGGTATGGTACCTATCATTTGGTGTTACATGTATCAGGTTAATTTATGTAAATTCCTTCATGCTGTTTCTAAAAGTCTTATGTGTCCATGGATTGAACTATACCTTAATTTTATTATCTGAAAAGAGTAGACAGTACTTGCAGTTTAAATACCTGAGCTCTCCCAAACTCATTAAGAACTTGATGGACCTGTGATATTTTTGTGGTTCCTCTTCTTATGTATGTACATTACAATCTCTTTATATTTTTATTGTTGTGCCTTTCTTATATCTATTTTTCCAGTAATCCTTCATAGAAAACAATTTAAGATGCAAGGAATACATACCTTCCCCAGGGGTGCTTCCAGAATCTGTCTTTACACTATCACTCAGTAACCTTGCTTCATTAAGGGTCCCTATTTATCATCCAGTCAGGATTCTACTAGCTGTTATCTGCTACCCTCCAGGACATTTTCCCTCCTTCCTCAAGGAATTCATTGCCTGGTTCACAGTCTTTCTCTTCTCTCCTGCTCCTGTCCTCATGCCAGAGGACTTCAATTTTTTTTTTTTTGTTTTTGGCAGGGCAATTGGGGTTAAGTTACTTGGCCAAAGTCACACAGCTAGTACATGTGTTAAGTGTCTGAGGTCGGATTTGAACTCAGGTCCTCCTGACTTCGGGGCTGGTGCTCTGCTCACTGCGCCACCTAGCTGCCCCCAGAGGGCTCCAACAAACATCTTGATACTCCCTCAAATACCTTTACTTCCTAGTTCCTTGACTTGCTCTTTTCCCATGACTTACCACCCCACCCCACTTAAGCTGCAGAAATGGTCATAACCTTGCTCTTGCTATTGTATGTAAATATTCCACTTTCATGTTCATGAACTCAGAAATTCCTTTATCTGATTATAATCTGTTGTGATTCTCCCTTTCCTTCTGCCTCACAACCCCTATATTTGTTCTTTATCTTTCCTGTAGCCTCTGGTGCCTCTATCCTTCAGTTCTTTTCCAGGCCATAGCTCCTATACTGGCTACACTCTAATCCCTTGCCCATCCATACATCTTAGTAAACTCTCCTCTTCTCTCTAGTCTCCTAGTTCTTTATTGGAATCTTGCCCTGCCAAGCCTCATCCTTATATCACTCCTATGACTACTGCATTCACTCTTAGTCATGTGCTTCTAAATAATGGGAAAAATATGAAACTGTTCAGATTGGGTTCATGACAAATTGATTTTGTGTAATCTTAACTGGGACCTCACTATGGCATAGTGATTGTTTTGTTCCTCCCTAATCAATCCACTGTCTCACCACAGCAACTTTTCCAGACCTTTTCTTCCCTCCTTAAACCATACTTTACCCTACCTTCTCAACCAAGAACTTTGCCTCTCTCGCTCCTCCTGCCCCCCACTTTGGATTTTACTTGGTGATCTCATCAGCTCCTGTGGGCTCATATGGGTTTAGTGATCTATTCACATGCTTCCTAGATTTTTATACATACACACATACACACATATATGTAGCCTGTATAATGCTTGTCTCTTTGGAGCAGCTAGGTGGCACAGTGGACATAGTACTGAGTGTGGAGTCAGGAAGATCCAAGTTCAAATCTGGTCTCAGACACTTGCTAGCTTTATGACCTTGGGCAAGTCACTTCACCGTTTGCCTCATTTTCTTCATCTGTAAAATGAGCTGGAGAAGGAAATGACAAACCGCTCCAGTATTTTTGCCAAGAAAACCCAGAAAGGGGTCATGAAGAATTGGACATGACCAAAATGACTAAACAACAAGAAGTCTCTATCACCTATTGCCTTTTGGACATCTCTGATTAGATGTCCCATTGGCATCTCAAATTGAACATGGCTAAAACAGAATTCATCATCTTTTTCTCATACCTCCCCTGTTGCCAACTTCTCCCTTATTGTCACGGGGACCACCGTCTCAGTCATTCAGGCTCCCAACTTCGGTGTCTTCCTTGATTCTGCATTCACATCAACTTCACATATCCAGTCTATTGTCTACCTTCTCTACATCTTTTGTATGACTTTCCTCCCAATTCACATAGCCGGCCGCCCTGGTGCAGGCCCTCATCGTCACATGCCTGTACTATCACAGTTGCTTTTTGGTTGGTCTCTCTGACTTGTCTTTCTGCTTTCCGTCCATCCTCCATCCAGTTGCCAGAGTGATTTTCCTAAAGCAGAAGTATGAACATGTCAGCCCTTCTTTGAATTCCAGGGGCTTACACTGATCCTACAGGTCCAAACATAAAATCCTCTGACATTTAAAGCTTTTTACCACTTGGCTCCTTACTACCTTTCCAGTCTCCTTGGACTCTTCTTCTCTCTACTATCTATCAGCAATACCATTTTTCTTGATGTTTCTCACACGTCCCTCTTATCACCTGACTGTATGTTTGTACTTGCTTCTGGGATGCTTTCCTCCTCATCCACAGCTTTTAGCTTTCTTGGTCCTTTCAGATTCATCTCAAATCCTGATCTCCCTTGCTGCTAGTGTATTTCTCTGGGATTACCTTCCACTTATTCTGGATATATTTTGTATGAACATTGTCTCCCCCATTTAAATGTGAGCTCCTTGAGGGCAAGGACTACATTTTTTGCTTCTCTTTGTCTTTGTATCCTTATTGCTTAGCAGAATGTCTGGCATATAGCAGACACTTAATAAATAATTTTAACTGATTGTATGTAAGTATATTTATGCTTGAGAGTTAATGTTTAAAAAGTTTAGGTGCTTAGCTTTGAAATTTATTAGTTTCCATAAATTAAATATTTGTCTTCCCGTTTTATAGATCCCATTGAAGAAGAAGATGTAGACCTACTTTTTAATTCCATACAAGAAGTATTGAAAGCAGCAGTTATGGCTGATGCCGATATTCTCTCAGAGACATTTCAGCTTTTGATAGACTCAGCCAAAGACTTCAGTAAGAGGTTATGGGGCTTAGTACCTATGGGCTTGTATCTTCCCTCTCCTCCATTATATTGTCCTCAGCCAGCTGTTCTTAGTGAGGTAAATACGATGGATTAAAGTTTAAAGTACTTTGAAAATCAGTTATCCTGTTCCTTTTTTATTTTACTGTATTTTTAAATAAATTATTTTTTCTCATTTTTATATCTCCTTTGTTTCCATTGAGTCCCCTCTTCCTCCAGAAAGCCATCTCATATAATAAAAAATAAAAAAGAGGGGAAAAACCTTTTCAGAAAAAAATAACATATTGGAAGAATCATCTGCTGTGTTACACCCCTGCAAAGATATAGGGGGAGGTGTCTTCTCATATCTTTTTGGAGCCAAGCTTGATCATTGTAATTTTGCTGTATTATGTTTCCATTATTTTGTTGTTGTCCTTTCCATTTACATTTTTGTAGTCATGGTGTATATTATTTTCCTGTTTCTGCTTATTTCACTTTGCATCAGTTCACAAAGGTTTTCCCTTGTTTTTTTTGTTCATCATATTCATTGTTTCTTTCAACACAAAAATACTTTGTTATGTTCATATACTATAGCTATTCCCCAGCTGATTGGCAACTACTTTGTTTCAGATTCTTCTCTACTGAAAAAAAGTACTGCTATAAATATTTTGTTATTTATGAGGCTTTTCTTGTTGCCATTGACTTCGTTGGGTTATATCCTATAGCAGAATCAAAGGGTATAGACAATTTAGCCACTTAATTTGCATAATTCCAGGTTGCTTTCTAGATTGGTGTCCCGGTTCACAGCTCTGCCAATAGTGCATTATTACGCCTGTCTTTTCACAACCCTTGTAGCATTGAGTAGTCCTCTCTTGTGTTATATTGGCAAATTTACTGAATATGAGATGAAACTCTGGGGTTTATTTGATTTGCATTTCTTTTGTTATTAGTGATTTGGAGTAGTCATTCATATATGATTATTCATAGTTTTGTAGTCTTTTTTGAAAACTGTTCGTATCCTTTGACCATGTATCTATTGGGGAATGACTTTTGGTTTTATGTATTTCTGTTGGTTACATATATACGTGTATGTATGTATCTATCTATCTTTGATATTCGATCTGAGATATTTGATACAGTTTTTTTCTTATCTTAGTTATATTAATTTTGTTCATGCAAAATCTTTTCAATTACCTATAATTTATTTTACCTTTTGTAATTGCCTCTGTCTCTAGTTGTTTAACATTTGTTCCTAACCGTAGATATAAGAGGTATCTGATTTTGTTTCCTGTAAGGTTTTTGAAAATAAAACTGTAATAAAAATGGTATTCTGAAATATATAAAATCTTTTAAACCATTTACAAATGAGAATAGGTAATTTCATATAAAATTCTCATTAAGTAATTGAACAATATAGCGCTCTTTGTTTATTGTCACAACAAATCAGAGTTGAATTCCGGAAGTTCCCAAAAATACTTCCAGTCTGTATACAGAGGTATATAATAAATACTTCCAATCTGTTATTTGTTATTGCGCTGCCTATTTTGAAGGGCTATTTTTTTTCTTGTATTAGGTAGATAGTTTAAAAATAATGCCCCATAGAACCTTTTCATCATTTTATCCCTCTTTTGTTTCCTCTTCTCTGAGAATTTTATGTATAACTTAATTTTCTTTTTAAATATACAGTCAGTTGAATGAACAGCTTTCAAGGCTGTCTGCTTGTCTGTTTCTTTCTGGCTTTCCTTCTTTTCTCTTCTCTGCATTTTTTAAAAAAAGGTGCCATACTGACCTTTTAAAATTTAATCTAATTTTATTGAACAAAATTTTATTTCATTTCCTTCCTTGTAATTCTTTAGAAAATTTTCAGTTTGAGGATCATTAAATATCATTATTTCTTTCTTTTTAGCTTTGACTTTTGAAATTCTTTATTTCATTGATTCCCTAACCAAATGAAATAATATTTTTTAAAGCACAGTGCTTGGCACATAATAAAGATCTTAATAAATGATTGTTCCTTTCTCTTCATTTACAAACATGACACATTCCCTCTTTTTACTTTGCATTTCTCAGGACCATGGTGATGACCTCCTATTAAAAGCCGAGAAAGATTATCGCCAGAAGGTGTCTGGCATCCTGCAGCGAATCCTTCTGCTCTTCCGGGCAGCTTGTTGCTCCTTTCCTGCAGCTCAATGGTACATCTTAAAATTGAGGTGGTCAAGAAAAGTGATGCAAAAGGTAATGTCACCTTCACCGTTGGCCCTGCTGTTTGTCTTCACCATCCTGACTGATAGAATTTTCTCATCACCTTGTTCCCTCTTTTATGGCTGTCTCTGTTATTTTTACACTGAAGTGGAGCAGGGCTTTGGTTCAGTGTCTCATTGTGTGGAGTCACTCTTTTCTGTTGGATTTCTGGCCTTGTGGAATAGTCACTTGTGGTGCCTGCTCGCTTGCTCACCATATGGAGGCTAGGTTTGAAGCTCTCTGAGGACAGGGAAACTTTGTCATTTTTATTAGTGTCTCCAGCACTTAGCACAAAGCACTGACTATCTGTTGACAGGTTCCTAGTAAATGTCCAATTTAATGTGAGGCTGTGCTAGAAATAGGAGTGTCCTTGGCGAAAGAGGAGCCTAAAATATCCCTTCTTTCCTTTGTTTCTGGGTGAGATGACTGATGGTCAGTCAGCTCTTTCTGCCCTATCTTCACACTTGTATGAAGCAGTATCAAACAGGTTAAAATAAGTTACAAAAACATTTTGGGCCTTTTTGCCCATGTTGCAGAGCAGGACAGGGTTGGATTTTGTTAATTTTTCTCAAAAGTTTTATATGACCAACCATAAGCTTATGTGACAGAACAATTACCTGACCTGTCTAGGACTATTAAAAAATAACCAGACCTGTTGATTAGGGCTTAGATCTGTGCTTTCATTTTGTGTGTTCTACAAATGTAGTTCTTCCCTGCACCTCAGAGTTTTAGCATGTTGGCCAGTTTCCTGAGATGTCAAAGGCCTTGCCCAGAGGCATGTGGCTGGTGGTGTCAGAAATAGGACTTGAACCACACATACTAGACTGCCCCCTGATAAATCATACTTACAAACGGTAAGTAGAAAATGATGTTGATTTTATTGAGAAACCAGGCCTAGAGATCAGAAGGCTTTACAAGTTTCAGCATTCTCAATTTTCCTTTAGAGGAAGCAGAGGATAAATAAACGTTTTCCTTGTTTTAGAGATGGTGAAAAAATTAATAGAAGTTAAGTAATTTACTTAGCTTTTCTGTCTCTAAGGATATATGGGAGCTTCAGAATGGTTTAAATAAGATCCTTTTTTAAAGTATAATTGATTCTAGAAAGATTCTAACTGTATGGTTATGGCAAAATTTTATCATAGTCTCATTTTCCTTTCTTTTTGATTAAATCGAGTGTTTGTGTAGATCCAGAGCTACTCCATTTTGAGAATTACTCCATTTTGTTCACCTCTATTTGCCTGTAATTTCCCATGTGTCTGTTACAATGCAAGTAACCCAAAATAGGATATGATATAGTATTCTATTATGCAGCCTATTCTGAGGAACAGCCTAGCCCCCTACATCCTGTTATAAAGAAACCCCTAATCCCGAAACTGGGTAAAAGGAGTATTATACCAGGTTAACCTCGAGCCCACTGACATAGACCTTAACCAATCAATTTTTACCCCATCCCCACTCCTCTCCAGTCCTATAAAAAGCACTGTTTCCTCCCTGAATGGTATGACTCTACCTGAGTGGGAGAGGCACCTCACTGGCAAACTTAACAAATCTTGCTTTGTTTTATAAATTTCTGGTCCAGTTAGCTGGTTATTCCTGTTCCCCCATATTTGTGTAGACCCACAATGGTTCTTGTGAAATCAGTGTACTGGTGATTTCTAAATTCCTATAAAATTAATTTTTTAATCATTTTTCTCCTTTCAGATTCGAATGAAAGGCTCCCTTCCTTTATTGAGTCCTTTTCCAGAGTCTTTGCTTCATTATTGTAAAGTTGGTATGGCATTCTATCGACCTGGAGCCCCTGAAGACCAAAAGCTTGATGAAGTTTCATGTAAAACAATAGGTTTGTAGCAATATGAACTTAATGATTTATAATTTGATTTGGGGCTAAAGAAGAACTGCATGTGATAAGGTGCTTTCCTAGATTAAAAAAAAACTTTAAAAAATAATAGAATAGAGCATCTTTTGTATGTAAAAATATTAGTACGTGTATTTTTATGTTTCATATTTTATAACACGAATCTTTGTTGCCACTACTCAAAAATATTTAAAAATTTGGTTGCTATTTTTATGTTAGAACTTGTTAGAATTTGTAATGTCAGCACTCAAGAGAGTATACATATTTTGGGGCCACAGTTTCTTTAATTTGGGTCTTATGCCATTAAATAGTGGTTGTGATTGTAGTTTGAATAACATGGTTTATGTTTTAGGTGACACATAAGTGAATTTATAGAATTTTCAGTTGGGTGGGACCTTCAGTTGGAAAGGCCCAACCCTTTCATTTTGTAAATGAGGAAATTGGTTATAACCATTAATTCTGTACTTTTTTTTTTAATAATTGGATTGTTTTTCATTGTCTTTTATACTTTTTATAGTCTGTCCCTAGAGGAAGCACTCTTAGGAAAGGGTGAGAGATGGCAAAAAGTGCTAGGCTTTGGAAATACGGCTCCCTTAGATACCAGAACTCTACAGACTAAAGACTGAAGGTTGTTTTTTGTTTTTCCCCTCCTTGCTTTCCCCTTATTCCTTCAGCTGCTTGAATCTTTCAGGAAAACAAGAATGAGAATTAGGTGATGGCTAGAGGTGTTAAAAACAGGGCCACCAAACCCCTGAGTGTAACCCAAACCAGGTTAAAATGTAATTAGGAAACATTTAACAAAAATAAAAATACAATAAAATAGATAATTGCATTTTTAAACTAAGTCATTATTCAGCCTGCTACAATCCTTGTGAATGGTTAAGTTGCCCCCATTCTATTTGAGCTTGACACTTGCTCTAAGCTCCTCTGCCATCCTTGGTACTGACCTTGACCCTGTACTCCTCCTGGAAAGTACTCAGCTTTGCCACTGAGGAGCTGTGTAGCATCAGGAACATCCTGAACTGCACTTGACTTATCTCTGGAGGACAGGCTAGATGGAGTCCAAGGTATGTTCCACCTCCCAAATATTAAAATTCCTCACTGTCAGGTAGATATTTTTAAGTCTAATAGATATGGTAGAAGAATTCATTATTTTTTTAGAGACAGTTTTGAAAACTTTTCCCACTTGTCGTCCCTCTGTCCCCAAGGAAGCACACTTACAGATCAAGTAGAAAAGGTTGCCCATTTGAAAATGAGGTTAGATGGAGGTGGGCAATAAGTCTTTTTTAAAATTTTGAATGTATAGAGGCTATGTATACTAGTGTATTTTAGTAAGTATATTTATGTAATATATACCCAAGAGGCAAAGGCAGCTAGATGATGCAGTGGGTGGAGCACTGGGCCTGGGATCAGGAGGACTCATCTTCAAAAGTGTAAATCAGACATTTACTAGCTGTGGGACCCTGGGCAAGTCACTTAACCCTGTTTGCCTCAGTTCCTCTTCTATAAAATGATCTGGAGAAGGAAATAGCAAATCATTCTAGTAACCATGCCAAGAAAACCCTGAATGGGGTCACAAAGAGTCAGACACGACTGAAATAGCTCAACAAGAACAACAGAAAGAGGCAGCATGATGTAGTGAACAGGGAGCTGGTCCTCAGAGTCAGGAAGAGGTAGGTTTAAGGCTTGCCTCAGGCATATTGTTTGTGTGACCCTGAGCAAAGGCGTCTTGTGATTCCCCAGACAATTCTCTATGACTGTAAGTTACAGAATGTTGATCTCCATTGGTGCTGGGAATTCCTTATCTAGTGAGCTCACCAGAGCTTATCTGGTGATCTAGAAGATACATTCATACATCTATGTATGTATGTATATGTATACATATGCATATGTGTGTGTATACACACACACACACATACATATATGTGTATTTTTACAGGGTGTCTCAAAAGTCTTAGTGCACTTTAAAGCGTTGGTAGCTTAAAACTGCACTAAGACTTTTGGAACATTTTGTATATCTCTCTAAAATACAAAGACATGAGCATATATTGACTAATATTTTTCAGTTACATAACTATTTTTGATTCAGGTTGCTTCAGAGAACTCTGTGCTTTGTGTTGGATGCTTCATGTCCGGGAAAAATTGTCGTACAGTTGTAGACAATATCAGATAGCAAGAGAAAATGTGGAAAAGAAAAAGGTATTCATATTTAGAGTAAAATAATAGTGGTGATAACTGAATTCATTAGATTCTTTTGTGAAACTACTCTAAATGATCTTAACCTCATTTTAAAATGATTTTACTGAATGGAGAAAAATATTTCCAGAATTATTTCCCTCTCTATTAATTTCTCTCTAGGATATGGAGTTGGAGTTTGATTCTTGTATGGTAGAGCACTGTTTCAGTGCACTGGAATGGGCATGTAGAATGTTACCTTTCTCTAGGTTTATGAATATTGAAGAACTTGTGCAGGATATAATTTTGAGTCTTATTGGAGAACTCCCACCCACCAGAAAGGTAAAACTTTTAGCTCTTTGGGTGCTGGACCTTTGCAAGACTTTGACTTTATTGTTACTTCTTTACCCATAGAACTAAGATAAGTTTATTTTTGCATAGGTGGCAGAAATTTTGGTGAAAGCATTTCCCAATTCTGAAGATATAAGAGTACCTTTAAGAGAGAAATATAATTCTCTTCATCAGAGACTCAGACATTGTACCGTGAAAGGTAATGTGATTTCTTGATTTTGTTTGATAGTAAATGCATAAATTCCTGAGGAATATGATTTTTTAGTATTTACAACCTATAGACAATGCTCTTCTCTATGTTTCCTGTTTAGTAGACATGGAGAAAATGAGAAGCTAGAAAAACCTGTACATTTTAGGGAGGAACTACTTATATTGTTCTCTTTCCCCTTACTTTATCTCCCTTAGAATGTTCTCTATGAAGGCTTAAGGCCAATGTAGGTTAGTGGAAAGAATGCAGAATTTGGAGACACAGGACAGTATTTTAACTCCTGGCTCTGTCATCACTAGTTGTATGAATGCTGATGAGTCACTTAGCTGCTCTGGGCCTCAGTTTCCTTATCTGTAAAGTGAAGTTGTTGGATTAGGTGACACCTATGATTCTATGAATGAATCCTGTACAGAACAGGTGATCCTGTGGAAATTGAAAAAGAATTAGAAGACACCATGTGTTCTTAACTATTATCCATTGTCTGAGTCTGTTAATTTAGTCATTCCAACATTGTTGCATTATTTCTTTTATCAAGAAGCTTGAGCTGTCTTTAGTCTGAGAAGCATTTTGTTAAAAAGTTATTTATTCTTATTATTATAAATTTATCAGTCATTATTATTATTTACATGTAGCATCTACTGAATGTCCAGACCAGATCAATAAGTATATGTTAATATACTTATATCTGTTTTTAGAGATTTCTAGAGATAGTTTCTATAATTTCTGTTCTATATATTCTCTTGAAGTATTTATGCTTATAGTCTGAAACTAATTCCTTGTTTCTTTTATTAACTTCTAGACTTTTTTCCTTTTGTTCTTTTCTACTCAGTTGGAATGGAACACAGTAATTCTCTAACATCTAATTATCATCTCATTCAATGAACTAAAAAACTAATTTTATTAAAAAAACAGGCACTGTGCTAGGTATTGGGGGTACACATAAAACATTTTAAGAATGTTTTATTAATGCTGTTTGTTTTTATATCAAAGTCATTTTGGGGTATAGCCCTTGTCCCTTTTTGTACCTCTCCCTTCTCTTGTCCTCCAAAACTCCCCAATACCTTTCTTTTTCCCTCAGTGATCCTTTCCTTATAACAAAAAAGTCACTATGCAAAATTGTAAATCCAAGACAGAGACTGAGTCCCACAGCTGGTGTCACATTTTACATTCATTATCCCCACCCATCCAATGAAAGGAACGAGGAACATTTCTTTTTCCCTTTTCTAGGTCAAGATTAGTCATTGTAATTACACAGCATTTGTCTTTGTTTTAGTAATAGTCTTGTATAGTCATTGTGTATATTATTTTCCTTGTGCTTAATTCGACACATCGATTTATATGTTTTTCTGAATTTCTCATAGACATTTTTTTACAATATAATAATATTCCTTTACCTTCATACACTACAGTTGGTTCAGCCATTGTCTAATCATTGGGTACCTACTTTGTTTTCCATTTTTTGCTAACATAAAAAGTGCTCCAATGTATACTTTGGTATATATAAGAAATTTTCCTTAGGGCATCTTGAGGAGAAGATAGAAGGCTGCATTTGCCAAGCAAATCAAACTTGCACCACCGTGATCACTAGCTCTCCTTGGACCTTGATGGAGATAGCCTGGTACCCTGAATCCAAGAATTTGAGAATAGCAGCATCCTCCAAACCACTATACCTGCTTCCATTTTGGCTTTTGCAACCATCATTGAGAGGGGGAATCGTTGCAGAGAAGGAGTCCACCATTCTCATCACCACTAGTAACAACTGCTGACCAACTCTCTAGGCACAAGAACTCTGATAGAATCCCCTATGACCACAAGCTTTGCTTTTAGCACAAAGGTCCAGTTATCTTCACCACCTGCCAACTGTCTGCCATACTTACAGGACAGACAAGGTAGCCTAGCTGAAGCATCATGACACCCTGAGGGAGAGACAGGAGGCAGCATTTGCCAGACGGGTCAAATCACCACTAGCACTATCTTCTTCACCACTTCCCCTTAGACCCCAGTGGAGAATGCCCGGGGCCCTGAGCCCAAGAATCTTGGGAATAGTAATGCTTCTAGCCCAGTACCCATAGCCATCATCCTGAAATGCAGGGCCACTCATGTCACCCCCTACTCGGTAAACTCCAGTGGCTTCCTGTTGCCTCAAGGAGCAAATACAAAATACTTTCCTCATAACATAGTCCCTCCTACCTTTCTAGTGAAAGGATTAAGATTAATCCTGTATCATTTATTTATTGATCCTATTTACAATTAATTGATTTTGTCCTATAACTGCTTTTGTCCAGTAATTGTTGAAGTGGTGGTTCTTTGTCTCTGAAGAGATTCAGCTGGCCTGTAAGGCCTCAAGGAATTTAAACTGATCTTGGAGAATGCATGTGAACACAAGGGGGTTTGGGCCAGATATCTTTGCTCTACCAAGCTATCCTTGAAGGATGTCTGGTTTGCTGTCCAAAAGTCTGGGCTGCTATCTTGTACCGGGGCTCAAACAATGAGCACTTCTTAGTCTCATGAGAGAAGAAGTGGGGGGAGGGGCCGGTGTTGCTAGCCCATATTACCAAACTTTGAATCAATCACGTTGTTCCCTGTACCTCAGCTCTGTAGCCAGTCAGGTTGTCCTCAACCATATGTTACCTCCCTGTTTTGCTCTTTGTTCTGTACTCTCCAAAACCTATAAAAGAGCAACTGTTCTTTGGCATAAATGCAGGCAAGCCATTGAGCCATTTATGGAAAAGTAGCATTCCCCTGCTGATACATGTTATCTTGCTGGTAGATATGCCTCAGTTTATCTTTTTGTTAAGTTTAAATTGCAACACCAGTCTTCTTACACTTTACTCCTGTAAGGTATGATTGAATTTTGTTTAAATTTTGTTTTAAATTTTTATGGAAATATGATTTGAAGCCATACTGGTGGCTAATGTAGGAGGTAAAACTGTTTTTAGGGGGCAGTGAGGGGATGTTGGCCAGCTGATAATTAACATATCTAAAAGGCAGACTCCTTTTCTTTGTTCTTAGAAGGCCGTTTCCTGTATCTCAAAGAACTGCCAGGTGAGGTGTCATTCCCACCGGATGAGAGCCCATTAACCCAGACTCTGGTATTAGATAATGGGACTTTTATTATTGATATCCTGGGCTCAGATCTTCAGACTCACACTTTTGTCAATTCTCTTAGCAATTGAGGAGAAACTTTTCTTATGCAGACGAAAGAGGAGGAGACTAGAAGCATTTTTGGTCTTTCTTTTATTTAAATATAAGGAAAAATGAAAATGAGAAGGGAGGGGAGAACTGAAATATGGAAATAAGAAGATGTAATCAAGGGGTGGCATTTGGTGAATGCTGACCAATGTGAGTCAAGGTGGGAAATTCAAATCTGGATGAAATATAAAAGGACTTTTGTAACTAGCTTAAGGTATGCTTGTGCCTGGCTTAGAGTAACTCACCCATTAGAAATGATGTGAAATAAAAATCTTTTTTAAAAAATTCATTCATGGCCAGGTGGAATTTTTGGTAAGAGAATAATTGGCTAAAATAAAATAACTTTCCTGGCTTCACAATGATTATTGTTTTTTGTTTAGAGTGAGCCACGTTTCTCACACTCCTCAATATGTACTCTTTGATCCAGTGACAGTGGGTTCCCTGATGTTCCACAAACTACACATTGCATCTTTCAGATCTGGGCATTTCCCCGGCTGTTCCCCCATGCCTGAAATGCTCTCTCACCTCTGCTGTCTTCTTTGATGAGGGCACAGTCTCTGGGAACCCCCTTGAATCTGGAATACAGTCTCTGGGAGCCCCCTTGAATCTTCCAACTGCATCTGGCCTTCCCCTAAGGCCACAAGCCTCACATTATCATTAGGCCCAGATCTCTACCTAGCCTCACCCTTTGTTGTTCAGCTACTTCCCCACCCTTGATATATCAGTATCCATGCCTTCAGCTACTTCCCATCCTTAATTCCATTCTCTAGGTTCCTGGACTCTGACCCCACCTTATCCTCCTTAGACTTCCCCTCAAGACCCTCCCTAAGCCCCTCCTCTAGTCACCCCAGACCACCCCTCAATCCCTCCTACAATCTTTGTGTATATAATGTCCATCTTGCCTCCATGAAGGTGCTCAGATTCAATCTAATTCATTAGGTTGAATCTGGCCCACTTGTGAAAACAGGCATCACAAAGGGTGGGATTTCTTAAGACAGCCCATTATGGTGAATCCCTAATAAACTTTCTCTTTTCCCTTGGCTGAGAAGGCTTGAGTCGAATTCTTTCGGCAGGACCTGGCGTGTAGGTATTTTGGGGTCTCGAGCACCCCTAGAAACCTGTGGTTCCCCAACAATCATCATTTACAACAACCTCTTCATTCTTCGCTCTAACTACTGACCTCTTTGGCTTCCTTTAAGTCCCAGCTAAAATCCTATCTTCTATAGGAAGCCTTCTCTAAGCCTTCTTAATTCCAGTGCCTTTCCTCTTTTAATTATTTCCTATATATCCTGTGTATAGTTTGCTTTGTATATATTGTGTGTTATTTCTCCCATTAGGTTATAAGCGCCTCGATGGCAGGGACTGTTTTCTGCCTCTTTTTGTATCCAGAGTGCTTTGTATAGTGCCTGGCACAGAGTAGCAGGTGCCTAATAAATGTTAATTGAATGAATGAATAAATGAATCATCTTGAGAAGCAACCCCTGTGGGGAAGTAGCCTGGCAATTGCTTCTGCTGGAGCAATAGCCACAGCTAACGAAGACCTAGAAAAGAAAGTTCTTGCCACTAAAGGCCTTACTTAGTACTGTCAAATTGTCAAATATCCTAAGCCAATATGATTTTATCAGTGGCGATGAAATTAAAGAAGAGGCAACAGTTTTCTTTGCTGCTGTACCCTAAGGACCATGGAATCTTTTCATCTGATTTGTAACTGAAACCTTCCTTATCTGTTGTCTCCTCTGTTAAAATGTGAGCTCCCTGAGAGCTGAGACTCTTCCTTTTCCATTTGTAGCCTTAGCACTTAGCACAGTGCTTCTTCTTTCTAGTAATGGACTCTTTTATTGACTTTTCTTATTTAATTACACATTGTTTTCCAGAGTGATTGAGCTATTCCCCAACCCCACCAACACTGTATTAATGTGCCTGTGTGTGAGCCTCAGTTAAGTCTCAGTTCTTTTTGCATTTCTTTTTTTGTTAATGATTTCATATAGTTGTTGATAATTTGCACTGTTTCTCTTGAAAATGATTTGTTCATATCTTTTGGCTGCTTCTCATCTATTTTAAACAGTAGTCCATGCTTAGCATTCTTTTATCTTTGGTTAAACTAGACCTGCACGAATTATGTAAACTTCATTGGGCTGCAGATAGGTTAGACTAGAGACAGACTGATGATGGTTGGTTGCTATGGGTCACGTGATAGCCCCCTGAAATCCTTTCGCAGGCTGCAACAGGCCCGCAGGCCATATGTTTTACAGGCCTGGGTTAAACTAATATTATCTTTTTCAATCTTCCCTTTAATAGCTTCCTTTCTAGTCTTTTGATATTTTTTATTGTTTACTAGACCCCCTCTGTTCTCCATATCTTTCCTTAAAATGATTACAAATTGAACATTACTTTGCAATCCTTCTGTACCATTTTACTTTTAATAATTTGTGTTCTGATGGAGCTGGAAGGTCATAGAAATCTGTTCCCTTCTATTCTTTCTGCCACTAAAATAGATACCTGTTTTTTCCTCCTAAATCTTTATTTATTGAATGTAACATTAAATTCTCTTTGATTATCCTTTTCATCTTAGGTCCACAAACTGAGGAAATGATGTCTGTCATCATGCATTCTATTTACAAAGTGAGGGTGAAAGCTCTGAAACGAGTAAGGAGGAATATAGGCCCTTTTGAAATGAATATCTGGGAACCACCTGAAGAAGAGACTGTAGATAATAAGATTCATACTTATGACCGGTTTTCACTTGGGACCAGTTTGAGCACAAGCACCCTTACTGAAGTGGGAAATTCCCTGGCTCATAGTGATACAGAGACAGCAGATACTTTCTCAGAAGCTTTGTCATCTGAAAAAAAAAGAGAGTAAGTAAATTCAGATCAAAGGTATAGTGGAGCTCACTTAATATCACTTTCTTTGGGGAAAAATGTTCCCATTATCTACAGATGTTCCCATTGTCTGTCTTCCTATACCAATCTTGGCTGGAAAATGACTTACTATTACTTTTTCATGTATTTTTCCCTCAGAAGTCAGACTGGTTCATTTCCTATATCTTTTTCGAAAAGTTTTGGGTGAGGAGCTTGCTGTACTGCTACCTGTTGCTCTGCTTTCGTAGCATTCATTTTTAATTATTTTGTGATCTTTCTTTCCTTTTACTTTGTCATAATCTTTTTGCATATTGTTTTGTTGCCTCTGTTTACTTCACTTTGTATTAGTTCGTGTAAATCTTTCCATGCATCTCTATATTCATCGTATTTGTTGTTCCTTACAGCATAGCAATATTCCATTATATTCTTGTACCACAGTTTTTTTAGCTTCAATTTGTACCTCAGTTGATGGGCAGCTACTTTGTTTCCTGTTATTCGCTACCACAAAAAAGTGCTGCTATAAATATTTTGGTGTATATGGAGCCTTTCTTTTTATTATTGACCTATAAGCCTAGCAATAGAATTTCTGGGTCAAAGGAT
Organism: Trichosurus vulpecula; assembly: GCF_011100635.1. NCBI lineage: Eukaryota > Metazoa > Chordata > Mammalia > Diprotodontia > Phalangeridae > Trichosurus > Trichosurus vulpecula. The sequence continues at coordinate 402,137,485 of NC_050573.1, read as the reverse complement.
TTGGAGATTTTAGCCATTTTGTTTGCATAACTCCAAATTACTTTCCAGAATAGTTAATGCTAATTCAAAGCTCTGCTAACAATGCGTTAGTGTGCCTGGTTTTTTCACAGCCCTTCCAACATTGACTATTCCTTTATTTTGTCCTCTTTGCCAGTTTGGTGGGGATGAGGTAAAACCTCAGAGTTATTTTAGTTTGCATTTCTCTTATTATAAGTGGTTTGAAACATTTTAGTGGTTTTTAATAGTTCAAAATTCTTTTGATAATTATTTGTTCATATCCTTTACCACTTAACTATTAGGGAATGACTTTTGGGTTTATCTATTTCTGTTAGTTATCTATATATTATAGATACCAAACCCTTATCAGAGAAACCTGATATAAATATATTCTCTCATTCTACTACTGTTCTAGATGCATTTGTTCATACAGTTTGATGTAATCAAAATTATCTATTTTGTTTTTCATACTTGCCCCATCTGTATTTCACTTGGGATGGGTTTGAGTAGAAATACTCTTACATAGTTCTTATTTGTTTAGGAATTCATCTCCATAGTTGTGAGAAGGTATATAATCTGCTTTTCTGCTTTATTTTAAAATGGTATGGACTTTAAGTTCATATGTTTATTTGAATTTATTGTGGAAAATAACATATAGAGGAATATTTCTTGGTGAAGTGCTCATTAGTCAGTCATTTATTAAGCACCTTCTGTGTGACTGGCATTATGCTAGGTGCTGGGTATACAAAAAAGTCTCTGCTCTCAGAGAGCTCACAGTCTCATTAGGAAGACAACATGAAAACAACTGTATACACATAAGATATATAGAGGATAAATTGGAGATAATCAGTAGAGGGAAGGCACCAGAATTAAGGAGGAATCAGGAAAGACTTCATGTAGAAGGTAGAATTTTAGCTGAGACGTAAAGGAAGTCAGTGAAATCAGGTAGCAGAAATGAGGAGGGAGAGCATTTCATGCATGAAGGACAGTCAGTGAAAATTCCCAGAGTTGGAAGATGAAGTGTCTAGTTCAGGGAGTAGCAGGGAGACATGTCATTAGGTAACTAGATTGAAGAGTATGTTGAAGGGGGTAAGGAGGAAGACTGGAAAGTTAGGAGGAGCTAGGTCTTTGAAGACAGAACAGAAGATTTTATATTTGATCCTGGAGGTAATAGGGAGTCCCTGGAGTTTATTGAGTGTGCATGGGGAAGTTTGACATAGTTGCACTTACACTTTAGGAAAATTACTTTGTTGGCTACATGGAGGATGGCTTGGAGTAGAGAGAGACTTGTTGCAGGTAGATCAGTCCAAGGCTGTTGCACACCGATACCAGGGTTGAATGGATGAGGGCCTGTACTAGGTTGGTGGCAGTGTCAAAGGAGAGAAGTGGGCATATTCAAGAAATGTTTCAGAGATAAAATTGATAGGACTTGGCATCAGAGTAGATATGGGGAGTGAGAGAAAGTGAGGAGTTGGGTCGAATACCTAGGTTGTGAGCCTGGGGGACTGGAAGGATAGTGGTATCCTCAATAGCAGTAGAGAATTTAGGAAGGAGGGCATCCTTGGGGGAAAAATAATGAGTTCAGTTTTGTATGTGTCAAATTTAAGATGTCTGTGGGATATTCAGTTTGATATGTTCTGTAGACAGCTGGAGATGGGAGTCTGGAGGTTGGGAGAGAAGTTCATAGGTTCCCAAAGTGGGCACTGGAACAATCCAGGGGAGCAGTATTTTTTGAAATGATATAAATTTAAAAAAATTAAAGGGTTAAAGAAAGTAGATTTCCGGGGTGGGGCATTGAATAATTTTTTCTTTGGAAAAGGGGGCGGTAGGTCAAATAAGTCCAGGAACCTCTGTTTAGGTCTGAGAAACATCTCCATTGAGATGATCGTCGAATCCATAGGAGATGATGAGATCACCAAGTGAAATAATGTTGTTGTGTTTGTCCTTCGTTCTTGAAGAGGACCATGACATTAGGGAAATGATGACATGACTTGCACTTGACTTTGATTTGAGTGAGAGAGGGCTGTGCAAGGTCACCAGCCTCACTTTCTCCTCCAGAGCCAACTCAGGACAAAGTGCTGTGGGATATCCATGGTTATCAGATGAGACTTGGATGAAGAGCTAGTAAAGGAGACTAAGAATTCATGATCAGACCAGGAGCAGTAGAGCCGTGCAGTTTCACAGAAACCTAGGAAGAAGAGAATACCAAGGAACAGAACGTGATTGACAGTGCTAAATGTTAGAGAGGGATTAAAAAGGATGAGGAGGAGAAAAGGCCATTAGAGTTGGAGAAAGCATTTCAGCTCTCATTGGAGAGAGCCACTCCCATTGAATGATGTTAGAACCCAACTTCAAAGACTTCAGAGAAAGGGGACAGAAGCCTTTATTTTAGATGACGTTTTCAGGGAATTTAACCACATAAGGAAGGAGAGACATTAGACAATAACCAGTGGGATGTTTGGATGGATGAATCAAGTAAGGAGTTTTTGAAAATGGGGAATGGTGGCCATGTGCATAGGCAATAGGGAAACAATTAGTAGACAGGAAGAGACTGAAGATTAGTGAGAGAGCAGAGATGATAGAGGGAGCAATCAGCTGGAGAAAATGGGAAGGAACTGGGTCACTTGTGCACGTAGTGGCAGAAGGCATCTGAGTGTTGAAAGATGAGGAGAGAGGAGAAGAGGAAGCTCTCAGTGAAATATGGAGCAAGGTTCTCAACCAAGAGAGTGAAGGGAGGAGGAGCATGAGAGGTTTAAAAAAGGGATAAAATGTTTTGGAAAAGGTGCTGTGGTCAGCGGAATAGTCAGGGAGGTGTAAAAGATTGCCTTGTGTTTTTCTTTCTGGTAGATTTTATGTATTCTTAAATAATTTTAATTTCTCCCTTTGATATCTTTTATGTATTGCATTTCAGAGAATCATCAATTTTTTTAAAGTTGTAAGGGATCTTCAATGGGATCATCATCAACAGCCTGCTCTCACTCCCCATTCCCACTTCTTCCCTTTTATAGATGGGGAATTAAGGCCCAAATAAATTAATTGACCTGTTTATGGGGGGAGACTTTGTCAGTAATGAAGAACTAGTTTGAATTAATTTTTTTTTATATTTCATTATAGGAATGCCCAGAATCATGCAGAATTCACATTGATTAGTAAGCACAAAAATAAGAAAAAAAAGTTCAATTTAGAAGAATGTCCTGAAAGGAAAGGTGATTATGAAAATTTACCAAGAGAAAGTAAAGTTCCTATAGTAGGTGTTTGGGAATTTGAACGTGATGATGACGAATATATTAAATTCCTTGATCTATTCTTGAGTTATGTACTTGAAAAAGACCTGACTGGTTCTAATAATCCTGGTATTCCTTTTCTAAGTAGCTTTTCAGCCCATCTTAAGGAACATGAGCTTAATTCTTTGCTTTTTGATGTTCATACAACATTAAAACGTCGTCAGGGCAAATCCAAAAGCCAGAATGTGTTCAGAGCTGGCTCCTGCTATGTTATCATTCCTGAGTCTTGTGAATCAGAAATATCATCTACTTTGAATAGTGAAAACTTCAAAAATTTGGAAAATCAAACATCTTCACCTTCAGTATTAGTTGTTCAAGGGCCAAGATCTTTTATACAAAACTCTTCAAATGAAGTAATGAAAAGCACGGGAAAGAGAGGCTTGTTTGGTTTAAAAGAAAAATCGATGTACAGAATCAAAGATGACAATAGAGAGATACCCATGCCCCACAGATTACCAAAACAAGCTTTTCTTCCACAAAACTTTAAGGCTACAAAATTCACTTATAAAGCAGTTCAATGGAATGACATTATTCCTCATGAAGAACTTTCTCCAGAACTAAAGAACAAATTTGGAAGCATAGCAAAACTGCTGGAATGGATGATAAGATGGTCTGATAGAAGAATGCTCTGTGACTCCACTAAACCTGAATCATCCAGCCCTGTCATACGGGTGAGGACCTCAGCAGCTGCCATTTTAATGTCCCTCTGGCTTTTAGAACAGTCATGCTTTGTTCAGCAAACAAGTCGTGTTATCTGTAAGGTAAGAAAACACTTGATATTTTTTGCCAAGTGAATGTGATTTATCACATATTATGTGCTCACCATGTTCTCCTGATGGTAGATCAGCCTCTTCCCATGCTAGGCTGTTAACAGCTCTCCAGCTTAGGTCTGCTCTGAGTGACTTTTTTTGTTGTTGTTCAGTTGCTAATTTGTGTCTGGCTCTATGTGACCCCATGGACTTTGTCCTTGGTGTTTTCTTGGCAAAAGTACTGGAGTGGTGTGTCATTTTCTTCCTCAGTGTGTCTCTATTTTACAGATAAGGAACTGAAGTAAATAGGGGTTAAGTAACTTGCCAAGAGTCACACAGCAAATAAGTGTTTGAGGCTGGATTTGAACTCGTATCTTCCTGACTTCAGGCCTGGTGCTCTATCCACTGTGCCACCTAGCTGCCCCAGTGACTTTTGGTGGAATAGAATTGGCCCACTGGATGCTGGGCGCTTTCCCTCAGGTTTAGTGAATTGCCATGCTGCTCCTTCCACGTGATGTCCTGTCCTGTCCTGTTCCATCTGTTTCTCAATTCTCTCACCTAGCAGTACACACCACTGCCCTGTTGGTGCTATTGCAGCCTGGGTTGACTACTCTTATTTGTGGTTTTGTTCACCATGGCTCGAAGAAGAAAGGTGAGGTGGGGTTTGGGGTATGCATTCTCCACTCTACTGAAGGAATATTTTGCAGTACAGAATCCTTCCATGGTACTAGCTATGGAGGCCTTAGCAAATATGTTGCAGTTTGGAGCTTGGACCTCTATGGCTCTAGAAAGAGGGATGTGGGCCTGGGGTGCGGGGCTGTGTTTTTTTTGTTGCAAGCCTATGGCAGTGGTCACTAGTGCAGTCTTGTTGTTGGTAGTGTGGTGGGCGGTGGGGGAGTGAGTGTTTAGTGTGTTCAAATTAGGCATTAGTGCATGAAATTTTTTACATTCTTTTGAGTTTCTGGTGTCCTAGATCAGGGAGATAGTTGAAGTTGCTTTATCTTTGGAGTATGATATCTGTTTAGGAGATGTTTGAGAGATTATGTGAGGATTAAAGAAAATATCAAGTCCTCCATCTTTTTGATGGGGTGCTTAGGTGCCTGTGCTTGGACCCCAATTCCAAAATCACATCTCTCCCTAGCCATAAAACACTCTCTCAGGCAATTTCTCTCCAGCCCAAGGGCAGTATGCCCTAGCAAAACACTTATTTCTCTTCCTGATATAGTAGCCAGCTGCACCTATAGAATTTATTAGTTTGAACTGGTTGCATACTGGCTGAACTGGCTGTGGATATTTATGACTCACTGTATCTTGAACTCCTCATTATGTGCATCTTATCATATATCAGATATATGTATACTCCCTTTGTTTATCTTGTCTAACAAGACATTGATGGAAGGCAGCCTGGGTATTTCTCAGTCAGCCCTGACCATTAGTTGACTTAGTGATGTTGCATGCCTAAAACACACTTACATGTAGTCCCACCCTTCGGCTATTTCTCAGTGAACTCTAGGTAAAATACCTGTGCAGTAGATACAAAAAGTGCATGTTCCTTTGAAAAAGGACCACTCCTTCACCACTCCCTAATCCTGCCCTGTTGGCATATTTGTCATATGCTTTACTATAGTTTATTTTATATAAACATTAACTGTACCCCTCTAAGGTTGCAGGTTCCCTAAGAACTCTTGCCTGCTGAAAAGCGTAACAATAAATCTTTGCCATCTTGACTTAAAGAATGCTAGAGACTGTGAATTCATTCCAGACAGCCCCTCCCTGGAAACTCCAGTCTTAGGGTTCCTGTATCCCTCCAACCCTCATCATATTGATCATGTGAACTGAAGTTCTAGAATGGGATTGTGAGATTGGCGCTCAGGAGAGAGATGGAGGTTGGATTAAGTATTCATTTGTGTAGTGGTTATGAAAGAGGCCATGGGAGTAGATGTGTTTTCTGAGAGTGATTAGAGGAAGAGAAGAGAAGAGAAGAGAAGAGAAGAGAAGAGAAGAGAAGAGAAGAGGAATTAGCAGCCATGGTAGACATGCACAATTAAGGGGTTGAAGTGCATTTAAACAAACTTTTTACATGCCAGACACTATGTTCAAAGAAAGATGAAACAGTTCCTGTTCTTAAGAATCTTATTATACACAGGTGCAGAATACAAAAGTAATTTTTGGCTTGGATAAGAAGCTGTAGTGCAGATCAGTTAAGATGAATAACAGCAGAACCATGTAGGGAGAGCAGTTAACAAAACTTTATCACTACTTAAAAGGGGAGAAGGAGAAAAAATGCCAACAGGATTCACTAGTTTCAGTGTGCAGCCTGCGTTGCTCCCAACTGAAGGTGGCACACAGTGGATTGGTTTGTGGCACTGAACTATAAAACCACCTTCACACTCTGGTCAAAGGCCTAGAAGCCCTCAGGGCTAAAACATCTATAGACTTAGACAAAGAACTTACATGTCATTGAACTTGCCCTGTCCTTCCAGAGGGAAGATAGCTGGGACCAGTAAGATGAGGATATTTTCTAAATTGCCTAATAAGGAGTGAGGTTGCTGCTGTTTGTCCTTCATTCTTGAAGAGGACCATGACATCAGGGAGGTGATGCCATGACATGCAAGTGAATTAGATTCAAGTGAGGGAGGAAGGAGTGAGGAATGTGGGGCAGGGACGTAAAGAACTTAACTCCAACTGTACCATCCCACAAGAGGCTTAGGGGTGGATAGTGCCCCCTTTCTGGGTTTATTAGCCTTAATATACATACATATATACATCCTGAGAAGTTGGGACCATACTAGTCATACTTGCTTTTACCAGTTCATAAAAGCATTAATAATAAGGGGTATCATCATAAGCATCTTTAAGAAGGTGGGGCCCTTGACCTGAGCTTTAAATGCTCTTGAAACCCTAAAGTACTTCATAGCTATCACTTATTTTTGATGATGTTGCTGTTATTAATACCTAGTGAAGAAGACTGAGAAGGATAGTCAAGTAGTAGGAGAATCAGAATTGACTAATGTCATAGAATCTAAGAGAGCAGAGAATGTCAAGGAGGATGGAGTGGTTAATTAGTGAACAGCTATTTATTAACCACCTGTTATGTGCCAGGCACTGTGGATGCAAAAGCAAAAATGAAACAGTCCTTGCCTTCTGGCAGTTTACATTCTATTAGGAGAGAAAAAAGTGTACATATATAAATATATACAAAATACATATGTGGTAATTTTGGGGAAGGGGGAGAGAGGCATTAGCAACTGATATCAGAAAAGGCCTCATAGAAGGTGGCATTTGAAATGAGCTTTATAGGAAACTAGGGATTCTAAGAGCAAAAATGATGGGGCATGTGTTCTAGGCATAAAAGAAAGTGTCTTCAGAGCCATGGGGGTAAGAAGGATGTAAGATGCCAAGAACAGGAAGAAGAGGAATTTGCTTGCACCGTATGGTGCATGAAAAGGAATAATGGGGAGTAAGATTGGAAAGGTAGGTTCAAAAAAAAAAAAGGAAAGGTAGGTTCAGACCAGTTGAGAAACTACAAACAAAGGAGTTTTTATTTGGTCCTGCATGTTTCAGGGAACCACTGGAACTGCATGAGCATGATAATTCCATGATTCAGATCTGTGCTTTAGAAAAATAACTCTGACAGCCTGTGTAGAAGAGAGACTCAAGGCAGAGAGAACAGTTAGGATATTGAGAGTTGATGAAGGCCTGGACTAGTATGGTGGCTGGAGTAGAGAAAAGTGGATGAATGTAAGAGCTGTAATGAAGATAAATTTTGCAAAACTTGACAGTGAATTAGATACATGGGTGATGGAGAGTGAGGAGTTGAAAATGACTCTGAAGTTGTGAATCCATCAAGGATAGTGACCCCCTTGACAAAAATTGGGAAGACCTGGGGAAGGGCTAGGTTTGGGGTGAAAGTAAGTTCTAAAATGTTCAGCAGGCAGTTGGTGATTCCCACCTGGGACTTAGGAGAGATATGTAGGGCTGGATATATTAGATCTAGAAATCATCTGCATAGACATGATGATAATTATACCCCTGGGAACTGAGGAGTTAAGCATTTTGGATAATGTAGAGAAAAAGAGAAGAGAGTTTTTTGCAAGAGTGTTAAATGCTGCAAAAATATCAAGGATGAAGACTGAAAACTACTAGATTTGGCAATTAAAAAGTCATTAGTGACATTGGAGAGAGGAGTTTCAGTAGCATGGTAAGGAAAGAGGCCAGATTACTGGAAGTTTTAGTGCCCTGCAAACTCAATGTGAGTAATAGTGTGATGTGGTAGCTAAAAATGCTAATGTGATCTTGGGCTACATTAAGACCAGCATAGGTTCCAGGAATAGGGAGATGACATACTCCTACTATTACATTCTGCACTATTCTGCCCAGAATTCCTATGGACTATTTGGTTTAGTTCTCAGCCTGGTTTAAGAAGTATATTGATAAGTTAGAGAGTGTCCACAGAAGGACCTTGAGGCTGTGACTCATGAGGATTGATTGGAGTAACTGATATGTTTAACCAGAAGAGAAGACTCAAGGGAGAGTGACAGCTATTTTCAAGTGTCTGAAGAGCTGTTGGGTGGAAGACAAATTAGATTCCTAATAATGAAAGGTGTTTGAAAATAGAATGGGCTGCTGAAGAGTTTTCTGGGTTTCCCCTTCTTGGATGTCTTCAATCGAAATGTGGAAGACCACTTGTCTGGTATGTTAGAGCGAGAATTCCTTTTTATATATAGGTTGGATCAAATGACTGCTGAGAACCACTCTTCTCTCAGATTCTGTGATTCTGTGGAGGTGTATAGTAGAGGTGATCCGAAGCTTGAGAATTGTTGTGGTGGAACTGGTGGTAGGACAAAGAGGGAAAAAAGATTTAAGGGTAGAGAATAATGCATACTTGACCTAGTCAACTAGCTATGGAATCAAGACTGTGAAGGCAGAAGGGAAATTAGGCCAATATAAGACTTGGAAAGTTGGGATGGATGGAGGGGCTAGAGGTCATGGTGAGGACAGAGAAAGATGGTATGTATTCTCCTCACAGGTGACTGTGGGCAGTTTGGGCTTGTTTTTGGGCCCTGTGATTGGGGTCCCCAGAGGTTATACTGAACTAAAATGTAGTGCCAGTATTAGACTCATGGTCAAATAGGAAGGGAGGTCCGAAAAGCTGTAGAGTTTTCAGAAAATGTTAATGTTTCTCCATTAACTGTCTGATAAAGGCTTGCTTTTGTCTAGAGCACCATGTCCATTGTGCCTCCTGTACTATAAGCAGTATTAGTTTTTGTATCAGTCTGAACTCCCAGGGCAAAGCCTCTGTGAAGCCTTCCCTGACCTCCCAACCTAGAACTAATTTTACCCTCGTTAGATTTCATAGCACTTTATCTAGTTATGCACTTATCAAAGTCTAACATGCAGTATATTTAATTATCTAAAGTCTTTTTTTCTCCTACTAGATTATATCGACTTTGAGATCAGGGATATCGTTTTATTTGTTTACTTATTTTTGTTCTCCTTTCCTCCTGCAGTGCCTAATGGAGCTCCTTGTATAGTGAGTGCTGAATAAATGTTCTTTGGATGAATTAACAAAAACAAAAAATTGGAAATTTAGTTTTCTGTTGGTTCATTCTAAATCCTAGTGGATTTAGGTAGTTAGTGACACAATGTCATGGTATCTTATTGCTGCTTGTTTCTGTTAAGCTTTAAATTTAACAGTTGGATTCCAAAAACATTTATTAAGGATTTTCTCTGTACAGTGTCCTGTGCTATTTGGTTAGTATTAACTTTTGTAGAGCATACTAGATAAATCCTAATAACTCCATATTATATGTTGTTAATTCTCACAAGATATGCATCCTTTTGAATAAGTATAGAATAGAATTAAACAATGAGCCAATGTGGTACTGTATGTTGGATTTGGAGTGAGGAAGTCATGGGTTCCCATCTTGCTTCTAACATATAAAATTTTGTGATCATGGACAACTAACAACCTTAGTAGCAATTGATAGAGGATGCTGTAGAAGGAGTCCCCATTTGGAACAAATCACAGAGCTTTGAAGTATCTCTGTACTTAAGATTAAATAAAATAAAGGATACAATAATAAACATTACAAATATTTTGTTTTAGGTTCCAGAGAATCATTATTCTGTGCCTTCTGTGCTCCTACCTGAAACTAAATGCAGTATTGAGAAAGAAAGCAGTGTAGATACTGACTGTCCAGCATCAGTGCCAACTCCAAATGAAATTCAGGAAATCCATAACAGTGATGAGCCTTATGAAAACTTTTTGGAGTAAGTTTTTAATTAGAATTTCTTGTCAGCAGTGTAGGTATGTGGGGAGGACTTCTGGACTTGAGACTGGAGATATTAAATGATTGATTTTTGCATGTCTTTTAACTATAATAGTAAGTAGTGAGGATCCCTTAACAATTTCTTTTAAAATGATGGAAAAAATAATTTATTTTTCCTCTTATTTTTTTTTGCTTAAATCTTTCTGAGAAGGTGGCGGTGATTGAATATTAAATATTTTACATGTAACCTGTAGGATTACATAAAAACTACGAGTAATCAGTTTTTAATAAAATTTTTTGTTGAAAGTAATTGAAGTTCTCTTAGTCATTTCAGTATGCAGGATATGTATTCATTAAGGAATGACAGAAAAGACTCCTTTTTGAAAGGGGTCATATAAGTTAGAATTCTTCTCATCTTTTGAATATGGATCTTTTCATGATTATCTAAGAAGGTCTTTTCTGCTTTTAAAAAATAACAATGACTGAACCATTTTGAAAAAAGTACTTTTGTCAGAAGCCACATTTGGTCTCTAAGACTAGTTTGTAATTTTTTTCTGGCATATTTCTATCAATAGAATAACAACTCAATCAAAAGATCCTGAAATAAAAGAACTCGTTGAGGAGAGCATTTCTTTTACTCATGTTACTGATAAAGAATTTACAGATTTTGATGAAGATATCCTAGAAGAAATGGAAACATTCACACAAGAGGAAATGAAAGCGCCAGACTGTGGCGGTAAGTTCATTTAGTAGATAACTTATTAATTTGATGTTATAAACTTGATGTTAATTTTAAGCCAATATTGTGGTTACTATATTTACTTTAGAGTTGTCTAAAACTATAATTTTAAAATGATTTTGATTATTATTAAAGAGTTTTTGTTTATTAGCTTGGAGAAATGTATATTTTTGCCTAAAATATCTAAGCTACTTGTAAATTTTTTTCTTGTTGTACCATTACAATGTCCCTTAGACTATTTGTATGAAAAAGTGTTATCTCTTAGATTTGGTGATCCAGTTGACCAGGATCCCTGGATCTGAAGCTCATAGAGCTTTAAGAATCCAGAGAATAACTTAGCCGGTGACTAAAGACTCATGAGTACTCACTTCAAGCACATACGTTAAATTTGTAACTATACAGAGAAGATCAGCATGGCCCCTTGTACAGGGAGGACATGCAAATTCATGAATCCTTCCATATTTTTACCAGGAGAGCAATCTTTACAGTAACGGCAATATTGTAAAGATAGTTAATTTGAAATAACTCTGGTAGACACAGTGACCAACCACAGTTCTAAAAGACTCATGATGAAATATGCTATCCATCTCCAAATAGAGAACTGTTGGACTCAGAGTATGAATGAAGGCATATTTTTTCTTTTTTAACATGGCTAGTTTGGAAATATGTTTTATATCACTATAGATATTTATAATAGGTTTTGTTTTTCTTTCTCAATGAGGAAAGGAGAGAATTTGAAACTGAAAAAAAGAATTAAAAAATCTCTGTACTTTAAAAAATGAAAAAAATAAAAATCATGGCAAGTACATGGGAAACACTTCATGATGACACAAGAAGAAAGGGATAAAGATGTAGTCCATAGTTTTTAATAACTACAGTATTTCACTTCAATTTAATAAGCATTCACTAAGCTATTTACTGTTGGCTGGGTATATGATATATACTAAGCACTGAGTGTGAGATAAAAAATTTAAATAAGTTCCATGAAGCTTACAAAAGGTAGGGGGGTTATGACACAAGTAACTGTAATATGAAGTAGTACGTAAGTGAATCAGAGAGGTCCATGTAAAGTGTTACATAAAGTCCGGAGAATAATCATTACTGATGGGGCAGTTGGGGAAAGATTAATTGAGAAGGTAACTGACATTTGAGGTGGTTGCGTGTCAAAGATAGGTAAGTCTTCAAAAGGCTGGGGTTGAGGTATTGGAGGCCATTCCAGGCATAAAGAAACAGTGTGAACAAAGGCATGGAGATTGAAAAATGCGAGGCATGTACAAGAGACAGTTTGTGTAGACATTTGATTGGATCAGAGCATATGTGGAAATAATATGAGATCTTAATGAGAGGCATGGTTGCACCAGATTATGAAGGGCTTTGAATGTTCCTCTCTAATAGTCAGTGAGTGATCTCTCCCGTGTGTTAATTTTCTCCTATACCTAAACATTAAAATGGACAACTCACATAGACATATATAAATTTTCATCTGCCTTTAAGTCAGAAGTACACAGAACAGTACAAAAGTATGAACCAGTATATGTTTATTTGGATAGAGCTCAGAACATCTGAACTTGACTTGGTAGGCAGTAGAGAGTTATTGAATGGTCCATTCAATTCAATATTCAATTAAATTAAGATTTGTTAAGTGCCTGCTATGGACCAAGCACTGTGCTGTATGCTGGGTTTTGTATAAGATGTCAGCGTGCATATTGTTTCAGTTGTGACTGACTCTTCTTGACCTCATTTGGAGTTTTCTTCACAAAAATACTAGTGTGGTTTGCGATTTCCTTCTCTAGCTCATTTGACAGATGAGGAAACTGAGTAAACAGGCTTAAGCAACTTGCTCAGGGTCTCACAGCTAGTCTGAGGCCTAATTTGAACTTAGGTCTTCCTGACTCCAGGGCCGGCACTCTGTCCATCGCTTTACCTAGTTGCCTGGCTCATGCATGTAGTTGTACCTGAAGAAGATATGCTTGGCAGCCATGTGGATATATGCATATGTATGTACACTCACATATATATGCATAATATATGTATAATACACACATACATACATATGTGTAGTTGGGTAAGGATAGTATAGAGTGAAAATAAAGGGTAATTGGTTATTACAATGGCCTAGTCAGGTTGCTAAAAAGGACCTGATCTAGGATGTGACAGTGGTGACAGTTGTGGTCCCACATCTGGGACAAATGATCATCCAGAGCCTGAGGATTCAAATAAATACTCTTTAATCAGAACATCCAGTGATCTCCAGATAACAATTAATCCACAGGGTAATAACTAGTGCAAGAATGTTAAAGCAGGTTAAAAACCTCTGACAAAGAGGTTCTCTAAGGTATCAGAAGCTCCTTTGCCAAAGTCCTAAAACTTACACTTTCTTGATCCAAAGGGTCTATAGCTAGGTTAACTCAAATTTTACCAGGTCTGCTTCTTTGCATCTTGGATCACAACAACAGTTGAGGTTGTGAAAGTATGGGAGTTAACTCAGATTCCACTAGTGTTCTCTCTACAACAAATGGGACTGGAGAAGAGGGAACAGATATAAAAGATATTGCTGAGGTAAAATCAATACGACTTGGTAACTGATTCACTGTAGCACCAAGATTACCAAACATGGGAGACTATGTAAATGATGGTATAATGCTGGCAAAAATATTGAAGTCAGGAAGAGGAGCCAGTGTTTAGGGACAGACAATAAAAAAAACATTTCTCATGAATATATTGAATTTAATGTGCCATTTGGACATGAGAGTGTCCTGTAGGACAGTACAGGTGTTCTATAGGCAGTTAGAAATAAGGGTTGTAGTTCAGGTGAGAGCTCAAGGAGGTTTGGTGGTCATCTATATATAGAAGTGATAGTTTAAGCTGTGGAAATGAATGAGATCACCTCCAAATAGCACATTCATACGAAAAGAAGAGGACCAAGTCAGAACGGGGGGGGGGGGGGCATTTCCACATTAAGGGATCAGTAGCAGAGGAACAAGAGCCATCAAAGAAGAGGAGTGATTAGAGAGGTAGGAGAACTGAAAAAGGCAAAAAGGAGGAAAGAATATCCAGAATGAGAAAGTGTTTGATAGTGTTACTTGCTACCAAGAGCAATTTCAAGATGAAAGACTAGGCACTTTTTCTTATCCTCATGACCCTCTCAAACCTCTCCAAAATAGAAGTTTTTAGAAGAGATAAAAGCACTTTTAGCTGTTTCCAAGGTCTAAAACACCAAGAACCCTAATGAAGTAAAAACTCAATGAACTATCATCAGAGAAGGCTGCTCTCTAACCCACAACATGCTTACTCAGCACCCCCTCTTCCATCAGCCATCATGTTCTAGCAGGACTTCATAAGCTGACTGACTGGCTTGCAACAAAACTCAGCTCTATCCTACCCTCAACCTTGTGCCCTAGAAAACCAAAAGCTAGAAACTTTCTGTGGCTGGTGCAGCAGCATAGTAATGTTCTGTGCAGCAGATAGAGATCTGAGGAATAGAAGGAACTGGGGCAGGGCACCAGCATCTGTGCCACTCCACTAGGTCTGAGGAAAAGGGGACTGATATCCAATTGAGCTCAGTTCTGTCTCTCCAAAAGGCATTTGGGGCAGAGACCAAGGCCAGTGAATTCTTCAGTATGGGAGAAGGCTGAAATAAGTCGAAGGTCTGTTCCTTGGGGGTCACTATCATCAAAAGAAAAGGAGTCAGAAAGGAATAAGGGAATATAAGAGAAAAAGATTGAACTTATCAAAAATCTCAGGAGGAAGAAAACTCAGTTAAAGATATTGAACATAAGTAGATGAACCCACAGGTAAGTTATTAATAACAGAAAGGATATTGGCCTCTAGATTGGCCAAATAAATTCAGATATCTATGAATAAATATTGCAAGACAAAGGACACCTGATGAAGCAGAGGACCTATATGGAAAAACATCAGGATGTTACAAATGATTTAAAAGAGAAATAAGAATTGTGAAAGCAGAATTTATGGTCTGCACAGCAGAAATAATTGAGAGAATAAAAAAAACTTGAACTCACCATGGCAAACTTCACCAAAGAAACAAAAGGGAGAATAAATAATTGGGAATGAAAATATACAGACGTGAAGGATAATCTTGAAGAAGAGAAGCAAATATCTATACAATTAAAAGAAAACATGATCTTTATATAATCAAAACTTAACAATTTCTATGACAGGATGCATAGAGAGATAGCTTAAAGATAAGAAGTCTCCCAGAAAAACAAGACAGGTCAAAAAAACTCGAACATAACCATACCAGAAGTAATCCAATAAAACTGCCTTCAATTTCTGAATACAGAAACCAGGGTGCCATTTCAAAGAATCCATGGATAACTTCCAAGAAAACCAAAACCAAAACCTATGTTTCAAACTCCAATACATATAGTGGTTAAATTTAACAATCATTGACAACAGATTTTGCAAGGGACCAGGAGAAAGACCTTCAAATAGGAATTTCAAATAACAGAAGACTTTTCTGTACCTACTAGAAACTCCAGGATGGGATGGAATAATGTATTCCTGAAGTGACATACCCTGCAAACGTGAGCCTAATCATTAATGAAAAAAGATATGTTCAATGAAAAAGAAATATTTGGAGCACTTCTATAAAGAAAATCAGACCTAAACATGTTTGCTTCAAAAACAGACCAGACAATAGAAATATAAGAAAGGCAAAGAAATATAGCAACCAAGTAAGATATGGATAGTAAAATAAATTACTTCAGGGAAAAAAAGGAAAAAATAACTAAAAAGAAAAAAATAAACCTGTTAACAACAAAATAACAACAGACCATTAAGAGATTTCTTTCGAAGAACACGAGGAGACAAGGTTGATAGCAGAAGTGAAATAGAGAGTGATAGCGGAGGCCTGAAACTGGACTAAATCTTACAACACACTCCCTGTAGGTCAATCAGTCTTCTTTGTGTGACTATTTTGAAAAAAGGGAGGATGCAGAAAAGGGGAAAGGGGAGGTAGAAAATAGAAGGGATTAGGTGACATATCCTAATCAAGTCAAAGGTTAACAATGAAGGGAAAATAACTCCTGTAGCCTCAAGAGGAAGCAGGCCTACAGGAGAAGAGGTAGGAGGCAAAGGGAAGGACTAAAACAGAGGGAAAGAAGTGGAGAAGTCTTGTTTCATTGGTGGAAATGGGGATCTCACTGAAGAATGCCCCTATGGGGGAAGAGAGATCAGTAAATGGAAATGAGGACCTTATAAGGAGTATAGTATCCAGCGAGTTGGTGTTTGGAGAGATTAACTTACTCATCCATCCTGGCTCAGGAGAAAAGGAATCAGAGCTCTTGAGGGCAAATTTTGCCCAAAAGAATATTTGAGCATGGACCCAGGGAAGAGATTTCATGATGAATGGGGAAAAATGATTGTGTAGAAGAGCAGAAGGTAGTAAAGAACTGCACAATAAACACTGGAAAATTCCTTCGAAGGAACAGTGCTACTGTTTTCTGTCACCTGCAGGAATTGATATTCCTGAATGTGAGTCATAACAGAAGAGAAAGCATTTTCAGTACTGTGATGTAAAGGAATGCCAACCTATGAAGAACAAGTGTAGACACTGTACTCTTGAAAAATATTTAAAGGATATTTGTCATTGAAGGGTTGGACAGAGATGGGAGGATAGAAAGGTCAAAGGAAGTCCTTTTTAGAATTAGGAGACCTGAGCATGCTCTTAGGGAGATGAAAGGAACACGGCATTCCCTACCATGGACTCTCAGTTCCAAACCAGTTGGACTAGTAGCTTGCAGTTCCTCGAACTTGGCTTTTTGTTTCTCATCCTCTTGCTTTTGCACAAGCCATCCCAATGTTCTTCCTCATCTTTTCTTTCAGAATCCTTAACTTCCTTCAAAGCTCAGCTAAGGTGTCACTTTCTCCATGACACTTTCACTGATTTACCTAATTTATTAATGATCTCTGCTCAGATTATCTTGCATTTATATATCTGTATAGATATACATATGCATACATATAGATATTTATATACACACATATTTATACACACAAACATATATACATACATATACACGTATATTTACATACACAAACATATATATATGTGTATATATATAAAATTTATATTTATATTCCTTTCCTCTTCCCCCAAAGAATATAAGCCCTTGAAGGATACCAACAGTGACTGTTTTTCATCTTTGTACTGGCAGTTCCTGTAAGACAGAGTGCTTTGGCTGTTAGTAGTCACATAAATGTTTGTTGAATTGAATTGAAAACGTATGACAGAAGGGATGATTGAGCAGAGTTTTGGAGGTTATCTGACAATATCTAAGCAAGAGAGATGTCTCTTTTCTGAGACAAGATAATAAATAAGAAAAATGGCTGATACTAATGAGAAGTTTTAAGGGGTAGAATATGGAGATCGAGAGACCTCAGTGAAGTAGAAGGCCATCTACCCTGTTATAAGTGGTGGGGCATGGGGGCTTGAGGAGAGAGTAAAAGTTTTAGAATGATCACTCTGAGGAACCTAAGCATTTAATAATCATACTTCTAAAAATATTCCTCTGAAAAAGTTAATAAATTGACTATCATTTAGTTTTCCATTTCTGTAGTCTATTCTAAGTGTTCTAAAAATTAACTGAGTTCTAAGATAATCATTTCTGCTTTTTTTGTGTCTCAATCTAGAGAACTCTGAAGAATCATTTGGAAGTCTAAAAAACACTGATGTTTCTATCAGCCTTATGTCATTAGAAGGGCAATCAGAAGAAGTAAGTAAGGTTACATGTGGGTGACTCAAGTTGACTCTTTCTTCTTGTGTTAATGTTATCAATGCATCTACTTAGAGTATAAACATTATTAAGATCTCACTATTCATTTTATTTTAAAAATTATTGATGAAAAAAATCCCCATGCAATATTTTTTCCTTAATTTGAAATGTTGAAAGTGTCTGTTAAGTGAATTGACTTTAGTTTCTGAACTTTAATTTCATAAATTGGTTCAATAATTGAATATAATCAGTGAAAGTGGCAGATGTCTTAAGTGTTAGGCAAAATGTGTAATTTCTTTAATGTCCATGTAGGAAAACTTGTGCATATTATATATTCTTTGGGTGTCTTAAAACTTTAAACATTCATCTGATAGAATACTTTATGCACAGCTAGACTGAAGATATTTTTAGATATTTTACTACTTGAAAGAATTCTTACACAATGATCATTACATCATATTGTAGAGTTAAAGTAATAGAGTAATTAAGAACCCTGTATTTGCATGAGAGCAAAAACAACTGTACCATTCTGTTTCTTTCTCAGCTAGCTTGTAAGCTTACCTGTCCTTCACTTTTCTATCTGCCTATCTATATCTTATTCAAGGGACAGGTGGCAGATTATGCAGTCTAAATATCTGGACAACAGCATGGTTTCATAAGCCATCTATTTTAAATTCTTGCTAGGTCACAGTGTTATTAAAGGAAACAGATTTTGCATAGACCATTTATTTGCTTGTTAGAGTTTTGTTGCTTTAGGCAGAGGTTTCTAAACTTATTTGGCCCTCCCTTTAAAAAAATTACTAAGCTCTCCCCCTCCCTGAAATCTACTTTCTTTAACCCATTAATGTTATTTGGTTGGTTTTGGGTTTTTTTTTAATTTGAGTCTTTTCAAGCTACTACCACCCCCCTGGATCGTTCCAGCGCCCCCCAGGGGGCTGTATTGCTGACTTTGGAAACCTATGCCTAGGGGAAAGGTTCTTAACATCTTTTGTATCATGGTTTCCTTTTGCAATTGGTGAATCATATGGATGCCTTGCTTAGAATAATATTTTAAAATTAGAATTACAAAATAAACCAAAGGTTGGTGAAGATACGGAGAGATGTAATTTTTTCTTTTGCAAGTTCAAGAACCCCAGGTTAAGAACCCCTTTTCTAGGGGAATGGTTATTTATGATGCTTAATTAGAGTCGTGATGCCCATGGCCATGCACAATTGTTCTTTTTTTTTAATGCCATTCTATCATGTGCTGTTTTTTAGCAGCATTCCAGAAAAAAGGTTGAGTGTCCATTGAACGAATCAGTGGAAGTACTAGTGAAAACATCATTTGAGCAGAAAGGGTAAGGTTTAAAAAATATTTTAAATGATTGTAGTTGGCTCATTGAGTTCAGTGAAACTTTTCCCTTAAATTTTTAATAGTTTTTTCTGAGGTTTATTTTACTTATATATCAAGTTTTACCTTATTGTATTTGAACTGAGGCTAACAGTCACTACTTTATTTGGCCTTGGCAGATGTTATGTTTCTTAGTTCTCTCAGTTGAACTGCAAGTGATTTACTTGTAAAATACTTTTCTCATCCTATCATATCACATAAAATGCAATTTGAAACTATAGTGTGACAACTTAACATCGGTTTTTACTTTGTACATAGTATTTCTACATAAGTTTAAGGTTTGTGAAGGTCCGTTTCAATCTTTTGAGTTATATGTTTGTTGAAAAAGCCTCCAAAAGAGTACTAGTAAGAAACATAGTATGCACACATTTTTACCTTGACGTTCAGATTCAGCAGAGGTGTGCTAAGTGGATATGCCAGACATGGTCCTTTACCACAAGATGAGATTATTGACTGATACAAATTGGCATCTTGCTGCCTATGCTCACCCTCCAGATTTGTGATCATTGCTATACATTCTTACCTTTATTCCCTACCTTTTCATGTGGTATTTCAGTAAACTTCCTCCCCATATTGAGGCCCCTTGTGCCCTCATCTCACACCTAAACACTCACTCCATCCATACTTTGAACTGCTCCTCATCTACCACCAGAGACCATGTGACTGCCCATGCACTATGGGAGCATGGAGTCTTAAGATTTGAGAGACCCCAGAATTGATCTAGCCCAGCCCCCCCCCCCATTTTGTTTAAGGAAATTGATGTCCAAGGAGAGGAAGTGATTTGCCTGGATAGTAAATGATGTTGGAGTCCAGATGTGAATGCATTTTAAAAATCCAAATCTAGTTTTCAGGAATCAGTCAGTCAACTGGCTTTTATTAAGAACGCTGTCAGGTACAGATGCAAAGAAGGAAACAATCCCTTCCCTCAAGGAGTGTGTATTCTATTGAGGGAACTGTGTGTCTTTGTGTGTGTGTACATATACACACACACAGACCAACATACATGCCACTGTAATGGTAATCAGGGAAGGACTTTTTGCTGTTCTTCTCTTTTGGGATACTAAGGCTGTCAAGTGCCTTTGATGAATTTGGCCTTTGTTTGAATCAGGCAGGTAAAGTGGGATCTTTATTGTCTTGGAATACTTCTTAGCACTGGGGCGGTGGAGAGTCATTGATTTGTATATGATGTGCTGGTGGTTGAGGAGTTTTCCCATATCCTGCTTTCCCACACCCTAAATGCTAAGTTGGCCCCAGCCCTCAGGGTCCTGAACAGAGTATATGTACTGGAAGGTTAGCATTTGACTTTTGGGGGTACACTCATTGAAAGAGTGATGAGATTCTGGGCAAGCCGTTGAAAAAGCCCCCTCAGCTTTGACAACCCAGACAGATGTTGGTGCTTCTCTGATAACTATGTATTGCTATGGATAGACTGGTTTGTGTTATTTGGTCTGTTTATAATGTATGCTTGTAATTTCTGTTTGTATTTGCCCTGAAGTTCAGGGGACTGACTGGCTGACCTTTTCTCCCTGAACTAAGTAAGTGATATATGTATATTTAGGTAAACTGAGATTGTTAACCCCTTAAAGTTGCTTTCCTTAGAAAAGCAGATCAAAGAACCTGTGTTGGCAGCCCTTCTGTGTGCTCTTGTTGTTGGTCTTACACAGCCACAGTAGCTGCTGGCAGCATCATTGGTACAGCCACATATGTGTGTATACAGAAACATAGAATAAATTAAAAATAATGAAAAGGTAGTTAGGGAGAGAGGGGAGTTGGTGAAATTAGCTTCTTTGCCTGTTGGCCAAATAGCAACCTCCCCACCCCCTTAACAACTGCCCCCACCCTTTTTCTTTTTCACGGGCTAAGATTTCTGGCCCAATACAGACTATTCATGGACTTCCACTTACGGTGATATCCACATACTAGGCCAAGGTGGCCTTTGTCGAAGTGTTGCCCTGAGTAGCAGGTGAATATGGAGTCTCACAGGGAAGGGCACATCAGCAAGATGTAAAGAACAGTGTCTCCTGGAGGAAGCATCCATGGTTCAGATAAGTCATGATCAGAGAGAGTAACCCAGACCCATGTCAGATCAGGCCAGGTTTTACCAAATACCAGATCCGAAGGGCCAGAGTAGATCAAGGCAGATGGAAGGAGGGCAATAAAGACAACAAAGGAAGACAATAGGCACCTATGACATAGTTGTTGATTTAGACAGCATATACTTTAAATGAATCAAGGAAAGGAGCTCAGGTGTCGTTTTGTCCTCACAAGTACACCAGGAACCTTCTGATTTTTTTTTTAATGGGACCCTTTATATCTCTGGTATAGAGACTTGGCAATGAGGCACTTCCCCTGCCAGTTTCTGCAACTTACAGTCTAAGGCGCTAAGTGCTCTTACCAGGTCCTATCAGCCATTGTGTATGAGAGATCTAACTTGAATCTAGGTTTTCCTGACTTTGAGCCAGATTTTCTATCCACTATATCATGCTGCTTCTTGCTTTCTGGTGGTAGCTATTAAGTCTTTACACTCCTGGATGTGTGACCCTGGGAAAGTCACATAAGCTCTTAGTATTCTAGGCAACTCTTTAAGATTTTATGTTTCCAAGAAGGTACTGACCTGCGTTGATAGAGAATTTCTTCACTTAGGACTTCTCTATACTACTGAAATGAAGAGGTCTACTCCTTACTCCTATTAAGAAGATACTTTAATAAATAAAATGACATGTGCAATACAGATATTTCTCTTAATGAAAAACAAGATTTATAGTTATTTATACGTATTTGTATATGTGTATATATTTATATATTATATATGTGTGTGTACACACACACACACACACACACACACATGCTTATATGTAACAAGTGGGCTTAGTAATAAGGACCACAAATTTCACTTAAGAAAGGAAGAAAAAACTTTTAATATTCTGAAAATTTAATCTAATATTTATTTTAAGCCCTGTGTTCATTTTCTAGTGCTGTCCAGTCAGAGATGTTTTTCATACATTGTGTTTAAATGGTCAAAGTCTATTCATTGCCTTTCAGTCAGTTGCTAATTGCTATGGAGACAATTGTAAACAAACTATATTTATGAACTCAACAGCAGGCTATTATAAAGGGATAGTGATTGTGTATCCATGTATCCATGAAAGACTGAGAGTTAAATTGCCTACATTAGGGGTAATTTAATATATGTAAAATCTTGAAAATATGCTACATAAATCTCTTTTCTAATCTTATAGTATGGTTGAGACTGGTGCTGACACTAAACTCACCATTCCTCACTCGTTCTGTTTAGATACAAGTGCAGATCCTCCTAGGTAAGAGAAAATGAGTTATATTTCTCATGAAATAAATTATAGTTTCCTTGTACTTTAAGCTGTGAATATTTTTGCATGTATTTGATACTACAAGTGTATTTTCTACTTATCATTAGGATATTTAAAACAGATTTTAAACCTTGTATTATCTACATTTTAAGGGACCAAGGAGGCAAAATTTTAAGTGAAAATAGGAAATAAACAGTTTATTTGTAAAAAGAGGTAGACTTTGTTCCCAATTTTCAGCTTCTAATCATGCTTTTAAAAGATCATTTAAAAAATCCTCTACTCTCACAAGATACATTATGTTGTGGAAATACTCCTTCCAACCCCAACTTCCAATTTTATTTTATACTCGGTGAGAGGTAGGGTGACCCGAAGGTTAGTGTTAATAGTCTTTCTAAATCAGTAGGATGATTTTTTTTTTTGCATTTGTACTCATGAGGCTCCTAAAGATATTTTCCATATTAACAACGAGAATTGATGTTAATGAATGTTTATTTAAACTAAGGCACCAATCTGTCTTGAAATAAACAGGACAGCTGTAGTGTGTATTTCATAGATCTAACTATAAAGGCTTATTTGTGTACCTTAGTCTAAACGTGAATTCCAAGCATGTTGTTATCCCAAGTTCAGTCTCTCTGGAGAAAAGACTTTAATTTCCACATAATTATACATATCCAGATAATCAGATCTTATAACTTAAACAAGTTTGAAACCAAAGTTTTTAGAAGGAAAGAGAAAGAATTAAGAAATACTATTTTAGTACCTTTCCTAGATCAGATTTGAAATCATTTAACTGATTTTTTATGTAGACATATATAAATGTGAGTATCGATCCCTTTATTTTTCTTGTGAGATCTAAGCTGTAATTACTTTAATATGAATTGCCTTCTTTATGATTTAGACCAGGCAATTTTCAGCTTTTCATAAAGACCGTCTATCTTTGCTTTAAGTAGTTTTGATAGGCTTTATAATCTTCATCACCTTCTTTTCTAATCAAATAGGCCATGTTGTCCCTGAAGTGCAGTTTACTGACAGTGTGTACTTAAGTAAAGAGAAAGGTGGGATCAATGTATTCTAATCACTGTTTTGAATTTACTTGATCATATTAGTGATTTTCTGTATCACTTCACACAGCATACAAGTTTCTGCACCAAAAGACCCGTCTTCCTCAGTTCCTCCTTTGGTATCAGATACAGCCAGTATTTCCTCAAATACTCCTGTTTCAAAACGTCACAGGAGACATAAAGATGTGTCCCCAGTTCAACTACCAGATTCTTCAGAACCTGTTAGGCAGATGCTCAACGATGAATTGTTTAGATTGGTTCAGGTAAGCTATGTGTGTACACACACACGTGTGTGTTTGTGTGTATACATGTGTGTATTTGTGTGTATGTGTATGAAGCAGAATTAGAGAAATTGAGACAGTAGTTTTCTTTCAAAAGAACTATGGAAAGGCAAAAATTGCTTTCAAATTAAATCTATTGATGCCTGGTGTCAGAAAATGACTAGTTAGAATCTGATTCTAGAAGATCTTCCTGTTCTGAATTTTTCTCTGGCTGTTAGTTACATGGAACTAAACAAAGCTAATTTTATTGTTTTGTTCCCTAAGGGGCCACCTATTTTTTAGAAGACGCCTAAAAAACTCTCTCCTTTTCTCTCCATAAATTGCACCATCAGTTGGAGATTCTTGAGGGCTAATAAATTTTTCCTTTAGGATCAAAATACTCTCTGGGAGAGTTAAGTAAATTGGTCATTTACGCCTTAGTGTTGGTCATTTTTCTTAGATTAGTACCATTTGACCTTAGCCAGTGGAATTTTTTAAAAGACTAATCATGATTGGACAGAAAGGCAAAAAAACAGACTGGAGTTAGAGATAGTGTACCCTCCCATTCTCAGGTGTCCTTTCTTGGCTGCTTCCCTGTCTTCTCTTCTCTCTTTATTGTAATAATCTGCTACTGGGGACCTTTTGAACTTGTTCCCTTAATAGGAATCCCTTATCAGGGTGTTCCTACATTCTTATTTTAATGAGAAAAGCTAAACCAAAATTCAAATGTGTTTACTGTTTTATGTTTTTAATTTTTATGGAAAGCAAAATACATCACAAAAATTTGGGTTTTATAAAATTGTTTTTGAACTTTTATAGACTGCCTTTAAGTCTTATAAGTGGCTGGCTATCTTGTTTGAGTAGTAGTTTGAGATGTGTCTTGTACAAGTTAGACACTTAAATAAATACTTATTAAATTGAAGCATCAGTATTTATCAAATGTTTATTTAGTGTTTACCATAGTCAAGGCATAGTGCTAAGGACTGTAGGGGTTACAAAGGTAAATAAGTTGTGGTCCCTGCTTTTAGTTGGACCTAAAAATAGGAATGCAAGTACCTTAAGGATTAGTCTTAAAGAATGCAAGTACCTTATGGATTAGTCTTAAACATACCTCATCCTTTGGGGCAAGGATTGGGGAGAATAATAGTGAAAAATTGGGGGGAGTATAGTATAGGGAGTTTTCATAATCAGACAATTTCAGGGAGCGTGTGTTCCCTCCCATACCAGAACAAAAGTCCCTTCTCCAACAAGTTAAGGGGATCTCCTCTTTAATGTCCTGAGACTTATCAGTGAAAGAGGGTAGGCCATCAACCATTAATTAGAGGCTCAAAATAAAAGGGAAATATTCTTAACAGTTGAGTTAAAGAGAAACAACAAATGTAGAACTGAAGACCTGTGGTTATATATAGCACAAATTTATAGTGAGTTGAAATCAGTTTGATTTTTATTGTTGTCGTTGATGTTTTAATTGATTAATTTTATACACTTTTTAAAATTTTGAATTCCAAATTCTCTCCCTTCCTCCTGCCTCACTTATCGAGAAGGCAAGGAATATGATACCCATTACATATGTGAAGTCACACAAAACATATATCCATATTAGCCGTGTTACAAAAAAAAGCAAGAAAAATAAGGTGAAAAAATATGCTTCAGTCTGCACTCAGAGTTCATTAGTTCTGTCTCTGGAAGTGGATAGCATTTTTCATTGTGAGTCCTTTGGAATTGTCTTGGATCATTGTATTGATCAGAGTAAGTAAATCTATCATAGTTGATCATCGTTATAATACTACTGTTACTGTATAAAATGTTTTTCCTGGTTCTGCTCACTGAAACCATCCTACTTATCATTTCTTATGGCACATCACAATCATATACCACAATTTGTTTAGCTGTTTCCCAATTGATAGGTATTCCCTCAATTTCTAATTCTTTACTATGACAAAAGAAGCTGATAATTTTGTATATGTAAGTCTTTTCCCCTTTTCTTTGATCTCTTTAGCATATAGTCCTAGTAGTGGTATTGCTGGGTCAAAGGGTATGCACAATTTTATAACTGTTTCGGTATGGTTCCAAATTGTTCTCCAGAATGGTTGGACCAGCTCACAACTCTATCACCAGTGCATTAGTGTGCCTATTTTTCCGCATTCCCTCCAGCATTTGTATTTTTCTTTTTCTTTCATGTTAGCCAATCTGATAGGTATGAGGTGGTACCTCAGAGTTGTTTTAATTCTCATTTCTCTAATTATTAGTGATTTAGAACATTTTTTCATATGAATATTGATAGCTTTAGTTTCTTCTTCTGAAAACTTCCTGTTCATATTCTTTGACAATTTGACAGTTGGACAATGGCTCTTTTCTTTTAAAATATTTGACTTAGTACCTAAATATTTGAAAAATGAGGCCATTATAAGAGAAAACTTCTCTAAAAAATTTCCCCAGTTTTCTGCTTTCTTTTTGACTGCATTGGTTTTGTTTGTGTAAAAAACTTTTTAATTTGATGTAATCAAAGTATCCCATTTCCTCCTTTGATCTTCTCTATCTCCTGTTTGGTTTCAAACTTTGCCCTACCATAGATCTAACAGGTAAAATTTTGCATGCTTCTCCTGTCTGCTTATGATATGCTCATTTGTATTCAATTTCTTTTTCTAAGATAGAGTTATTAGTAATTCACCTTTTATGTCTAAATCCTGTGCCCATTTTGACCATAACTTGGTGTGCTCTGTGAGATGTGAGTCTATGCCTAGTTTCTGACAGACTGCTTTCCAGTTTTCTAGTAATTTGTGTCAAATAGTGATTTCTTGCCCCAAAGGCTTAGATCTTTAAGTTTATCAAACACTAGATTTCTATGGTCATTTACATCATTGTGGACCTAATTTAGTACACTGATTCACTATATTTCTTAGCTAGTACCAGATTGTTTCAGTATTATCACTTTATAATATTAGTTTGAAATCTGTCACTGATAAGCAACCTTCTTTCACATTTTTTTCCTTGATTTTCTTGATATTATTCACCCTTTGTTCTTCCAGATAATTTTGTTATAATTTCTTCTAGCTCTGTAAAGTAATCCTTTGGTAGTTTGATTGGTATGGCACCAAATAAGTAAATTAACTTAGGTAGAATTGCCATTTTTATTATATAGGCTCAGCTTATTCATGAGCAGTTATTAGTTCTCCAGTTGTTCAGATCTTATCTTTAGTTGTATGAAAGTGTTTTGTAATTGTGTTCATGTAGTTCTTAATGTTGTCTTGGCAGGTAGACTCCTAAGTATTTTATATTGTCTGCAATTATTTTAAATGGAATTTTTCTTTCTATCTCTTGCTGTGGGACTTTATTAGTAATATATAGAGATGCTGATGATTTATGTGGTTTATTTTATATCCTACTACTCTGCTAACATTGTTAGTTGTTTGAACTGGATTTTTAGTTGATTCTCTAGGGTTCTCTGAGTATACTGTCATATTGTCTGCAAAGAATGATTATTTTACTTTGTGGCCTATTCTTATTCTTTCAATTCCTTTTTGCTAGAGATAGCATTTTTAGTACAATATTAAATAATAGTGGCAATAATGGACATCCTTGCTTTACCCCTATTCTTACTGGGAAGGCTTCTAGTTTATTCCCATTTCAGATAATGTTTGCTCTTGTTTTTAGATAGATACTTATTTTAAGAAAAGCTTCATTTATTCCTGTGCTTTCTAGTATTTTTTAATATGAATAGCTATTGTATTTTGTCAAAGCTTTTTCTGCATCTATTGATATTCACATGCTTTTTGTTCTTTTTTTATGGATATGGTCAATTATGCTGATAGGCTGATAGTTTTCCTAATATTGAACCAGCCCCACATTCCTGGTATAAGTCCCACCAGATCATAGCATATTATTTTTGTGATAAATTCCTTTATTCTGCTTACTAGTATTTTATTTAAAACTTTTGCATTGATATTCATTAGGGAAATTGGCCTGTAGTTTGTTTCTCTGTTTTTACTTTCCCTGGTTTAGGTATAAAACCATATTTGTGGCATAGAAGGAATTTGATAGAATCCCTCTTTACATAATTTTTCACATAGCTTACGTAGTTGGAATTATTGTTCTTTAAATGTTAGTAGAATTTACTTGTAAATCCATCTGGTCCTGGGGATTTTTTTCTTAGGGAGCTCATTAATGGCTTATTCAATTTCTTTTACTAAGATAGGGTTAGTTATATATTTTATTTGCTCTTCTGTTAATTTGGGCAATTTCCATTTTTGTAAATATTCATTCATTTCATTAGATTGTCAGATTTATTGGCATATATTAGGCAAATAACTCCTGAAAATTGCTTTAATTTCATTTTCATTTGTGGGCATTCACCTTCTTCATTTTTTATATTGTATTTATTAGTTTTTTTCCCCCCAAAACTGGTTCCTAGTTTTAGTTTATTAGTTTTTTTTTTAACTTTCAGGTCTCTCTTGATTTTTAGGATTTTTGTTTGGTGTTTAATTAGGGATTTATAATTTTTTTCTAGGTTTTTTCTTTTTATTTACATGACCAATTCATGATCTGTTCTTTCTCTTTTATTGATATAAGCAATTAGAGATATAAATTTTCTTCTAAGTACTGCTTTGGCTGAATCCCACAAATTTAGTATGATGATTTGGCATTGTCATTATCTTTAATGAAAGTATTGATTGTTCCTATGATTTGTTCTGTGATCCATCTATTCTTTAGGATTAGATTATTTGGTTTCCAATTAATTTTTAAAATACTTCCCAATTATATGTAAATAAAAAATTTTAACATGTGTTTTTAAAAATGTTGAGTTTTAAGTTCTCTCCTTCCCTCTCTGCCTTCCCCCTTCTTTGAGAAGACAAGCAATTTGACATAGATTAAACATGTGCCATTAGGTAAATAGATTTCCCTTTTAGCCACATTGCAAAAGAAAACACAGACAAAAAAATGAAAAAATAAAACAAATGTGTTTCAGTCTGCATTCAGACTTCATCAGTTTTCTGGAGATGGATAGCATTTTTCATTATAAGTTTTTTGGAATTTTCTTGGATCATTGTATTACTGAGAACAGCTAAGTCATTCACAGTTGATGATTGCACAAAATTGCTGTTACTGGGTAGAGTGTTCTGGTTTAGCTCATTTCACTTTGTATCAGTTCACTGTCTTCCCAGGTTTTTCTAAAAGCAGACTGCTTGTCGTTTCTTATAGCACAGTAGTATTCTATCACAATCATTTACCATTTACCACAACTTGTTCAGTCATTCCCTAATTGATGGGCATTCCCTCAATTTCTAATTCTTTGCCACCACAAAAGGAGCTACTATAAATGTTTTTGTACAAATAGGTTCTCTCCCCCCACCCCACCTTTTTATTTGTACAAAAACTTTTTAATTTAAGATAATCAAGATTATCCATTTTACATTTCGTAATGCTTTCCGTCTCATGTTTAGTCATAAATTCTTCCCTTCTCCATAAGTCTGACAGGTAATCTATTATTCCCTTCTCTCCCAAATTGCTTATAGTATCAACTTTTATATTTAAGTTGTGAACCTATTTTGACTTTATTTTGGTATGTGGAATAAGATATTGGTCTATGCCCAGTTTCTGCCATGCTATTTTCCAGTTTTCCCAGCAGTTTTTGTGAAATAGTGAGCTCTTATTCCAGAAGCTGGACTCTTCAGGTTTATCAAAGAGTGGATTACTGTATTCATTGACTACTGCATCTTGTGTACTTAACCTGTTCCACTGATCTACCACTCTGTTTCTTAGCCAGTACCAAGTAGCTTTGTTGATTGCTGCTTCATAATACAGTTTAACATCGGGTATGGCTAGGCCTCCTTCCCTAGCATTTCTTGTCATTAATTCCCTTGATATTCTGGATCTTTTGTTCTTCCAGATGAATTTTGTTATTATTTTATCTAGTTCTATGAAATAATGTTTTGGTAGTTTAATTGGTATGGCACTAAATAAATTAATTTACATAAAATCATCATTTTTGTTTTATTAGCTCAGCCTGACCAAGAGCAACTGATGTTTTTCCATTTATTTAAATCTGACTTTATTTGTGTGAGAAGTGTTTTGTAATTAATTGTGTTCTTATAGTTTCTGGGTTTGTCTTGGCAGGTGGACTCCCAAATATTTTATAGTATCTACAGTAACTTTAAATGGACACCCCACCTTTTTAAAAAAATCTTTTTGGAATACGAGCCTAGTAGTGGTTGTTGCTAGATCAAAGGGTAGGCACAGTTTGATTGCCCTTTGAGTATAGTTCTAGATTATTCTCCAGAATAGTTGGATCAGTTCACACCTCTACTACCCAAAGTGTATTAGTGTCCTAGTTTTCCTACATCCCCTCCAACATTTATCATTTTCCTTTTCTATTATATTAGCCAATCTGATAAGTGTGAGTTGTTACCTCAGAGTTGTTTTAATTTACATTTCTCTAATCAATAGTGATTTAGAGCAGGGCTTCTTAAACTTCTTCTACTAACGACCCCTTTTTGCCCAAGAAATTTTTATGCGACCCCAGGCATGTAGATATATAAAATAGGTATACAAATCAAACATTTACTGATAAGAAATCATAAAGAAATTTATTTTAAAACAATTCTTTGGTATACATATAATTTTACCTTTTATTAAAGATGAAAGCAAATTTGCATACTAATGAGGTGGATGTGCTTGTTTATTTTTACATAAAGAATTAAATCTTGGTAGAATATTTGATACTGTAGGACACAGCATCTTCAATGTTTTTCAGAGTTGATCGATATTTTGATTTTATAATTGTCAATGCTGTGTTTAGAACCAAGGCTACAGTGAAGTCACTTGATGCAACATGGGCAAGTGATGCTAGAAACACCTTGGATTTCATTATGTGTTTGATTTTGAATTATTTTTTGGTTGTGTGTTTGGAAACCTTTTACTGTTACCAAATTTTTCGCAACCTCCACATTCAGTTATGTGACCCCATGTGGGGTTGCAACCTACAGTTTAAGAAGCACTTAAGGGTAGAAAATGGAAAAAAGTTTAAGAAGCTCTGATTTAGAGCATTTTTTCACACAGTTGTAGATAGCTTTGATTTCTTCATATGAAAACTGCCTGTTTTGATCCTTTGACCATTTATCAAATGGTGCATGACTTTTACTCTTATAAATTTGGCTTAGTTCTCTATATTTTGAAATGAACTTAATCAGAAGCACTTGTAAAGGGGCAGAGCCAAGATGGCAGCTGGAAAGCAGGGACTTGCCTAAAGCTCTCCCCCAGGACCCTCCAAACACCTATAAAAATGGCTCTGAACAAATTCTAGAACTGCAGAACCCACGAAATAGCAGAGGGAAGCAGGGCTGCTGTTGCTGGGTAAGGTCAATTGCACAGAGCTGGGAGCAGAGCGGAGCAGATCCCAGGGTGGGTTGCGCCCAGGCCAACCAGACAGGGAGCCGGGCAAAACAGGCCCTAGTGTCCTGAATCAGTGAGCTGTGGCAGTTACCAGACCTCTCAACCCACAAACAGCAAATGCAACAGAGAAGGTTAGTGGGAAAAACTGTGGAGACAGATTGAAAGGAGTTCCTGTTTGGCCACCACCCTGAGGGTGGCAGAGGTGGTGCAGCTCTGAGGCTGCTTACAGAGCTACAGCTGCAGTTGCTTCCAGCCCCAGGCCCACCTGGTGGGAGGAATTAAGTGGCAGATCCCAGCAGGAGTGCAGAGCCTGCTTAGATCTGAACTGTAGTCCAGGTTGGTGGTTCTTGGAGAAGTGCTGGTGTGGCAGAGCTTGCTGTGTAGAAATAGCTCTGAAAACACCAGTGCAGCCCCTCAAGCTTGGGACAAAGTACTCTCTACTCTACAAGCAGTCATACCCCAACAAAAAGCTCAAGGGTCAAGGCTGGGAACATGAACAGGCACCAAAAATGGACTCAGATTCAGACTCAGACTTTGGAATCTTTTTTTGGTGACAAAGAAGACCAAAACATACAGACGGAAGAAGTTAACAAAGTCAAAGAGCCTACAACAAAAGCCTCCAAGAAAAACATGAACTGGTCTCAGGCCATGGAAGAGCTCAAAAAGGATTTGGAAAAGCAAGTTAGAGAAGTAGAGGAAAAATCGGGAAGAGAAATGAGAGTGATGTGAGAAAACCATGAAAAACAAGTCAATGATTTGCTAAAGGAGACCCCAAAAAAATACTGAAGAAAATAACACCTTAAAAAATAGACTAACTGAAATGGCAAAAGAGCTCCAAAAAGCCAATGAGAAGAATGCCTTGAAAGGCAGAATTAGCCAAATGGAAAAGGAGGTCCAAAAGACCACTGAAGAAAATAATTAGATTGGAGCAAGTGGAAGCTAGTGACTTTGTGAGAAATCAAGATATCATAAAACAGAACCAAAGGAATGAAAAAATGGAAGACAATATGAACTATCTCATTGGAAAAACCACTGACCTGGAAAATAGATCCAGGAGAGATCATTTAAAAATTATTGGACTACCTGAAAGCCATGATCAAAAAAAGAGCTTAGATATCATCTTTCAAGAAACTATTAAAGAGAACTGCCCTGATATTCTAGAGCCAGAGGGTAAAATAGAAATTGAAAGAATCCACCAATTGCCTCCTGAAAATGATCCCAAAAAGCAAACTCCTAGGAATATTGTCGCCAAATTCCAGAGCTCCCAGATCAAGGAGCAAATATTGCAAGCAGCCAGAAAGAAACAATTTGAGTATTGTGGAAACACAATCAGAATAACACAAGATCTAGCAGCTACTATATTAAGGGATCAAAGGGCTTGGAATATGATATTCTGTAGGTCAATGGAGCTAGGATTAAAACCAAGAATCACCTACCCAGCGAAACTGAGTGTCATGCTCCAAGGCAAAATATGGATTTTCAATAAAAAAGAGGACTTTCAAGTTTTCTCAGTGAAAATACCAGAGCCGAATAGAAAATGTGACTTTCAAACACAAGAATCAAGAGAAACATGAAAAGGTAAACAAGAAAGAGAAATCACAAGGGACTTAGTAAAGTTGAACTGTTTTGTTTACATTCCTACATGGAAAGATGATGTGTATAATTCATGAGACCTCAGTATTAGCTAAAGGGAATATACATATATACATATAAAATGTACCATATACAAAGTAACAGCGATACTTAAGATGATCATCTGTGAATGACTTACCCTATCCTCAGCAATACGATTCAAGAAAACTCTGAGGAACTTATGATGAAAAATACTACCCATCTCCAGAGAGGGAGAGAATTGATGGTGTCTGAATACAAATTAAAGCATACATATTTTACTTTAAAAAAAAAAAGAAACACTTGTAAAAATTGTTTTCCAGCTTTCTGTTTTCCTTCTAATTTTGGTTGCATTGGTTTTGTTTGTACAAAAAACTTTTTGACTAATATAAATAAAAATTATATCTTTT
The DNA here is from genome assembly GCF_011100635.1 of Trichosurus vulpecula. Classification (NCBI taxonomy): domain Eukaryota; kingdom Metazoa; phylum Chordata; class Mammalia; order Diprotodontia; family Phalangeridae; genus Trichosurus; species Trichosurus vulpecula. The sequence goes on along the minus strand of NC_050573.1, from coordinate 402,104,260 downwards.
ATATTTTGTAATGCTCTTTATGTCTTCTGACAAGTAAAACTAATCCATAGATCTCCTGATTTGTTTGTGGTATCGCCTTTGTGTCTAAATCATGTATTCATTTTGGCCTTATCTTGGAATACAGTGTAAAATGTTGGTCTGTACCTAGTTTCTGCCATACTATTTTCCACTTTTCCTGGCAGTTTTTTTCAAATACTGAGTTCTTGTCCCAAAAGCTGGAATCTTTGGGTTTATCAAGCACTAGATTATTGCTGCGGTCATTTATTCCACTGATCTACCACTCTATTCTTAGCAGTATCAGATAGTTTTGATGATTACTTGCTTTATGATATAGAGATCTGGTATTTCTCATCACCTTTCTGCAGCTTTTTTGTTTTTATTAATTCCCTTGATATTTACTTAGAGAATCCTAGAGATTCAAGTAAAAAAACTACTTGTAAAATAAACTTTAGCAAAGATGCAGGATATAAATAAACCCACATAAATCATCTGCATTTCCGTATGTATTACTAAAAAAGTCCACAGCAAGAGATAGAAAAGAGAAAGACCATTTAAAGTTACATTATAAATATTTGGGAGTCTGCCTGCAAACAAACCCAGGAATTTTATGAACACAATTACAAAACTCTTTAAACAGATGTTTACCATAATAAAGAGTAAGTGTCAAACACTGGACTACTACAGTTATTTACTACTGTCTATTGTGTGCCTAATCTGTTCCACTGATCTACCACTCTATTCTTAGCCAGTACCAACTTGTTTGATGATTATTACTTTGTAATACAATTTGAGATCCAGGTACTTCTAAGCCACCTTCCATCACAGTTTCCCCCATTGGTTCCCTTGATAGTCTTTATTTTTTATTCTTCCGATGACTATTTTGGTTATGATTTTTTTCTAGGCCTCTATAATTTTTTCTAATTTGATTGGTATGTCACTGATTAAGTAAATTAATTTAGTTAGAATTGTTATTTTTTATGTGGGCTCAGCCTACCCATAAGCAATTAATATTTCTCTAGTTGTTTAGATCTTACTTTATTGGTGTTTTGAAGTGTTTTTGTAACTTTGTTCATATAGTTCCTGGTTTTGTCTTGCAGGTAGCATGATTCACTTTTTTTTTGGAGGGGGGAAGGCAGGGCAAGTCGGGGTTAAGTGACTGCATGATTCACTTTTAATTTTTTTTGTGGTTCTTTTCATTTACATTGTTGTAGTCATTGAGGATATTTTTTTTTGGCAGGTGGTTTCTGATTGTTTCATTTTCTATCAGTTCATATGGATTTTCCCATGCTTCTTTGTATTCATCAGATTTCTCATTTCTTACAGTACAGTAATATTGGTTACATTTGTATACCACAATTTATCTAGGCATTCTACAGTCTATGGGCATTGACTTTGATTCCAGTTCTTTGCTATCATAAAAAGTGTTGCTGTAAAGATTTTGGCCTTTATGGGGACTTAAGTAATAGGACTTTAGGACTTTAATAGGACTTAAGTAGAGGGTATTATTTTATTGATATTCTTAAATCTTTTTCGTTTCTTAGATATGTTTATATTTCCAGCTATACTGTAAATTTTGTGAGGGTAATGTTTTTTTCTTTCATATCCCTTACCTAGCACCTAATATAATATTTATTGCCTGGCTGACTGAAAAAAAAAAACAAGGATATGACTCAGACTATTGACTGTTCTAAGCTGTTCTTACTGTTAAATAATTAAACAATATTTTTTTTTTACTGTGTCCTAGTTGCAGCAGATCAACTTTATGAGCCTAATGCAAATAGTAGGATCATCGTTTGCCAGCCTTCCCAATATACAGCCTACACAGCATTCTCAAAATATGCATTTGGAAGGAAGCCAGATTTCAGGCCCCACAAGAGGCAGTGGTGATGTTGAGCCTACAGGTACAAATCTTAAGAGAGATTTCCTACTTGGATCTATTGGAGAAAATTCCAGACAGTTTGAAAAAAGCAGACCTCATCATGAAGGAATTGTCCAGCCTGATCAGAACAAAGTTGGAAATAATCAGGTACCTTATATTTTTTTTTATGATTTTTTTTATTTATTTAATATATTTAGTTTTCAGCATTGATTTTCACAAAAGTTTGAATTACAAATTTTCTCCCCATTTCTACCCTCCCCCACACTCGAAGGTGGCATATATTCTAGTTGCCCTGTTCTCCAGTCAGCCCTCCCTTCTGTCACCCCACTCCCCTCCCATCCCCTTTTCCCTTCCTTTCTTGTAGGGCAAGATAAATTTCTACGCCCCATTGCCTGTGTATCTTATTTTCTAGTTGCATGCAAAAACTTTTTTTTTTGTTTTTGAACATCTGTTTTAAAAACTTTGAGTTCCAAATTCTCTCCCCTCTTCCCTTCCCACCCACCCTCCCTAAGAAGTCAGGCAATTCAACATAGGCCACATGTGTATCATTATGTATAACCCTTCCACAATACTCACGTTGTGAAAGACTAACTACATTTTGCTCCTTCCTAACCTATCCCCCTTTATTGAATTTTCTCCCTTGACCCTGTCCCCTTTCAAAAGTGTTTGTTTTTGATTACCTCCACCCCCATCTGCCCACCCTTCTATCATCCCCCCCTTTTTTTTTATCTTCTTCCTTCTTCTTTCCTGTGGGGTAAGATACCCAATTGAGTACATGTGGTATTCCCTCCTCAGGTCAAATCTGATGAGAGCAAGATTCACTCAGTCCCCCCTCACCTGCCTTCTCTTCTCTTCCTACAGAACTGCTTTTTCTTGCCACTTTTATGCGAGATAATTTACCCCATTCTATCTCTCCCTATCTCCCTCTCTCAATATTCAGCTACCTTATATAATGCAGAACATAAAAGATTTTGTGATTTCTAAGGTGTTTTTTTTGGTTATTTGATTAAATTACTGTTCTCTAGTAGTTAATGTTCCCTTCACTAAAAAAATAAATCACCATACATACCATATTTAAATTAAGGAATTCTGATATGTTTTCTACAAATAAAAACTATCTCTTTTTTTTCTCTTTCAGAATATTCCATCCTTTTTTGTTCCTTTAGGTCACTTAGATGGCCAGTCTAATAATGGAAAAGTAACTCCAAAATCTCCAGGCTTGTCCACCACTCCAGGTTCTCCAACTTTTGCTGCAAGCAATCACTTCCATTTGTTGTCCACCACACCCACCATTCACAAGAACCCTATACTTATTCCAGCTGTAAAAACCTTAAATCCTGCCAGTGGTTTTCCTTTGCTTAAGATTCAAATGAAGCATGAATTCAAACCCTTCTCTGTCCATCCAGTAAGAGCTCCACAAGTAACAGTCAGACCCCCTCCAGAACCAAAAGAGGCCTGGGGTTCATCCAATTCTGGAAATAAACTTCTTTCAACAGCACACAGCATCACTCCAACATCCCATTTGAATTTGAGCCAGTATGATGTGGAAACTGTACAGAAAGCCCTTGAGCAGAAAAGATGGGCAGAAATAAGAACTATAGATACCCCTAAGCATCTCAACTTAGATCAGTATGTTGAACAAGAAACCTTGACACCTCAACATGACTCTTCAGTGAAAAAACAAGAAAAAATATTTGATGTGAGACCAGAGCCCTCTGGAATACCTAATCAGAATTTTCTTGGTGTTCCTTTATTACACCTGCAACTTAATCCTACTATTGGGTTTTCACCAGCTTTGAGAGCATCAGTTTCTGCTCCCTCAATCCCTAGTAGACCTAAAGAAAAAGAAAGAGACTCAAAAGAAATCTTGTACCCAAGCATAAAGTTACTTCACACTTGCTTACCCCCAGAACGCAAGGTAATGGATTTTAACAGTTTAATTCAGTAGCAAAGCAGTACAAATATATGATTCCTTCAATGAAAATATTTTTGAACTTCCTATTTTGATAACATGATTTCTTATGGAAAAGATATTACTAACTAATACATTTAAACCAGTAATATGAGATGCCATATTATAGTGGAAGGAGCACTGGATTTGGAGGCAGAGGCTTTGGGTTTAGATCTTGGCTCTTTTACTGTTTCTATGGGCATACCTCCCAGCCTCAGTTTCCCCCTCTGTAAAATAAGAGGTTTGGACTAGAGGATTCTGAAAGTCCTTCTTAGCACTAAATCCTATGGCTTAGATATTCTAATTATTTATTTATTTTTGACTTTTTAAAAAAAATTTTTAGTTCCAAATTTTTTCCTTCTCACTCACCCCTCCGTCACCTATTGAGAGGGCAAGCAATATGATATTGGTTACACCTGTGAAATCATGCAAAACATATTTCAATATTAGTTATGTTGCAAAAGTAAGAAAGATAAAGTAAAAAATATTAGGCTTCAGTTTACACACTCAAGAGTTCTTCAGTTCTCTATAGATTAGATATTTAAAAGGTCTTATGTAGTCCAATGATAGTGAAAGCTGCCTTGCTGAGATCCGAGAGCAAGAAGGAGGTAGGAGCAGTTGTAGTGGGCATTTGTACCTGGCTGTAGTTATCTAAAATATTTAAGTAGCAATGAAGCAAGCGATTCATAATGCTGGTGTGATCCTTTTATCACTGAGATTACGCTGTATAACACTGTTTGGGGATAATTTAGTTTGAGGAGATAGTAAGAGAAGAAGCCAAGTAGAGCTTCTGTTACATGGTGCCATAGAATTGCTTCAGGATTTTGGACTTTTGTTTCTGCTTGTATTCATAAATTTTGTTCTTCCATCAGCTATTCTGAAAGGTGGCCAGGAGAGGGAGTGGTACGTGCATTTCCCTCACTGTTAGGGAGTGGAAGGTCAGGGGCTTTTGGCAGTGCCATGGGGCCTGGGCTGGATTCTCTGAGGAGCTGGCAGCTCCTTCTCACATAATGACTGCAGCTGAACAGACTGGACTGTCTACTGTTTCCTGTTCCCCTCCTGCTTAACTGGCTTAGTCCAGTGGATGAGAAATCCTAGTTAGTGCTCTGTGGCTGTAGCACTCTTCAAATATAGATCTACTCTTTAAATACCAAATCATCTTGTTAGCTTCTTGCTTGTGAATTTTAATTTAATTAGAACTCATTCTTTTTGTGATTACAGTATTTTAAATGGGGTTGGGGTTTGTTTGTTTTTTTTTATTTTACTTTTAACTGCATAATTTCTCCTCTCTTTCACAGTGCCAAAAACCAAAGTTCATTCCACTTGAAAATCTCATTGCATTTAAACAAAGCCAGCAGAAACAATCACTTAATTTATTTGAACATGGGAAACCTGGGAATATCCACCTTTTAAAGGCCAAAATAGATCCAAAAAAAGAAAATAAAAAAAGGTAAAGTAAGATTTTGTAAAAATAAGTTAGAAAATTCATTGTCAATCTTAATTATACACGTGGAATCTTAGAGCTGAAATAAATTTTAAAGTTAATTATGATGTAGTGAAAAAAATACTAGATTCCCAAGTTTGATTTCTAGCTGTGCCACTTAATAGCTTTGTGTCCTCACATAAGTTATTTACCTCTTTGAGCCTCAATTTCTTTACTTATCAAGTATGACTAGTAATACGCTGCTGATATCATAAAGTGGTTGTTAGGATCAAATAGAAGAATGTTTATAAAATACTATTTGGGGAGGCAATGTTGTATAATAGTAAGAGGCACTGGTCTTGGAGTCAAAATATCTGGGTTCAGGCCCTGCCCCTAACCTGTAATATTTATTTGACCCTAGGAAACTCGTTTAACCTCTCATAGCCACAGTTTCCTCATCCATAAAGTGAGAAAATAATATACATCATAGTTAGTTGTTAGAAAAGTGCTTTGTAAACCTTAAAGCACTGTTTACATTTGAGTTGTTACTGTTTATTCCAACCTTCCTCTCAGTGCAGGAATTACTGCTGCAGTATTCCTAAACTCTAGTTAATTGGTAAAGCTAGGAATAAAATCACTTTTCCCACCTCTCCATCTAATGCTTTGCCCCATAGCCTCTTCCTGTTTTTAAAGTTGTCTTCCAAAATGGATCTCATTAATTTAATTCAGACTTATTTCAATGTATTCCATAAGCTTAAAGGATCATGCATTTCGCTCATGAAAAATAAAAGTACATTTGTTTCATCTCTTTATTTCTCCTTCAGTGGGTAGAATTAATTAAGGCAAATTCTGTGTTCTTTAAAAATTTTTTTATTTATTTCCTTAAGTATTTCCCAATTACATTTAAATTTTTTAATATCCATTTTTTTGAATTTTTGAATTTCATATTCTTTCCCTCCCTCTCTACCCTCCCTCACCCCTTGAGAAGGCAAGCAGTATGATAGGAATTATACATGTATACATAGGAAGTCATATAAACTATATTTCCCCATGTTGCAAAAGAAAACACTCAAAAACCAAGAAAAATAAAAAAAGCCTGCTTCAATCTGTATTCAGAGTTCATCAGTTCTGTCCCTGGAGGTGGATAGCATTTTTCATCATGAGTCCTTTGGAATCATCTTGGATCATTGTCTTGATCGGAGTAGCTAAGTCTTTCATAGTTGATCCTCATTATTGCTATTACTGTGTACAATGTTCTGGTTATGCACACTTCACTTTGCATCAGTTTATATAAGACTTCACAGATTTTTTCTGAAACTGTCCTATTTGTCATTTCTTATATCACAGTAGTATTCCCTCACAGTCATATACTGCACTCATTCCCAGTTTGTGGGCATCCCCTCAGGTAATAGGGAGCTACTGGAATTATTGAGAGAGGCAAACATATAGGCATCAAACAGGCACTGTACTAAGTGCTGGGGCTACAAAAAAATGCAAAAAGAAAGCCAGTCCTTGTCTTTAAGAAACTTGAATTCTAATGGGGGAAGACAATACACAAAAGGGATCTAAAAAGAGGAGTTTGGGATGTGAGGAAGATGCCCATGCAGGGGCATGACATTGAAGTCCAGAATTAAACAGAACCAGGAGAGGAATAAAAGTTCATTGGCCTGGGACCTTATAGCAGTAAGGCAAAATTCATGACCTTGAAGAGGGCCATGGACATGCCTGAGTGGTTCGGAATCATGAAGTATAAGGAGTTCTCTAGGTAGAAGGCAGAGGAAGTACAACATTTATTTAGACTCCAGAGGATCAGATTCAAGGACCAATGTCCCCAATTTGATATTGTAGCAATAATATTTCAAAACCGGTAAGCCCACCTCACTGTAGTAATAAGGAAATTATACCAAAATATTATAGCAAAGAACCAAGCCGTATTGTAGCTTCCCCTCTGTGCTAGGGCCTTCCTATAAAAAGATCATTCACGAATCCTAACTGTCTACTCAGCACTCTCTCGATGCTGGCTCTCTGTTTCTGAATCCTGCCACTTTCTACTCCACTGCTCCCAGTTCTCAGTTCTGCTGCTCCCAGTTTTGGGCTCTCTTTTTATACAGTCCTAGCTGTCATCTGATTGAGTAGAACTCAGAGCACATGCCATTGGCTCTGGTTTTGGCAACTCACCTTAGGACCCTGAGGGCTTCATGCCCCCACATTGGCTTAGCACCCAGTAAGAAGGAGCTTGAGGCCTACTTACAAACAAAGATATAATCAGACCTTCCTGCTTAGGCCCACCTGATCCCTATTGAATGGGTAGGGAAGATCTTTGATCAGATTAATACCACAGACCTTTCTCAAAAGAGAGGCCCAAGGCAGGAACTCACCAATCAGAAAAGGGGTTTGGCATGGTGGAGTGGTGTTTCTTGGTGGGAATGCTGCAGAGGTGGTTGGATGTTCCTGGGTGAGGAAGCACCAGGGATCCAAGGAAAATTCTAGAGTGAGACAGCGGCTGAGGCAGAGTAGGAGCATCACATGGACTGGCTCCCTTCATCTTTGAGTTCACCTCAAGGCTCTGATCTTGGCTTTTTTTTTCCTTTCTACACTTTCTCAACTGGTGACTTCATTTTGGGAAAATCACTTTGGCAGCTAAAGGAAGGATGAGTTGGAATGGAGAGAGACTTGATGCAGGAAAACTATTTGGAATGCACTTGCGATAGTGGAGAGTGCTGAGGTCCTGGATTAGAGATGGTGGCTATGTCAGTGGACAGTAAAGGAAGAATTCAAGGGATGTTAGTGGAGGTTGAAATGGAAAGACTTGGCAATTGATTAAATAGATGGAGAGTGAAAAGTTAAGATTACACCAAGAAATTGTGTGCATGGGTGACTAGAAGGATATTGAAGCCCATAACAGAAATAGGGAAGTTTGGAAGAGGGACATAGATTTTGGAAAAAGATAATTAATTGATGTGTATTCAGTTTAAGGACATCCAGTTCAAAACGCTTAGTATGTAGCTGCTGCAAGACTAGAGCTCAGAAGAGAAATTGGGACACCACCTGTTCTCAAGTAGTCTGTGCTGGATCTTCATCTGGCTCACTAATGGTAGCTGGGGGTGTCAGTCCTCCCCCAGGGTTGTCTTGGGTCCTCTTCTTCCCTCCATCCTACTTCATTTGGTGGTCTCATCAGTGCCCAAGGATTCCATTATCATTTTTGTCCAGATGATTTGCAGTCTGCTTGTCTAGCCCTAACCTCTTTCCTGTGTAAAATGTAAAAATGTACAGGAGAGGGCAGTTCAGTTGGCTAGTGTTGGCACTACTGTTAAATTCAATATACACTTTTTCTTTTAAATGGAAATGTTCACATTTTCTGTTGTTCGGCATGTTTATAAAAGAGAAAAAATATTTTGTAAACTGTAAAGGATTACATAAACATAATATTCTGTTACTACTTACATTTTTCCTCAGATGTCCTTAAGAGTGTTCATTTGCCAATATCTTGTTTCTTTTAATTAATTTAAATTTTACAATTTTTTTATAACAGAGAAAGAAGACGGGCTAAGAAAGACCTTCAAGAAAAGAGTTCAGAGAAACAAGAGAAAAAATGTGTGACATTCCGATCAGAGGATTCCATTATTAATCCAGATGGTTTAGAAGTATTTGTGAAACAAGAGGTAGAAGAAAGCCACCGTCAAACTTTAACTAACATGTACATGGAGCTCTATGCCTTTTTATTATTTGGACTAATCTTATATATTTAGAAAGATTATAAATTGACAAACTCTCCAGAACATTAGTATAGTAAGGCTCATATTATAAAATGGAAATTGCCTAGAAATAGTTTTTTTTAAGTATTTCAAGCTAGACAGAAGGGATTTACCACAGAATAGCCTCAAGGTTTTAATGTTCAGATTAAACAGGGTCTATGTTTAATATGGACATAATAAAAATATGCCACTTGAAAATATCTCTAATCCTAAATTATATGTACCAACCACTGACTTACAGTGAATTGAAAATACTACATTTTCCTGCCTGGGTAACGTACTTCATGGAACTAGATAATAACTTTACACAATATGATACCTAAATAATGTTAAATACCAAAAATAATAAGCCACATTTTACACTAACCAAACATTCATTTTGGGATTTATTTAGGATCAACAAGAACAACCTATTCCTCAGCCTACTGATTGTTTTGTAATTCCTTTGGGTACGTATCTTTGTGATTTGTAAATAAGTTATATCTAATTTAAAGATCAGATAAGCTTTTTGAGGGATAAGCTTACATAACCACAAGAGGTAGATCAATCAGATTTTTCATATTATCATCTGTAATAAGAAGATAAATTTCCACATATATAAATACGCTTATATCCAATGAAAATCTCCCCTGGAGAACTATCATCAGGCTTTGGTATTTGAGGATTGAAGGAAATGACATGGGTAAGTGGTAGGATCTCACACACACTAATAAGATATTCAGATAAGTGAATTTATAGAGGTTCTGTATAGGTCACAATATAGAAGTTGGTTCAGAAAAGAGAACATGCGATCTGCACTCAGAAAATTGGTTTAGTTGCTGCCTAACTATAGGCATATCCTAAGTCTTAAGAAGATAAAGATGCTTGATCTTCTCTCCTCTAAATGTGATATTGTTTGAAGAGCTCATCTATCCTCAGTGACTTCAGTATGTTTCCGGTGACTCCTAAATCTAGTGTGTCTCTCATTCCATTTGTCACAGCTCCAGCGTTTGCCTGCAGTTCCTTACTGAACATTTACATTTTAAGTCCTCATGTCGTTCAAAATTCTCTCCAAACTTACTACTAAGATTTTCGTTGTTATCTAAACTAGAAACCTTCAGTCCTTTGGCCTATCTTTCTGTGGCCTCTGAATCTAGCCCTGACTACATGAAGGTTCAGACAGACCATACCAGTTCTTACCTCTCTGGCTTTTGGTTGTTCATTTATCTGAAATATTCTCTCTGTTTCCTGTCCAAACTTTCTCATCCTTTCTGGTCCAGCTCACATTTCATTTTACCACTTTGTCCATGAAGTCTTTTTTGACAAGCCCTGCCCTCATCAGTCTTGTCTCCTCTTGAGCTGCTAAACAATGTAATACTGTGTTGGCAATCAAAATAGGCTCTTAGCACTCAGTTCAACCAAGTGCCCTTGAAGAGTTTGGCCTTTGTTTCCTTGATTAGATTGGGAGTCCTTGGTGACCTCCTTGCCTCAGGGGAGGGCCTAGTTTACATGGGTTTGAGTAGCATGTTTGGAATATCAGAGGCTTTTAGACCACGTGGGTTTAAGTCACCTCTTTGTGATGATTTTAGGTCACGTGGGTGAGTCGCATGTGTGATTCACCCTTGACCCTGAAAAAGATATAAAACCAGGGGTTGGCTTTCTCTTTCTTGGAGCTCTGAGCCACAGGAGGAGTAGCGCGTGACTCTGGGCCAGCTGTTGTCGAGCTCCCTGGCTCGTGAACTCAGATGTTGATGCTTTTTGGTAACTATGAATTGTGACTTAGTCTGTTTCTAATGTATCTTTGCATTTGTATTTGCTCTGAAGTTCAGGGTGCTGACTTTTCCCCCTGAACTAAGTGAATGACGTCTGTATGCTGGATTAAAGTAAAATGGTTAACCCCTTAACATTGCTTTCCTTAGTAAAGCAGATCAAAAGAACCTATGCTGGCAGCGTTCTTGTTGTTGGGCTTGTGTTGGTTTTTCACCCCCACAGCAGCTGCTAGCTGGATTGTTGAAACAAATACTTAGTTATCTATTTTGTACTTTCTTGTTTTGTTTACTAATTGTTTCCTGTTTTTGTTTCCAAACTTGATTACCACCAACCTGGGTGCAAGGCCCCTATTTTCCCCCAAGACTTCTCATTGTGCTGTGTACATAGTAGGCACTGATTAAGTTGGTTGATTGATTGTAGTTCACTTGGGTTTTTTCTTGTATTTAAGAATCACTGGAAGAGGACATCACTACTTCGGCTGGATTGCATTATATGGCTTCTGTAAAAAAGAAGGTGGTAGAAAATCAAGATGCAAGCACAAACACAGACCCAGGTAAAACACCACCCTGGCCCTTTACTTGGTTGTTTTGTGGTTGACCAGGGTAGCTGAAAGATGCCTGGATTTTGAGTTGGAATGCCCGGGTGTGAATTCCAGCTCCTAAACTTCACAAGCTCTTTGACTTTAGGAAAGTCACTTTACCTCCCTAAAAACTTAGTTTTCTGATCTCTGAGAAGGAAATGATAATACTTGTACTAGCTGTTTCTTTTTTTGTTTTGTTTTGTTTTTGTTTTTTTTGGAGGGTGGAAGTCAGGGCAGTTGGGGTTAAGTGACTTGCCCAAGGTCACACAGCCAGTAAGTGTGTCAAGTGTCTGAGGCCACATTTGAGCTCAGGTCCTCCTGTCTCCAGGGCTGGTGCTGTACTTACTGGTGCCACCTAGCTACCCCACTACCTGTTTCATAAGGTGCTGTGAGGAAAGGCCTTTGTCAATCTGAAAGGGCCCTGTAAATGAATTTGATTGCTACTATGTTTATGCTACTAAAATACTTCTTCTTTTAGCATCTCTGTTAGTGATGAGTATAAGGTATTTGTTTAGGCTTTTTAGTTAAAGTGGTTTTAAAAGAGATTAATTATTCTGGTGTAGATTATCTGTGGACTGTTTTTGTTTCCAGATTAGCTTCCTCTCCTTTCTCCCCGAGCCAGCTGGCTGGTACATTACTGTAAAAACAATTTAAAATAAACTTAGGTAAAATATAATAGAGAAAGGTATACCTCTGTATTTTCATGCATTATATAGTGTATTCCAAGTCAAACATAGATTATGTTTTTATTTTGGATTCTTTGCCCCAGCTTCTTTTATTAACATAAAAAATTTGTTAGGTAGGCATTGAGAGGCCACAGATAGTAAAGTCAAGTTGGAGGTAGGTAGGTCTGAACAGGCATACTATGGGAAGTATCTATGAATGATTGTATAATAATAATAACAGCATTTATGTAACACTTTAAGATTTGCAATTTAAGATTTATAAATATCTCACTTTATCCTCAGAACCACCCTGGGAGATAGGGTGCTATCATTATCCCCATTTTACACATGGGGAAGCTGAGGCAGACATTGGTTAAGTGACTTACGTAGAGTCACACAGTTAGTAAGTATGGTTGGGTTTGAATCCAGGTCTTCTTGACTCCAAGTACAACTCCCAGTTTGTCAACTCTTGATGATGTAGTTTACGGGTGATGAAACTTTCAGAAGTCCATTAAATACCCAGATTAATTTCTAGGAAAATTTTTTTTTGTTCCTGTAAACTGGTCCAGTATGTAAGTGATGTATCTGAAGTTCTCATATTTAAAAATTGCAATTTATGCTTTTAAAAAATTTATTTCTGTTCAACAAACCTTTCATGACTTTGAAAAGGCTCTGTGTTAGTTGCTGGGAATACAAAAAAAGTGAAACATTCCTTGCCCTCAAGGAATTATATTGAGAGGATGCATTTTATACACAGGAATATATTCCAAAATAATTTTAGTAGGGTTAGTAGCTCAATAACACATGCTCTTACTAAGTAGTAAGCAATTCCGTGTTAAAATGCATTTAAGTAACTGATTTGGAGTAATTTTATCTTCATTAAGTACATAATTCATTCCAAAATAAGGAAGCTAATTTATTTATTTTTTAAAATTAATTTATTTTAGTTTTCAACATTCACTTCCATAAGATTTTGAGTTCTCAATTTTCTCCCCCTCTCTCCCTCCCCCGCCCCCCGCCCCGAGATGGCATGCAAACTAATATAGGCTCTACATATTAAACATATTTTCACAGTAGTCATGTTATAAAGAAGAATTAGAACCAATGGGAGGAACTACGAGAAAGGAGAAACAAAACAAAACAAAAAGAGCAAATAGTATACTGCCATCTGCATTCAGACCCCACAGTTCTTTCTCTGGATGTAGATAGCATTTTCTATCATGAGTCTTTTTGAGTTGTCTTAGATCCTTGACTTGCTGAGAAGGGCTAAGTCTATCAAAGTTAGTCATTGCTCAATGTGGCTGTTACTGTGTCCAATGTTCTCCTGGTTCTGCTCACATCACTTGGCATTAGTTCATATACGTCTCTCCAGGTTTTTCTGAAGTCTGCCTGTTCATCGTTTCTTACAGCACAGTAGTGTTCCGTTACATTCATATACCACAACTTGTTCAGCTATTCTGCAATTGATGGGCATCCCCTCAATTTCTTATTCCTTACTAACACAAAAGTAGCTGCTATAAATATTTTTGTACATGTGGGTCCTTTCCCCATTTTTATGATCTTTTTGGGATGCAGACCTGGAAGTGGTATTACTGGGTGAAAGGGTATGCACAGTTTTATAGCCCTTTGGGCATAGTTCCAAATTGCTCTCCGGAATGGTTGGATCAGTTCACAATTCCACCAACAATGCATTAGTGTTCCAATTTTCCCACATCTTCTCCGACATTTATCATTTTCCTGTTTTGTCTTGTTAGCCAATCTGGGAAGCTAATTTAAAAAATCATTTTTTAATATGATCAAACTCAACAAATCATTTCTGCCACATGAACGTATAGTTTTTTTTTCTTTTGATAATTGTATGTTACCTTAGAAAGTCTGTCAACTAATAACGAAACAGCAGTTCATTAATTAAAAAATAGCTAAATTGGTGCCATGCAGACATACGGTATCAGTGAGTTTTTTCTTTTTCTTTTAATTTTTAGCTGATTGTTATTTATCATATTAATATAACTTTTTAAGATGTTACCACGTTCAGAAGATTCAAGTGGAAAATGTTAAAAATGACATTGATGCCTTACTAAAAACTAGACTCTTAGCAAATAAAGTTGGAACAGTGAGTTAAAATACACAGCAGATGTCTGGCAAGCATATGTTGTACATACTGGTATGTGGAGACTGTCTCAAGAGGCAGACATTTTGTAACCATTTTATTTGTGGATAAAAAGTAGATACATTTTCAAAAGATGCTTTTTGTTAACATTTTTGAAGTTCTACTTTACATTAATGACACTCTTTTTGTTCCTTGGAGTTTTTAAATTGTGAAGAGGAATGTTTTTTATTCAGTCTAATTTAAAAAGATGTTAGTAGAGATTATATTATTCCACAAAAATTGCTTTGGAATAGAATTTTACTTGTGTTTCAATCAGTACTTTTTTACATTTATCAAATATGTATTCTGAGTTGCTTGCCACTACTGCCTTCAGAAAGTTCATGTTTCAGGTCTGCTCCTGAAATTTTTACTTCTTTTGGACTAATTCTTAATTTCTTGATTTCACTCACCTCTAGTACAAGAATATTGAGTGTTCCTCAATGTTGGCTCCAGATGTTTATTTAAATCTCAGATTTCCCTCTGAGACATCAGAAGCACCTTTGACATCTGATCCTACATCTAATGTGTTGTATTTACTTAAATGCTTGTAATATGTTGACATATTATATAATACATCATAATACATCCTATTGCTGAGTGCTAAAATTTTTGTCATCTTAAGGGTTTGGTGAAATACATTTAGAGAATCTAACCCTAATTATCTAGGTTTCTCATTAAGTTAAAAAAAGTAGAATCTAGGTCATACTCTCCAATTAGGTTGCAAACTGGGACCATTTGTTATCTACGACTTCAGCAAAGCTTAGTAATTCTGGATACATACCAGATTCATATCGGCTTCAGTTCATATCTCTGCAGTGATGATACCTATATTTAGACATACAGCCTCTTTAACTAGCTGTTTACATGTTGTATCCTCTAGAGGAATATAAGCTTGTTGAAGGCTTTTTTGTTGAAGAGACTTTTTTAAATTAAAAACTTTAAAAAATACCATGCATTTTTTTCCTCCTTCTAATTTCTCTCACCCCCATTGGGGAAAAAAAGGGAGGTAAACTCTTATATGCATAATCAAGCAAACATATTTTCTGTGTTTCCAAGGTCTAAAAATGTGTTTCCTATTCTACGTCTTAAATTCATCAGTTCTCTTTCATGAGGCAGGTAGCATGCTTCATCATTGGTCCTCTGGAATTATAGTTGGTCATTTCATTGATGCATTCTTAAGCCTTTCGAATTATTCATTTTTACAGTGTTGTTATTGTATCAGTTGTTCTCCTAGGTCTGTGCACTTTACTGTGCCTCATTTTGTATAAATCTTCCCAGATTTTTTCCGAAACTATCCGTTTTGTCAATTCTTACTTCGTAGTAATCTTATTTGTTTTTATAGCTCTCAAGACTAGTATAATGTCTTACATGTCAAAGCTTTTCAACAAATACATGTTTGTTGGATCTAATTACCTTTATAACATATTTGGTCCTACATAGAAAACTGTATATTTAATTCTTTAATTTTTTGGCTTGCTTTACCTCAGGTTGGACACAATTATATAAATGTCATTGACATTGAAGCTACTGATCTTCTTCAGGAATTGCCCGTTAGAGAAGAGACTACAGATAATATTGGTAACAAACAGGAAGGTGATAACATGGAAATTCCATCTTCTGCAGACCTCCACTACATGGCAGCTTCTGTTGCTAATGCAATTCCTCCTGACCAGTTCATGAATAAAGGTAATAGCCATCCTTCTGCTTTTTTAAAGCAGTGAAACATTTGAAGAAAAAATAATTAATATTGCTTTGGTTTCCCTATTTTCAGCTGTCTTCAAAGATCCTTCATCTGAATTTCTTTCTTACAAGTCATTTTTACCTTTGTACCTTAGGATTTTTTTATTTTAATGTGTAAATGCCATCTTATTTTCTTCATTACTTGACACAGAATTTCCAGATCTTTTCCTATTCTTATACTCCCAGAGGTGAACAATTTTTCCCCATTAAGTATCTACAGATTTTGTAATAGAAGAGCCAGAGGACAGAGGTACAGAAATGAGGAGCCAAGTTAAATTCATAACTACTGTTCAAAATGAAAAGGGAGATCATTTCATGTTTATTCTTTAAAAGGAGATAAAATCAAGAAGAAATTTTGACTAAGCAAGGTGTGGTGGGGGAAATGATTGTAATTAAAGAAAATTCACTGACATAGTACCAGTACTTAATGTACTGATGTTAGTAAACTGTATAATCTGATAGTAGGTAGGTGAGTTTATATAAATCATTACCAAGAGGTAAAATTCTATACAAGTCAGTCCAAGAGGGATGGGAAATCTCAAGAATGAAATTCTGAAAACCAAAAAGGAACAGTTCTGATAAGGAAGAAAAAGGGGAGTTGTCTGAAGTGACCAATGTAGATACACAGGGAACTTCCCATCCAATTTAGACTCAAAAAAGGCAGGTACAGAAGATAGAAGCAATATTGGTAAGGAAGGATGAATGTAAAAAGCATGGAAGGGCCTTAGGATAAATTTAGGAGTGCTAAAGTTCAGTAGGAGCAGTCTGGCAAGGGAAGCCAAGGACAACAAAGATTTGGATTGGAGTTTTTAATGTTATTTTAGAGTATTCACTTGAACAGATTTGAGTAAAAAGGCACGTCAAAGAAAGTGTAGGACTGCTGAGGATGGATGTAATAATGACAGTGGACAACAGAAAGAAGGTAGAAAGGTTCAACTCTTATTTTACTTCAGAATGCTCTGCTCAGGAGATTTTTGTATTGGGAAAAAGGGCAAAAATATCTATCTGGAATTGATGCTCAAGATAAGTAAGGAGACAGTAAGATACTTGTCTTTCAGGAGCTGAAGTCATTAGACTCAGATAAACGACCTCATAGAGTACTCAGAACTGGCAGATATTATTGCTAAGCCACTGTCAGTAATCTTTAAAAGATTTTGCAGAATGGAAGGGCTGGTAAACTCTATGTGCAGTGTTTGGATTTATTCTCGAAGGCTTGTTACTCAACCTAGATTTTTTTGTTTGTTTTTTTTTTTGTTTTTGAGAGAAGTTAGTAGCTAATTTCTCATCCAGTTTACCTTTCTACATTTCCCTTGATTCTTGTATTTCTTTTTTAAAGCTGTTACTCAGTTCTTGTCTTTTCATCAGAATTATTTAAAAGACCTTTATTCTATGAGAGGTATGTTTTTTCCCATGTAGGATTATACTCAGCTTTTAGAGAGTAAATTATTCTTTGTTGTTTATACCTATATCTTTCGATTTTGGAATATAGATAGTCCTCACTTTATGTAAATTTGCATTATTATAAATTTGACTCCCCAGTCAGCTAGAGGCAGTACCCTAAACTGGCCTTGGCTGTGGCTCCTAGTAGGTTTGGCAACAACAGCACTGATGCAGCCTCTCACCAGGGGTCCTCCACTCCAGGCACTGAGGGCATTCCAGCTGTGGGGGTCCCAAACACTGAAGTACTCTGGCTGTAGGGCTGCAGAGCCATGGAGGGGGCAGGGCCACATGGAGCCTTTCAAGGGGAGAGGGAGGCCTGCAGAACAGTCCACTTATGTTAAGTGAGAATTGGCTGTATAACATTCCAAGATCACCACTTGTTTAAAGTACATATTGCCACATCTTATGGGATCTTGATTGTAGTTCCTTGATATTTGAATTGCTTCTTTCTGAGTACTTGCAGTAGTTTTCTTTAATTTGGGAGCTTCTGGCTATCACATTCTTGGGAGTTTTCTCTTTTTTTTTTCAGGAGATCAGTGGATTCTTTCTATCTTTACTGTATCTGGTTCTAATAGTTCTGGACACTTCATTTTGATTCCTCGAAATATAGTGTTCAGGCTTTTCTTTTCTTTTTTTTTTCTTTTTTTTATCATGTTTTTCAGAGAGTCCAATGATTCTTACTGTATTTCTTCTTGACCTGTTTCTAAGTCATCTATTTTTGATATAAGATATGTTATATTTTATTTGTTTCAATCCTCTGATTTTATTCTAATATTTCTTGTTGACTCAAGGAGCCATTGATTTGTGTTTGGTCTAGTTTTTAGGGAGTCCATTTCTTGGGTAAGATCTACTACTTTTTATTCTAAGCTATTTATTCTTAAAATTCTTTCCTCTATAGAGTTTTTATTTCATTTTTCATTTCTTGTAGGTATTCATGTAGTCCTTTTGGAAAATCACTTTTGAGGCTCTGTTGTGGTTGTTAGGGAGTTCCTCACTCCAGATTTGCAGTAGTTTTTGATACTGCTCAGTTGTCTCCTTTAATTTCCTCCAATCTTTAGCTTTAGTTCCCGAATTGGAACTTTGTACCAGGACCAGAATATACACCTTTCGGTGTTTTTGGGTGTAGTGGTGGACCTGCCTTGTGTCCTATTGGGTCCCTTAGTTTCCTAATGCTGACTTCTACCTGCCAGGGTCAGCCCCTCTGTATCTTCAAAGTTCAGCATGCCGGGTCTTTAGGACCCTCTCTAGCATCTCAGGGCAGCGTATTTGGGAGCTCATTGCCCTGGCACCTAGTCTATCCCAGTCTGAGCTCAGAGGTTCTTGTACCATGGGTGCTAGTGGTTTCTTGCCAGGGGTGCAGGTTACCTATATTACCAGACAATCATTTGCTAGGCCAGAAGCCTACGCTGAGGTAGCACTGGCTTTGCTGGTCTTTCCTTTTTTATTGCCTACATACTTATGGGTGACCTTTTGTAGTTCTGGGAGAAGTCACTACCTATAATTTCTCATAGAATTTCTTCATCATTAGTCAGTAAGTACACTGCCCACTTCAGAATTTTGCTAGAGCAAATATTGCGATATGGATGATCAGCCTCCTCTCTGAGCAGCTTAAAAGTTTAGTGAATTTTTTTGTATGGATACCAGAGGCCATGGGTTTTATTTACTAGTAGCTTTCTTAGATTTTGTCTCCTGTGAACTCATTATCTTTACTATTCTTCTCCTTCCTACCTTGTAATTACTGCATGGTAACGTGGTATCCTTGTTTGATATATTATAGAGAATTCTTTCATGAAAGGTTGGACTAGGTGGACATCGATGTTCCTTGTACCTCTCAAATTCTCTCTTTCTTGTGTATTTCTCTTGGTGGACATATGTAGACAGTTTTTCTCATCCTTTGTTTTTTAGGGTAAAGCTTCTTTGATTAGATTTGCTAGATTCTTGGCAAATACATTTTCACTAGCCCATGATATGCTGCATCTATAGTCAGGAGCTTGTCATTTCTTCTGTTTTAAGCTATGATCCAAAAGAAATCCAAACGCCATTCTCAAATAATCATCGTTTTTCACTGTTCCCTTCCCTACCTTTTGGCTCTGAAGCTCTTGCTTACATTGGTCAAAAAGAGCTGAGAATAGTACCTGTGATCCTAAAATCTTTAGTTTCTTGCTGGATTTTTTTTTAATATTAGAAGTGTTTTCTAGGTTCTTCTTGTGATTTTTATCTACATTACCAAAAATGAGTAGTGTAGTTGTCCAGTTTGAGAAGACTTGGAAAGTGTTTGGTCAAATCTCAGGATGTGTTTCCAGAACAAAGCAGATCACCTTCCTGTTGTTGCTCTCAGGTCAATGAATACCTACCTCACTGCTCCTCAGCAGAGTCAACTCTTACCACTAATCATCGTCATTGTCATAATGATACTAGCTGACATTTGTATAGTGCTTACTATATACTGGGTACTGTGCTAAGTGCTTTACAATTATTGTCTCATTGGATCCACACAACAACCCTGGGAGGAGGTAGTTGCTTTTATATGCCCATATTTACAGGTGGGGAAACTGAGACAAACAGAGGTTAAAGTGATTTGCTCCAGCCATACAGTGCCTGAGGCTGGATTTGAACTCAGCCAGACCTTCCTGACTCCAAGCCCAGCACCCTATTCTCCGTCCCACCCAGCTATCCTAAGTTCATGCATTCTTCCTCTCACCTCTACTGGATACCTCACTTGAAAGCACCTGTGGACTTACATCATCATTCTCCAAAGACAGAATTCAACTTCCCTTTCAGAACACTGAGCTCTTTTCTTTGGGAAGAGTTTCATTTTTGTTTCTTAGCTGCAGTTCCTAGTATTGTCCTTCTCCGTGACATTCTTCTACCTCTTCAACTTCCTGCTGCAGGTTAGGATTTTGCTCTCTTTCTTCAGATCTGGTTTCTTTGTTTTTACATTGAAGCTTTTCTTCTGTTTTTCCTAAATCATATAGAGGCAGAGGGAGGGGAACCCAACCCCCCACCCCCCAACCTAAAGAAGTGATTGGAAATGACTGCAGCCTTCTTTGATTTACCTAGAAAAGAAACAAAGACTGTGCATTAACTTCAACAAGATAAACGTATATTTACAATAATTTTCGGTCCTATTTTATGTTGTTTTCCTTTGCCAAGTTGTAGTCTGTATGTCCTTTTGGTTCTGCTTTGATTGCTCTGCTTCATTTCATCTAACTCCTGCCATATTTTTTTCTTTGTTTTGGCCAGTTTATTTTGTTGTCTTCTTAAACCACAATTTAGCCAATTTAGCAAAGGTTTATTTCCAGGTTGTTGGGGTTTTTTTTTGCTATTACAAACAGTATTATTATGAATGTTTTACATAAATGGGTCTATTTGACAAAAGCCTAAGTAAACAAACTTAAAAGGAACATACTGCTGTCCAAAATGGTCAGACCAATTTACAACTCTACCGGCAGTGAATTAGCATGCCTGTTTACCCACATCCATGCTCCTAGTTCATCTTATGTCCTTTATCAGCTTTGCCTGTTGGATATATTTTGGAGTCTCAAAATTGTTTTAATTTTCATTTCTCTGCTTATTTGTGATTTTTTAATGCTTTTGAAAGGCAAAGCTAGAGATTGAAACGTAATCATTTCATGAAGAAACCCTGAAATAAAATGGTAATTTCCACTATAGTTAATGGACTCTTATTTAACCTAAATTCAAATTACCTTATGTTTTGGAAAACATAGTAGTCACAATGTAGTGTTCTATTCATACAACAAAAACAGTTAGGTCTTTGAGTGAAAAGATAGAAATGTAATTCTGTGTTTGTATTTATTATTCTAGGAATGTCAGTGTTCATAATTTTATTAAGTCTGATTCTAAATCTTACTTTTTTAAATATTAAAGTTCTGCAAAAGTACAGCCTCAAGTCCAAGAATCTGCTGCAGAATCAAGTGGTGTCGAAGAGTTTTTTAACCTGGAAACGGTGCCAAGATTTCAGTGCCTCACCTTACACAGTACCACCAGAAAAAAAGATTGATATAAAGCACCTTACCACTAAACTCCTGGAAATAGACGAAAAACTACTGGTACTACAGAACATCGCAACTAACGTAGAGCAAGATTTTAGCAACACTAAGTTGGTATGTCCCCCCTGTGCCTTAAGTATCATTTTTTTTCTTCTTTTTTCTTTTGAAACAGTTTATATTAGATTTTTATGTGATGTATTTATCATGTTTGACTTATCAAAGTAGTGTGGTGGTTTAGATATCTTAGGTTTCTTGGAAAAAGATGTTTCTCTTGTTATAAAAATTAATATTAATTGCAAAGCCAGAGCTCAGTTCTATCCAGATGTTGCTTTGTGTTCCTGGTTTTGTATACTTTTTCTTTTTAAGGAATTTTAAAGGTTCATTTGTCGTAAGGTCAACATTTTATTTGAAATTTTTTCCAGTATATCTTTTTTTAACTTACTTAGTTTTAGTTTTCAACATTCTAAATGTTCTAAAATTTTCCCCCTCCTTTCCTTCTCCTCCTCCCTAAGACAGCATGCAATCTGATATAGGCTGTACATGTACAGTCATATTAAGCATATTTCCACATTATTCATGTTTTTCCAATATATCTTAACTTACCATTGTTTATTTCTAAGGCAACACTTATTTTAAAATTAAATCCTATTTGCTGAATCTCCACCATCTGTCCAATTTTAGGGTCAAGCCCACTATTTCTTTCAAAAGTCATTGTCTCTTTAAGCATATACTTTAATAATATATAGTGGCATAATGATTTTTCACCTTTAATAGATAATTTAAGAAAACTGTTTTAGTCAAAAAACCTGATATAAATATGAAATTTAGGATTGTTTGCTATTGGATATTTGTTTTCAGGTGGTGAAGACAGAAGATCCCTTGGAATTGCCATATTCCCCAGAAGTGGATAAAGAGACATTTTCACAAACTTTTAGAAATCCTGAAGAGGGTTTGTATTCAGGAAAATAGTGACCCACTATATTAGTGTTCATTTACATTACAAGAACAAACATGTTCTTTGGAATGACAAGCAATTAGAAGATTTTGGGGGTTTGGGAGGATGGAAATAAGGAAGTGAGCTTGGAATAGATTTTATATTTTTAGTATTATCCATTTTACATTTTCTAGCCATTTAACGCATGTACCAGGAACCCTTTACTAAGCAGCTATCTATCTCTTAAAACCAAGAATTCAAGTTCTTCTGGTATTTTTATTTAAACTATTACAGAAGGCCAAAGAAGGCAGTGCAGAGAAGAGCTTCTTTGTGGATTAAGGATGTGGCTCTTCTGAGATGCATATCTATACATTGGAATGTACTCATGGGATTAATTGCCTCGAGTGACCACTACTGTGTTTGGCAGTTGCTGTTTATCCAGAAGTAATCTTGAGGAATAGCAAACATATAATAAAATTTGGAGAGCCAGTGGGAAAGTTAAACTTTTAAATATCTGGTTAGTGATGAAATAATTGATTTTTTTCTATTGAGAGAATGAAAATAATACAGCGACTTTCTAAAGTACTCTTTAATTATTTTGCTTTAAGGGAGAATTATCATTTTAGAATTCTATATTTAGAGAATTGTTAGAATCCATGGGAGTTACTATATATATTGTCTTGATGCTAAGTGGGGTAATATTAATTAACTTATGAAATTCTCCCTTTTTTGCTTTTTTTTTTTCCTGCCACCACTCCTGTCTTTGCTCTACAATGGATCAGCATACTCTTTTAGACATGAAATTGAAGAAGAGGAAACTCCATTACTTGAATTTCCTGAAACAAAGCATACTGTATGGAGCTCTGGTTCCTTGTCTTCTATCGTTTCATCTTTTAATGTTTCCAGTGACCAGATTACTTCTACTGGTACTAGTCTTTATTCAACTTCTTTTTGCTTTTTATCTTATGAACTGATTATTATGAAGTGATTATTGACTATTTGGAAAGATAATGTTATCAAAGGTGTTATTAGTGCCATGTTTATGATGGCTTTGTGAAGTCATTTACCTTTTTTCTAGATTACTTTATGGAGAAAAGAGAGTCCAGAAGTTGTACCATTCAAGTTGATTATTGTTCATCTTTAAAAGAGTTTCTTTATCAGAGTCTATCGAAATGTATTAGCAATAGTGGAATTTCAACTGTCAGTTAGAATTTCAGCTTAATAATGCCTACTTTTTAATTAAAAGCGAGAGAGCATTGAGAATCACTTGCCCCTAGCACATTGTAATATCATACCCTTATCTGGACAGACAGTGTAACATAGTAGAAAGAGCTTTGAGTTTGCAGTTGAAAGATCGCAGGACGTGGTTTTGTTATAGATATACTTCATTTTATATGTTTAGTAGCTAACTTGCTTTCCTTTATGAAGAAGTAAAAGTCATATCTCTTGACCAAAGCAAGGGACCAAATTCTTGGAACTCTTGTTGGATATCCAACATCAGTAGGCCAGCAGGGACTGACAGAATGCATTGCTTCTCCAATTACTGGATTGTTTGACCAGTATTTATTTGTCCTGTAAGAAAAAGGTAAGATAATTATTATTGCAGCTATTATTATTAACTTACATTTCTGTAAAGTATTCCTCTTCAGTCCAATTCAGTTAATTTGTATTGAATAGTCAGAGGATACCTGGACTCTGGCGTCATACTCAAATATAAAGTGACATGTTAGAGGATTTTTGTACCTAGTGCCCCTAAGAAAGAAAATGTGGTTAAGATAGTTTCATACTAACCAAACATTTATTAAACAACTTCTCATTTTATATAAATAAGCTCTAAGGGCCAGGCACTGTGCTAGAGATAAGCAAAAAAATGGAACAATCTCAGCTCTCAAAGGAGTTTACATTGTATTACAGGAGATATAACAATCCATATAATTATGGATGGAGCACTGGTCCTAGAGTCAGGAAGACCTGAGTTCAAATATGGCCCCAGGCACTTCAATGTCAATTTACTCATTATAAATAAGGATAATATTACACCTACCTCCTAGGAGTGTTGTGAGAATAAAACAAGATCACATTAGTAAAGCACTTCACAAACTTTAAAGGGCTATATAAATTCTGGCCATTATATATGTATACACACACATAAGTATATACATAGTAAATATGAGGCAAGTTGTAGGGGGTAGGAATTGAAGTTTGGAAGGCAGGAAAGGCTTCATGTAGAGGTGGAAGTGCTGGAATTTTGAAGGAAGTGAGATGTTCTGTGAGTGGAGATAAGGGAAGAATCATAACGGGCATTTGGGATGGCCAGTGTAGAAACATGGCTAAGTAGACAAGGGTAAAGTGCTGTGTGTGTGGAGACAGAAAAGACCAATTTGGCTGGACCATGGAGGATGAGAAGGGAAGTGATGTATAAAAATACTACATAATAGAACAACTACACTATACAGGGTGTCCCTAAAGTCTGGACACATAGGAAAAAAATGCGTATTTTGAAATATTTGGAATATTAACAGACCTTAGCCCCCTTGACTTCTTTTTCTGGGGTATGCTAAGGGAAAAGGTATACTCAATGAAAATCACAGATGCAACACACTTGATTGAATGCACAAAGAGTGAATGTGCTAAAATTGATGGTAATGTGGAGTTATTGCATTGAGTTCACGTGAATCTTGCAAAGCGCATCAACTTTTGCATCACAAATGATGGAAATCATATTGAAAATGTTATTTGTTAATATTCCAATTAAATAAAATGTTGTTGAAAATTTCATTCATTTCATTTCTTGAAAATACACATTTTTGCCTATGTGTCCTTATATATAAAATATGTCTATAATTTAGGAGATAAATTAATTAAGCAGATTGGATTTAAGAACAGATTGGTTCCAAAGATTTCAAAGTTCTTTTATATAAACTAATTCATTTTTCTTTATAAGATCTCCATTGGGTGAAGGGAGGGTAGTATTTGAATGAATGATTTCATCAGTATATTGAACTGGTGATGAAGCACAATGCAGTTCGTTAACTTCAGAATTTGATAATCTAGGAGAGTTTCCAAGGTATTGAAAAGTTAAATGATACATATTGGCTATATGACTCTTTGGCAGATCATCTAACTTCTCAGTACCTTGTAACTGTGAGGCTACTCCATCCGCTGTACCATGTTGTCTCACTCTCACCCCATTTTTAGTTGAAACATATGGAAAATTGAAGACATCAGTGGTTTCTAAGGTCGTAAGGTGTCAGTTTTGAAGAATTAGAATTTAGCTGTCCATTATGATGTATTAGACCAGTCTTACTGATCAGTCAGTTACAGGGATCGATCAATTGTATTAACTCCTAATCAGAAAGATAGAACTTTGTCCTTTCCTCACCTCTCTTTGTCTTCTCTTTACGTGAATATTCCTACCCATACCTACCATTATTACCGCGAAGGCTGTTTGCCTATACTGAATAATTCCCAGCAGGGAATTCATAGTAGTAAACCTGGCAATCTCAACAGTTATTTGCCCATACCTCACTTTTCATTCACCAGGGCCTATTTTCTATTTTCCTCTCATAAGCAGACAAGTGCTGATATGCTCTTACTAACCTATGCTCTGTCTTGAAGTATTTAGTCTGGGTCATGGAAGTGAGAGTACTACAGATGTTCAGGACCTAACTATTTAGTTGTTAGACTGGTCAGAAATGAAAAGGTGTATTTAAATTTAATTTAGTTATATTTTAAAGACATTATTACTCTTTGAGCCAGGTTATGCTAAGGAAGCTATTTTCTGAGTTTATTTAGACGCTTTTGGAGTTGTATTAATTTCATGCCTTTAGAGTATTGGGTGGTACTATACTAATTCTGTGTTCTCACTAGTCTGTGTGCTTCCTTAAGTACTTATGGATAGTCCTTGCTTTGAAAGAGTAAAGTGATAAAAATAAAGTACCTTAATTACCAGATTGCATCATTGTTTGAGAGTATGTAACAATTTGCTCATAAGTATATCCTTTTATGTTAATAGTACCAAATTGACTGTATTTAAAATATTTTCATTACTAGTGACCAGATTTTCTAGTTAACTTTATTAAAATTCTTATTAAAGATAAAAAATTTCTGTTTTAGGTCTAGCTAGTAGTGAAGATTCTGTTGGAAGGTAATATATCATGATTAATTTATAATCATTAATTTTAAAAATTTTAATATTGTATTTTTTCCCACTTACATGTACGAACATTTTCAGCATTCATTTTTAAAAACTGAATTCCAAATTCTCTCTTTCCCTCTACACCCCCTCATTGGGAAGGCTGGCAATTTGAAATAAGTCATCCTTAATTTACTTAAAATTGAGCATTGTATCCCCAAATTTTGTTATTTGTGTGACTGTAAACCCATGGTTCCACACATCTTATAATCTGCTTGAAAGCAATATGGTAAATTTCCATTTATCCAGAATGGACAGGAGGATGTGGTGCTCTGATTAACAAGAGAATTATGGGTACTCGAGTGTTGATATATTAGACTCTAGCTAAAGCATTTGTGTACCCTAGTCAAGGCTGAATACTATGCTCCTTCCCTCATATCCCATGAGTGTATTGAATATAATTTTACATCTTACATCACTTATCTTGACCATCCCTATTCCCAGCTGTTGTGTGCCTATGAAGATGGGCACCCACCCAGAGGCTTTGATCTTCACATTTAAGTCATAAAACTTGAGGTGAAGGTTAGAGTTTAAAAAAAAACTTAGGAAGACCTCAGGACCTCTAGACTACTCTCATTCCTCAGCATTCTTTTGCTTCAAGTATGCATTATAGGTTAAAGCTATCTGAAATAATACTCTCACATTTGTCAATTTGTGAGATTTACTAAGACTTATTGGTTTATTTTTAATACGTGTACCCAGCATGAGATGGTTATTTCCTCTCAGGCTCTTTGGGGTAGCTATCACCATGTGAATTATAGTCCATGTTAGAGACCAGTGAAGAGGTTTTTCAACTGAGATATGCAGAAGTAGCAAACAGAAATAGCAATTCTACGAATATCTTAACCTATGTTCAGGAACTGAGATAAAGAAGTCAGATATAACTAAAATTTGGTGGCTGGGTGACAGAAGAGAGGTTGGTTCTGTTAAAAGAAATAGGAAAGTGAGAAGAAAATCCGAAGGGAGAGATAAGTTTTGTGTACTCTGAGTTGGTGGTGACAACAGGAGATCATCCTGAAGTAGGCAGCCAGGGGGCATTGGGTGTGGGGGAGAGGAGCCAGAGACACCAGAGTGCAGCCAGGAAGAGCTTGGGTTCCAGTCCAGGCTTTGCTATTAATTGTGTGACTGTGAACACATTGCTTGATCTCTCCATGCTCAGTTTCCTCTTCTATAAAATTATAGTTTATGAGTGATCTCTAAAGATCACTATATGATTTCTTATAAAGTTTCTTTCAATTCTAAAATTCCTTGATTTATGAAATTCTTTTTACTTAATGCAGGGTCTGTGGATTTGAATAGGAAAAAATTTACATCTTTGTTTTCACTGACCTCTCTCTGAAATTTATCATTTCCATTAGTTATTTAAAAACATCCCAAGAAGGGCTCCATGACATAAAAAGATCAGTCTCTGAGTATGATGCAGAGAATATTCATATTATTACAGTGCTTTAAAGTTAGCATTATGAACACTGGCAGGGACTATAAGTATAATATAAAATATTCTGGTAATTTTCTGTTCTTTAGATGAATGGAAACTACTGTTTTTTATTTGTTTAATTCATGCTCCCAGTTGAAAAGTTTGAATTGGTTGGGTAATTTTTTTTCATTTATAAAATCTTACCAAGATATGCATCAGAAGAAAGATTCCTTCCACAAGTAGTAGTTACTAGTCTTGGAATTGGGGCATATTGAATGATTGTTATAGAACACACTGTTAAGTGAATAATATTAAAAAAACAGGCATTTTTCAGGGTTCATAGCTAGGTGAATAGGAACACTACTGATCATTAAATGCTTTTTCTGTCATCTGTAGACAGCATGATAGAGTGGAAAGAAGTCAAGTCAGGACACCATGGTTCTAAGTCCTACCTGACTGTGTAACCTGACCTTCAGTCAGTCATTTCCTTCTCTAGGCCTCAGTCTCGTCATCTAGAAACGGAGGAGGTTAGGCTTGATCTTTGAGGTCTCTGAAGAGGAACACACTGACAAATTATTTGTGGGCTATTCAACTTACTGAATGATAATGGTGCAGTTGAGCAGTTTAAATACTTTTTTTTAACATTGCTTTTGTGTTTAATATTATTTTTATTTCAATCATGATTGACTTGGTTCACACTGCATTTGTAAATGAAGTGTTTCAGCAGATTTTCAGATAACTGGACTAACTGATATTGCTGACATAATTGGTGATCTTATCACTGAGAGTGGGGTATCCAGTGAAGAACTTGGTTTAACAGAATGCCAAGCCAAGAAAATCTCCAGGTAATCGTCAGATGATTCACATAATATAATTTTAGGTTGAACTGTAGCTTATTTTGATTCATTAATATTTAAGATTCATATGAATGCATTAAAGCACCTGAAATATTAACCCTGAAATAAACTTAAGATAACTTTTAGTTAAAAAGTTAGGTCAGACAGATCTTATCTTGACTAATTTTTCTGGGTGAGTGTTGGTTTTTTTTTTTCCAGAAACAAAAGATTGGAATTGCAATACTTGTATTTTCCTGGAGAATGTTATACTTGTAGGACCACTTTGTTTCAGTATAAAGAGCCAATAAAATTACTGCCAAAGTTGTTGTTTTTTATTGTTAATCAAATTTCATCCCTCACCTGATGAATACAAGACATTTTTATTGGGTTCATTTTGAAAAAAAAAATTTTTTAAAAGGGAGAGATGATCTCTATTGCATGTATAATAGGAAATGCAACTTAAAAAATTTTTTAGGAAAGGCTTAATCAAATGAGTTCTAAACACTCTTCTTTAGGGTAAAGAAGAAATAACAGTGGGATTTGTTGCATGAAATGATCTATTTAAATGACAAATCATCGCTTTGATTTGTTATATATCTTCAGACCAAGCTACAAAGGAGCATAAATCCGTTTGCAAAACAGTGTTGCTTTCTGTCACACATAGAAGAATCACTCCCAAAAGTTATATTTAAGATGGGAGTATTTTTGGTAGCATTTATGAGTCTCATTAAGTAAAGGTAATTAGTTTTGACCACTCTCAACTGCAGAATCAGGTTTCAAAGGTAAAGATATATTCACTGTTCAATCTATCAGGATCCATGGCACCCCAAGGAAGAGAAAGTCACAAAGAACAGAGAAGGAGAAAAGAGAGATAAGAGCTTGGATGAAAAAAAAAAGAAAGGAAAGGATGGCAGAGTACCTGGCACAGCTAGCTGAGAAGAGAGAGAAAGAATATGAACCCTTTCAGTCCCAAAAGCATCTGGTAAGTCCTTACATACAAAGAGTGAAGGGGTCACAATATTACGTGGACTCCCTTCTTGACCCATCTAATTTCGCATTCCGATTAATTTCTTTTGTTCTATTCGGTTAATTCTGGATAAGATCAAATATAGTGGGGGATATACTTAGCATACTAGGATATGCTAATACAAACACACCTAGACAACTTTTTCCCTAAAGAGATTTGCATGCATTGTACTTAAAAGTATTGATTCCCTTTCTCTACTAGTTTATTTTTAGTTTTAATTTTTGGCTTAAAATTATAGAGCAATTACTTCTTCTGTGTTAATATACCAAGGGAGTCAAGTATACACTTAGGTGTATATGAAAGGTAGTTGATGTTAATTTTTTTCCTCAACTCAGATAAACCGAGGAAGTTATAACCCTTTAGTTTTCATCTTAATGTAGATGTAAGCAAACTGATCTGAAATTCTTTTGGTATGGGTACATGAGAAGGTAGCCAGATGAGAACCATTTGGCCTCATGCATTAAAAGCAGTCCTATTTACTTAACTTTTCAGTTTTAAATCTCCCATTTAGCTTAAAGAAAATAGAGATTTTTATGGCCCAGCCATGTACCACAAGAACAGTCTCTCACTTATATGTTTTTTAGTCAGTCATCAAAAATCTAATGAGTGACTACTATGTTTAAGTATGGGGAGTTAGCACTAAAGAAAAGAAAGTTACACTGTTTAAAAGTGCCTTTTAACCTTTTTTTTGATAACTCAATGGCATCATTATGAAAATGTAATTATCGTATGGGACAGCTAGATGGCTCAGTGATTAGAGCTCTGGGTCTAGAGTCAGGAAGACCTGAGTTCAGATTTGACCTCAGACTCTTAATTAGTTGTGTGACCCTGGACAAGTCACTTAACCTCTGTTTGCCTTAATCCACTGGAGAAGGAAACGGCAAACCACTCCAGTATCTTTGCCAAGAAAACCCCATAGACACTATGGTCCCTAGGGACACGAAGAGTTAGGCATGGCCGAACAACAATAGCAGAAGTTATTGTATGTTGTGCTGTAATTCAGTGATTCTCTTAAGGGTTATTGACAAATGAAAAGCTATTTCCCACCATAGTAAATGTACTGCTGTGACTTTTGAAATCTCACGTCTGCTTTTTATATGATTTATGTCACTTTTCTTTCTACCAGCCTATAAAAGTGTGTGCCTCTAACAAAGCTAGATATCCTTTCCACTTATTTTGCTGATATTAATTTGCTATGAGAAATCAAATTACAAAGCCTGTTAGAATTATTGGTAAAGCAAGAGTACATGGGCCAAAAAGGATTATTTTATGATTTAAGTCCAGGAGCTTTAGGCATGGAATATATTCACTTATACTTGTTTTGCCTCCTAAAAGATTTTTTTCCCTCTTCATTCCTGGCTGTCAGTTGTGTTTCGAGTAGGTGAGGTTGCCAGTTAAATTATAACCACATAAATTAGATTTTACTGTAATTTTAAAATTTATATTAGAATTTCTATCAAAAATCGCTTTATCATTTTGTTTGTCTATATAGAGGGTTGAGCAAGTAAATTGCTTTATGCCTCAATTTTTCTGCATATAAAATAGGCATGAATGCCCATGTGAATCACAGAAATGAACTTTAGTAGGTTCTGCAATGATAGTGTTTACATATATAATATTTGCCACTTTATCCTATTTACCCACAGTATTCATTCTGTCTCATCAATCAGCCATAATAGTAAACCTTAAGCAAACACGATTACCACTTAGATTGAAAAGTAAAAGACCTATATTCACTTATACATCCA
Source organism: Trichosurus vulpecula (assembly GCF_011100635.1). Classification (NCBI taxonomy): domain Eukaryota; kingdom Metazoa; phylum Chordata; class Mammalia; order Diprotodontia; family Phalangeridae; genus Trichosurus; species Trichosurus vulpecula. The sequence continues at coordinate 402,072,762 of NC_050573.1, read as the reverse complement.
TCAGTTATTCTGTTAGTAGGAATACAAAAAAATACTAGAGAATAAAGCTGTTCTAATCTCTGAAATGTTACTTATTTTTCACATAAAGTACCGCTTTTCAAGAATGTGGGGATATCGTTTGTAAAATAGTTTTTGCACAGACTTTTTTACATTGTTCTTAGGTTGCTTACTTAACACTTGAATTGAGTATTGTTTTCTGGTTATGTGCAGACACTTTATTTAAGAGAGATTTCATTCCAAACTCAATTTAGATAACTTTTAGGAGATGTAAGATGGTCATGCAGAGGCAGGGTAGTATAGGAGAGCTGAGCTAGCCCCCAAGCCCGGGTGACCTGGGTGCAGGCCCTGGTCCTGGCAGTGTGCCTCTGGGGAACTTTGCCAGACTAAGGGACAGAGGCGGTGCTTAGTCATACTTTTGGGAAAAAAGCAAGTGGGATGACATAGTGAGTCGTGGTTTCATATGCAGTCTTTTGTCTTCTGGGTCTTTGGAAATGCACTTTTAAAAATTCAGAATAAAATAAAATGAAAAGACTTAAGTTACAGAAAGGTTGCGAATCTATCGTTGGAGGGAGTTTCCCACACTAAGGAAATGGCAGGTACTAGGCAGAAAAACTCTTCCTCAGGTGATGAAATGGAAGTGTTCCACCACAAAATCTTCCCTCAAGTCTCTTGAGGCTGTAACTCCAACCAGGATTATTATTTCCATTCCACAAGACTACAGGGACATACCTATAAAAGGCAGTGATTGAACCAGCTAAAGACTGTTGTGTGTTATACATTTTTGTCGGCAAATTCCATTGCAACTTCCCATTCAAGTATATATGAGCTATGGAACAGGATAATGTAATTGTTTGGATTGAGCTAACTTGCTGTTTCTTGTGCAGTTGTGTATGACTTCAAAGGAAATTAGGCTGTGTCAGAGGATGAAGAATGAAAAAGACAGGTAAATTGAGCAAATCTACCATGAATGCTATCACCTATACTTGTCTAAATCTTACATAATTTTCATTGACAGACTTCCTGGCTACCGTCAGAAAAGATTATCTGCTGTGACAATGAAATTTATTACATCTTACATCAAAAGACCTACTTTCTATAATCTCCCCTCTTTCTTAGTAAATATAAGTTCAGGGAAAAAAGAACACTACTTAACATTGAACATGGCAGGCTTAATTAGGCTTTAGTTTGCAAAATCTATTATCTCTTTCATCCTTGTGGCTTCTCTTCTGTTCATATGAATCTTACCTCTATGAGGCTTTGTAGTGTAATGGAAATGGCGCTGAATTTGGAGTCAGAAGTCATGATATGACTTTGAGTTCTACTTCTTCCACTTTCTAGCTCTGTGACTGTGGGTAAACCACAACCTCTGTGAACCTCAGCATCCTCAGCTTCTTAAAAGCTTACACTACTTACCTTGTAAGACTCTTGTGGAGATCAAATGAAATAATGTATGTGAAGGGCTTTGTAAGCTATAAAACATCACATTAGCATTATAGCAGGAATATGCACATGCAGACGAGTTCTGCCTTTTCATGGTTCTTATGGTGAAAACTAAATGCCCAGGATCCACTGCAAATCTCTGTAATTTCAAAGTAGCACTCACAAAACAGTATGCTAACATGCTTGTATTTTAATTTCTTTTCCAAAGATTACAACTGTCTGAACACTATCATCGCCGAGTTACACAAGCATATAACCTAATGAATGAGTTGTTATTCGAGTCAGCGCAGGTGCCAAGAATGTCCTTGACAAAGCCAGCAGGGAGCCCAGCCAAGTCTCCTCGCATTTCTAGGAAGCAGCATCATCTTCCTCCTAGTGGGTAAGAGAAGGTCTGACGTTGGTCACTGGGCAAAGGTCACTTTTCAGTTTTCAAAGGCAGAAATTCAGCATTTTGTCTTTCATATAATTAATTTGAGGCTAGGTCTTTATGTCTGTCTTTAAACAAATACAGTGAATTAAGAGAGTGTAAATATACGTTGGTCACAAAAGCTTTGTGAATTTATAGTTACTCCATGAATATTAGTTGCAATAGCACCATAAAAAGGGGTAAAAGTCTTAGTTTTGCAACCAAAACAGGGAACATATTTGAATAATGTACTTCATGTTGGGGTAGCTAGGTGGCACAGTGGATAGAGCCCTGAAGTCAGGAAGACTTATCTTTCTAAGTTCAAACCTGGCCTCAGACATTTATCAGCTGTGTGACCCTGGGCAAGTCACTTAACCCTGTTTGCCTGAGGTTCCTCATCTATCAAATGAGTTGGAGAAGAAAATGTCAACCACTCCAGTGGTTTTGGCAAGAAAACCCCAAATGGGATCACAAAAAATTAATTTTTTGCAACCCAACAATAACTTCGTTTTAAATATTGGAGAATCTGATATATAAGCAATAATATTGATTACAAGCCATTTTTTCTTTCACAGTGGTTTTCTTTCTACCTTGGGCCTGGGTCCAGTAAACAAGAATAAGTGTCACTTAGAATATCTAAGAAAACATAGTATATGGTTACAAGATAAACCATAAATTGATTGGTCTATCTTATCTGTCAGATGAAGATCCAGGTGTCTTAATGAATCACAAACTGAAAATGAATTAGCAGAATGCACACAGGAACTGGGAAGAAATAATTAAAAGAAAAATATATAAAAAGACTAAAAAGGAAGTTATAAAAGGGGGAAATACAATGTGTAAATAGTGCTGGACCAGCCTCTGAGCCTCAGTTTCCTCATCTGCAGAAGGAAAGAGTTGGAATAGATGATCTCTGAGGTCCTTCTAGCTCTATATGCTGGACCAGCCTCTGAGCCTCAGTTTCCTCATCTGCAGAAGGAAAGAGTTGGAATAGATGATCTCTGAGGTCCTTCTAGCTCTATATCCGCTCTTGTGAAGGTTTTTTGAAAAAAATTAAAAGATTTGGGAATATGTGGGATAGTGGATATTTATTGCAAGTCAGGAAAAATCTATGTTCATGTCCCAGTTCTAAGACATGTTGGCTTTGTGACCCTGAGCACTTTCCATGAATATGTTAAAAACAGTTTCTTCTCTGCATCAGTGAAAGGAGTTTCCTCATTCAGAGTTTTCTGTACCATTGAAATCATAGGCCTGGATAAAAAAGTGTAGTCACAGAATGTCAGCATTAGAAGGGGTGCATGCCACCAGGACATGAGCAAGACTCCCCACTGCAACATGCCTGAAGTAGTGTCATCCAGCCTTTGCTTTTAGACCTCTCTCTAATGAGGAGGAACCTACTCTGTCCCCACACATCCCCTGCTATGTGAGATAGCTCTCATTGTTAGCAAAGTTTTCCCAAGCACTCAGCTAAATTTTCTTTTTTGAAACTTCCACTCCATTGCTTCTTGTTCTGTTTGCTGGCGCCGAGGGGAACAAATCTTCTCCCCATTGTGTGTGACAGACCTTCAAATACTTACACGGGCTAGCCACCCTGAGCTTCTTGAGCCTATCTTTATATAGCGTGATCTTGAGACTCTTCAGTATCTTAGTACCCTTCAGCGTATAATCACTAGCTTCTCAATTCCCTTTCCTGAATGTGGCAACCAGAACAGAACCAAAGCTTCCAAAGTTTAGCAAAGAGAAAAATCCAGAGATTCTTTAATGAATATTGTCAAGTATAGAAAGAAGAGCTACGCTTTCTACAGCTCCATTAAAAAAGTGATTTGTGTTAGACATAAAGGTGATTTATTGGAGATTATTAGATATTGAAGAAATGGATTAATTAGAAAATTGTGAAAACACTTCGATAAGTAAAGGAAATCTTAAGCTGGTAAGTTTTGGTAAAACTACTTATGTGGATTTGGAATTGTGCTGTATTTGTGGGAACTAAAAAATTTATAGCTCATGTTTATTACCAGCATATTTAGATTGTGAAAAATACAATAGCTTTTTCTCTCCTTTTAGAAAGGACCATAATATTAGTACCTTGTCACCGAGTCGAAATTCAAAAGTTAGATTTGCTTCCAAACCTACTTATATTCATGGAAGATCCCCTTTAAGCCAACATCAACATCCATCTCAACGAAACGGTAAGACTTAAAACCTTTAGCCCTGTAGAAGTGTTACTACTTATGACCGTGGTTCCATTTTGGTTGTTACTGCCGTTACCATTGACCACAACAAATGTGGCGAGGTTTTAAAGAAACGGTCTGCTCTCCAGGGAGCCGTCACAGACATCTCAGATATGCAAAGCTCTCTTTTCCGAGACTTCTCCAGTTGCAGCATTATTTTCCCTTCTTTCCTGATTTCTCAGAATTCCTGGTCTTTAGAAATGCCATTGCTGGCTACCTTGGAAAAGACTGTCTTGCTAGAAATGAGAAGGATAGTAAGCCCAAAAGTCCCTTCTACCTTGTGTTTGAGAATGTCTTCGTGTCGTAGGCCAAAGTCAAGGGTGTTATGTGCATTTCCCTTTCAGGAATGGCTGCTCTTCCAATAAAGAAAACAACAGAAATTACCAAAAGGCCTACACGCAATGTGTCATGCTCTCCAGACCTCTCCAGGCAAGGTAAATTATAAAAAATCAGATGTTCTATAAAAAAGTGTCTCCCAGAGACTTCACCATGTAGCACACACTCAGTTGAATTGCCAGAGGAAAAACTGGTAGCGACTCATCGTGGTTATATCGTTGGGTAATAACTCTGAGGGGCTGGACTTCTCACATAAGTTTAGCTAGCTCTCATGTAAAGGTCCCCAAATGTAAATGTGTTTGGGGTTGTAGGGTTAGTCACATGTGTTGTGGTGGCCTGCTCCCGCATGCCAAGGATGCACATGAGGCAGAGGGTACTTCACAGGTCATGACAAGAGAAGTCTTTTTCTCTTCTCGTGGCGTCCTCACCAGCTTCAGTAATGGGGGGTGGTAATAGAGGAGATCTCTGCTGCTCCACCGGAACGGGAGGCTCAGTTTGCTTGGTCTTTGAAGACTCGACGACCTCTGAGGTCACTGTGCTGTCCCGTCTCAGGTGACTCTGCCTCTGGGCGTACGCTGTCTCATCTGCCGCCTGGCAGCTCACAGCAGTTCTGCTTCAGTCACCACCAGGAAGCAAAAGAAACAATAACTGTAGTTTTAATGTTGCCTTGTACTGTTTTCCATTGAAATAAGGAAAAAGGAAAGCATGTCTCTTCCCCTTCATTACCAGCTATTAGAAAGAAGACTTTATGTTTGTTGCATCTACTCACACATTTGCAATTCAGCTTCCAATCCCACTACTGTATTAAGACGGCTTTGTCTCTGCCCTCAGTACCAACGTCAATGACTTTTTCTTAGTCCTTTTGGCCTTTGACCTTCCTGCTGAATTTCACATTGTTGATCCTGCCTGCTTTATCCTTGATTTCCCCACCTAGGCATGGATAGTCTCCAAATCTCTTTCCTCTGCCTTTAAAAAAAATAAGGTAACTGAAGGAACATAATAGTGTATTTACATCAGAAAAGGGAAAAAAATCATACCTTGAAAAAAACCTAATTCTAGAGACAGAGGAAAATATAAATCTTATTCTTATAACATTAATCCAATAAAACAAAAAAGAATGAATGGATAAGAAAACAAAACCCTAGAATCTGTTGCTTATAAGAAACACATTTTAAAAACAAGACATGCACAAAATAAAGCTGAGGGGATGGAAAAAATTTACTATGCGTCAAGTAAATCCAGAAAAGAGGAGTTGCCATCATACTACCAGACAAAACTAAAACAGACATTCAAAAAATAAAAAGTATAAACAAGGAAACTATGTTATGCTGAAAGGAACCCTAGACAATGAACCAAAATCAGTAATAAACTAATATGCTTCAAATGCCTTAGCATCCAAATTCACAAAGGAAACATTACCTGAGCTTCAAGAAGACATAGACAGTAACAGATTTCAATATCCCTTTATTTTTGGTCAAGTTTAACAAAGATAAAAGGCAAAATACAGAACTAAACAAATTTCTAGAAACTAGAGAATTAAGCTAGCAATTACTAGAATTAAATTAGAATTGCTAGAAGTAAACTAGAGAAACTAGAATTAAAAGACCTATGGTATCTTCTAAATGGGACAGCAAAAGAATAGACATATGCAGCACCTGGAACTTTAGCAAAAATTCACAGAGATATTGCAAACAGATGTAAAAAGATAGAAATTGTCAATACAATCTATATTAACCATAAGGTAACAAAAGCAAAAATTGGTTCAGGGACCACAAACAAAAGATATAGGCCCAAATGAAGGTTTAACAATGAAATCTTAAATAATGTATCTAAGAAGAAATTGTAGAAACAGTAATTATGTAAAAGAAAATAATAATGATGAAACCACATACGAAAATTTCTGGGAAGCAGCTAAAGCACTCAAGGGAAAATCATATTCTTAAAATCACTGACTAACAAAATAGAAAAAGAGAGAAGATTAATGAACTGAAATATGCCTTTTAAAACAAATAAACCTAAAATGAGCACAAAAAAGGAGATACTCATAATTAGAGGGAAAACACATAGATTAAAAACAAAAATCCCCATAGAAATGATAGAACTAAAAGCTGATTCTTTGAGAAGATGAATAAAATTGACAAGTCTTTGGCTAATCTGATTAAAAAGAGCAGAAAAATCACATCAATAAAATAACAAATGAGCAAGATAAAATCATGATAAAAACTGGAAGAAATAAAAAAGAATAATCAGAACATATTAAGAACATTTATATGCAAAACTGAGAACATGAAAGACATGTACCTTCAAAAATATAAAATACCCAAACTCTTAGAAGATCAGATAGAGATTTTAAATAATTGCTCAGAAGAGGAAAGACATTTCACTGTAAAAAGAGCTACCAAAGAAAAGAACTAATCTTGATGGATTCACAGGAGAATTCTAACGAACTTTTAAAGAACAGTTAATACCCATGCTTCACAAATTATTCTCAAAAACTGAGAATCATCAGAAGTCTTTCAGGAGACAAATACAGTCCTAATTCTTAAACCAGGGAAAAATAAAACCCAGAAAACTATAAGGCGATATCATTAATGAACATTGACTCAAAAATTGTAAACAAAATCCTATCAAACAGACTACAGTGATTTATTCAAGAAATCATTCATGATGACCAAGTAGTATTTATACCAGATGCAAAGATGGCTCAACATTAGAAAAACAATTAACATAATCATATTAAAAATCAAAACATCCAGCACCACATGATCATCTCAGTAGATGCAGAAAAAGCCTTTGACAAAGTAAAACATTCTTTTATGCAAAAAGCCCTATGAAGTATAAGCATAGAGGGGCCTTTTTTAATGTCATAAAAAGCATCTATCTAAAACCAAAAGCACATATCATATGCATTTTATACAGATGGAACTTTTCTCTGCAGAGGGGAAATTCTCTCGGATGTTAAACTGCTCAGACACACTTCTAGTAGAGCAAGTTGCCTGTAGGGTGTGTCTGTCCCTGAGGACATATACCAGATGCCCAGATTCCTCTTCCAGGTGGCCATTCTAGTAGGAGAGGCTGTGGTGTGCACAGCCTTGGGTTGAAGCCATAGATCTGCATCTCAACCAGAAGTGTCTGAGGCAGCCAGTGTACTGTCCTCAGGAGCGTGTAAGTCGAATGAACTTTATGGTCATCTCCAGGAAAATGGTGCTCATGGAGATAAGTGATGCCCATAAATTTTTGAGAAAGGTGATAGCAGATGCTGTCATTGTAGAACATGGTAACATGCGACTGGTGGAGGCAGTTTTGTTACTAGAAATACATCGGGCACAGGTGCACCTTCTGTTGCTTAGTCAGGAAGCTGACTTATCTGTAGACTCCTGACTCCCTGACCAGCCTGCCAGTCGTACTGAGGATATGGCACTATCAGTTCCTACCTGCAGATCATGTGGGCAGGACACGATGGTGCAGAAAGAAATCCACAGTTTTGATGAAACCAGAAAGGAGCTTTTTTCTTGGATAGAACAACCTGGATAATGATCTTCACAAAGAGTCTGGTGGACTGAAAATGTGGGTGAAGGGAGAAGGATGCTGTATCTGACATTTTTTTAGTACCCTCACCTCTGGCCACACCAGTACTTCCTCAGTGTGGGGAGATCATCTCCAGCTGGCTGGTGGAAACAAAGGCCATGGCCACAAGGGCAGCTCATAGGACCCATACAGCATCCTGGCTCTTAAGCATAGGCCCTCAGCACCTCAAAGCACGTATTATCTGCAAGGTTCTTAGTCTTCTGATTGGATGAGGCATTTTGGGATTCTATTTCCTCATTTGCAAAATCCAGGGCTTACTAGATATCTAAGGTCTCTGTACGGTAAAGATAGGATTTTACCAAAAGGTCTGGAAATAATTGCCATTCTAATATTATTATTGAAAGCCTACATCTAGAATATTATGCAGGTTCTGTTTTGTTATCAATAAATACCCAACTTGGAGTGCTATTTTTGGAAATTTTATAAAATTTACTCTTGAGATTTGTGCAGCTTTTTCTTACATATTTTGCTATTATCTTCTGATGAGTTGTCTCAGGTAGAGCTTAGAGAAAAATGAGTGGCCTAGAACAGGACAGTACAAAATGGTCCTCAGGAAGAAGCATCTGAGTAGAAAAGAGCACTGCCTGTTGTGGCCACTCATTTAGATTCTGGGTTTAGAGCTGGGAGGAGGAAGGTAGAGGCTTGCCTAATTTAACCCCTCACTTCACAGCTGAGTCAAATGAGTCCCAGAGGAGTAACTGTCTTGGTCAAAGTCCCACAGGCAGCAAATGAGAGCTGCTGTTTAAGCCTTTATCCTCTGACTCCAAATCCAGCCTGCTTTCCATCACTCCAGTGTTGAATATGCCATCTGTTGGTTAAAATTTAAACTAATGATGCTGAAATTCTGGCTTGAGAACTTTCATTTCACCAGATTCCATGATGGTCTGAATTTGTTTTTAAGAGGTTTTTTTTTTTTTTAGAATTAATTGTTAACATTTCAAAGCTTTATTTGTAAAATAGTCTTGTGCATGTAAATTAATATAAACTGTTCTCTGTAGCAATCCAGAACGTAATTATAAGGCCCATTTCATAGATGAAAATTCTGAAAGCCTAGAAACCTTCCCAGGGTAGTGTGAGACGAAGCTTCCCAGTTACTGCTGAACTTCTATTACATCTTGAATTCAGAGAAACAAATTTCACACCTAGTTCTTTCCAGTGACCGTTTTTTGTAGCATGTTAAGTCTGCTCTTTAGCCCTTGTTCAATTTTCTTTATCATCTTTTAATCTCTCTTTTTATACCACCTGCTGTGGTGCTTGTCATCAGCATCTAGATTCACTCTTCAGCTCATATTTTTTAAAGAACAGTTTTTACTTCCTGCAAAGATGGGTTCAAGATTTGTTCTTTCTGTAACATCCTCACCTTATAACTTACTCCTGGCCTTGTGAACTACATTGACATTCTACTTAAAACAGCAAAGATAAACATTTTTGGGGAGAATAAGGTTTTTGTGCAAGACTTTGAAGTGGCAGCCATGGTTCCTGTCTTCAGAATTGTCATGGTACAGGTGGCTGTTGAATGACATTATCCTCATCTCTCTTCATACCTTTAGTCTGTGTGTATCTAGCTTGTCACCTTAAAGTTCAACCAGAGTTAAATATCTAACCTCTTCTGTTGACAAAACATCCATCTCTTCCCTTAGCTAGATTGTTTGTCTTCTTTGTGGTAACGTAGGAGTTTCTAGGGGTAAATTGCCTTAGATCCTAGGATTCTAGAAGAATTTTTTTTTCATATTTGAAAAGGTTTTAAGAAAAACATGTGTGTGGGGGTGGGGGCAGGGGAGTTGTTTGCCATCCTTGAGCCCATCTTTTGACTATGTATTTGAAAATCATAATTTTTAAATAGATAGTATAAGATTGATTAGGCTAACTTAATTTTAATCGATTAGAATTTAGGTAGCACTCCGAAGATAGTACTTAGAATCTTACCATGATAGTTATTTCTTACATCTTAAGGTAAAGATGAAGTTATTTCTTACATATATCTCAGTATGTAACCATAGGGTGAAATATGTACCCATGTGTGACAGTAATGGTAACAGTAGCTCTTTTCTTCAGGAGGACACTTTACTGATTTAGCAAAACTTGGTATTAGAATGTTTGCACTTATTATCAAGAGATTGCAAGTATTTGTGTCTAACAAAGTAGTTTGAGTAGTTCGCTGGATGGTCATTGCTACCACATCAAATCAGTGTTGCTTTGGGGTTAATCTAAGTCTGAATGAAGTGTGTATGTGTGTGCGTGCCTGTGTGTGTTTTATGGTACAGCAGGGTACTTTTGCCAGGGGTGTTAACACACACTAGGCTGCTTGTAAGCTTCAAACCTGATGTAATGAAACTAGATAATAGGTTAACAACTTTGGGACTTCAACTAGAAATCATCAAATAAGGAGAACGATGATACTCTTTTAAAAGGCATATACTCCTGTGTTACATTCCATGTTGTCTTTTTTCAGAAAAAATGATTATATATGAAAATGTGAATTGATATTACATATAGTTTTACTTTTTAAAAAATATATAATAAATTCAACATGTTGCTTTCAAAGATGTCCTCTCCACATTTCCTTCTGAAATTACTTATTTTCTTCTGTGCATTTTAAAAAGTGCTTTAGTGACCTTCTCTTCTTTTTGGAGGGTCAACTTTGTTGCTAGTTTCTCTTTCCCTCTTCCCCATATTCAAAAAGAAAAAGACATTTATAGCATGCAAAACAGACAAACCCGCACGTTTACCATTTACAAAAATGCATGCTCCTTTCTGCCCCTTGGGTTTGTTGGACATCTGGCAGGTGATAGGTAGCATGCCTCATCTGTCCTCTGGAGCCCAGTGAGATTTGTCATTGCATTGCTCAGAGTTCTCAGAAGACTGCTGATGATTGTTTTTCTCTATAATATTGTTATCGCTTGCATCAGTTCATACACATCTTTCCAGGTTTACCTGAAATATTCCCTTTCATAATTTCTTATTGTGCAATAATATTCCATTACATTCATATGCCATAATTTCTTCAGCCATTCTTCAATTGATAGATACTTCCTTTGTGTCCAGTTCTTTGTTACAACAAAAAAGTGTTACTATGAATGTTGTTGTACATGAGTCCCTTTTCTGTTTCTTTGGGTCGTCGGTCTTGTAGTGGTATTGCTGGGTCAATATGCATTGTATTCACCTAGAGTGCCCCAGTGTGCCTGCCTTTCCCTAGCCCTCCAACAATTGTCATTTTACTTCTTTTTTTGGTCACCTTTGATAATTTTCTAAGTTTGTAAGTCACATTCCATTTTTTCACCTAACTCTGTCCACCTTATCCCTACATTGCTGATGTGAAGGCAGTCATTTTCATTCCTGAACATAAATAAATTACCCACAAGGCAAGGGGGAGAGACTGTTTGGAGGCTACTAATGGGCATTTGCTGTAGAACAGAGGCTGGCAAACTATGACCTATGGGTACTGGCCAGATCTGTTTGTGTATGGTCTGAGAGCTGTTATTGGAACACAGCCATGTTCATTTATTTACATATTGCCATTGGCTGCTTTTGTGCTACGAGAGACTGAGGTGGTGCTCTGATTGCCCTGTCCTGCTGCTTGGTTCACTACAAACCACAGTGATTTTTGAGGGCCACACATATTAGTGTACCACATTTTTTATTAGTGTTACCAGTGCATACCTATCATACTAAAACAAGGAATGAGGCGGGGGAAAAAGTTCCATATGATTTTTTAAACTCAAGGTTGAGATTGAAGTTTTTCAGAATGAGAAGAACCGCCCTCATTCATCATTACCCAACCCTGTATGGCTTTGGAAATGAGCTTTTGCTACAGGCTTGATAATGAATTCAACCTAAAAATCACAAGACACTTCACTCGTATGTGAAACTTATACGATGGTCAAGTCAGTTCAGCAACAACTAACATTGTTTGACTCACAAATGATGTCAAGCTGCTTTTATACACTTCCTGTCCTATCAGGAGTTAAAACGAGAAGCAATATCTCCATTCCCATACAGATTTGCAGTGGATATATTTTCCAACCTCGAACTCCAGCAGCCTTTTTAGACCTCGATGTAAGTGCAAAAGAAATTTCCATATTTCAAACTGCATTTAACTGTGCAGTTGAAGAGCTTCCACCTAACCCTCATTTGTAAGCCATTAATCGCATGTGAATGACATGCTAAAAAGCCAGTTTTCAAGAAAAGAATCGAATAGAATTCTTTAAATGCCTTCCAATCAATGATTATGATTAATTAAAAACATATGCTCATGGAATGATATCAGTATTTGCACTGCTTGTCTATGTGAAAAGACATTTTCAAAGATGAACTACATAAAATCTCATTACAGATCAGCATTAATAGATGAACATTTCAATTGATTTTGATGATAGGAGATACTCACTTTGGACTCTAATCAAACAAAATGTTATTCCACAGAAAAAGAATTCCATTCTTCCCACTAGTAGACCTGTAATACTAAAAACATATTTATTTTTAATTTTGAAATTCATCAGTAAAGTACCTACTTACCTCCTTAGCTTTGCACTGGCCTGCAAAGCCTAAAATATTTACTATCTGGCCCTTTGCATAAAAAGTTTGTCAACCCCTGCTTGGAAGAATGGGCTGAAAAATGTGTTCCGAAGCAGTGGCAGTGTATATGAAAGGTTAATTATCCTATATCCCAAGGCAGGTCTTTCTTTTGAGTTTGTCTTAGCATCTGTAAAGACTCTCCACTCCAGGCCTCTCATAGTAGTTCTTAAGTTTTGAGCCTTGAGAGAAAATAACAATTATTTCTCTCTCAGATTGACACTTTAATAGCCTTTGCTCTAGGACGGCACCATATAGAAACTATCAAATGCCCTGAGAAGAATATATTGCTCGGACAACTGTGAGTCTAACTGTGGAATATAATAGGGTGCCTTGGCCCCAACAGTAAATGTCCTAACAAAGAATACTGATATCCATCTCAGGAACGTGTCAATATAGCCAGATATATCACCTCTGCTTTTTCTCCTTTGAAGACTTTGGTTATCCCCCTCAACGAGCCAGATCCATAAAAAGTTCTGAAACCAGTACATCCACAAGTAATGCGGAAGAATACGAGAGGGAACACAGGACTATGCCTGAAGGTGTTGACGAGATTCTTTGCAGAAGTCCAAATTCCTCCCTTGAGGTAAGAATTATAACTTCAACAGGTTTTGCAAGGGAGTTGGGTCTCATGTTGGATAGGATTGGGATGGGGAAAGGATGAAGGACATGTGAACGAAAAGAAGAGACTAGCTTCACATGGATACGGAAGTCTGGGAATGAGCCCAGTGTGAATGGGATAACAAGTATCTCTTTCTTTTTGTCTCTTTAATCTTCTTGTTCCCTAAAGTTCTTGTCCTTTCTCAGTTGGATCTCTAGTTCACAAGTTGCAAAGTCTTTTCTTACCATTGTAACAACTGAAGCCCCCTCTTTTCACCTCTAGTCTCCTAATATTTCTTTCTCTTTTTGTCATCTTCTGTTCCACACAGATTTTAATACTTCATAACTTTTTTTTTCTGCTGTGAAGGCTTTGGCTCTGCAGATCTCATACCTTAGATTTCAATTCCTTGTGTCAGCATCCATGCTTTCATACTTCAGCTCAGAGTTGTCATCTTCTTACAAGTTCCTTGCTCCTTCTTTACAACAGCTGTTGAATAGTGGATGGATCTTCATTCTCTACTTTCAGGAATATCTGTTGCAGGGAGAACTATGCTATGTCTGAAGTTGCCTGAAATCAAGATGGTTAAACTTACCCTTTTTTATACCAAAGTTACTTTGCCAGGAAGCAGTTGTCCATAGCGGGTCTGAGAAGTTAGAGTCACTACCTTTGGTTCTCAGAACCCTAACTAATCCCATAATCACTATTACAACCCGTACAAATCTTGTTGTGCTTAGGTTATCTTATTTAAAATATTATATGGTCCTATTGCTTATACTCGGAAGATTTTCTAGGCTATTCCAACTGAAGAAGAAAGGCTCTCGAAGCACTGCCAGAAGCGCAGATAAATGAAATAAGAATTCCATATTGGTATGATTTGAACTTTGAGCTGATTGCTTGTAGGGAAGTTAGGCAGAGACAGGATGATAAGTGCCATTTCATAAACAGCACTTGGGAAATTGCAGTAGAGACATAGGTTGGGGGGATGAAAATGGTATTAGCTTCCCTACATGAGGATGACTTTGACCTCAGCCATTTATTTTCTTTCTTCAATTCAGCAAGGAATTATTGCTTCTTATTTGCCAGAGATGTAAAGACAAAATCCAAACAGTTCCTTCCCTCAGGAGTTAGATTCTATTTCTTTTGGAGTGATATACAAAAGATCTTAGAACATCCTCCTCATTTGGTGCCTGGTACTCACAAGTCGTCTTCAGAGAAGACGGGGGTCAGTTTGGTGATTTGTTACAGCAGGGATGAAAGTAGATTGTTGACAATTTGAGAGCCCTTTTGGAAATGAATAGAAGAATCCTGTTGAAAACCTCACTTAATGCCAAATTAATGGTTCAAGGTAATCCCAGAGACCCTTGTAAATGGGCTTTTGGTATCATAAGTAAGACACCTCTAGAGGTTCTGCCTTTTCCCCAATACAGTGAATGATATTCAGAACTACGTCATTTTAAACTAAAATTGGACTCAGAGGAATTCTAGCCAGATTTCTCAGATTTTCTTTCAGCAACTAATCCTTTTGTAACTAACCGGACCAGAGAAATATTGCTTATTTGAGGACTTCTTAGATGATTTCCAGTCCAACTGCTAGAGCCACTCTTATTTACCATTACTGTCAACCTCAGATGGGCTGTGAACACTAACCATGATGAGACAGGTCAGAGTTGGGTCCAAGGATCTCTTTTTAGGTTTTATTTAGCTTGTCTAAGTTGGTCAGGAATGGGACTAACCAAATTTTTCCCTTTGCTCAATAGAACTTTCACCACTGAAGATGAAGGTTTCCCATAAGCATCAGTGGCCTGGATAGTGGGTCGAGAGCACTGGCAGCATCCTCAGCAAGATTGACTGGCGTGCTGTTGATGACCTGGTGGCCGCGGTAGAAAACACGTGAATAAGTTGTGCCTTGGGCAGTGTGTGTCCAGGCTGCTGTGCACAATACCAGAGTGACTGATGGTAAAAATGACATCTCAGGGAAAGACTTGGACCAGAGAAGGGGGATTGTGATGACATGATACTAGCATCAGGGAAAATTCAATACATGATTCAAACTAGGAAGGAGAAGACATTGTGCCAGCTATAGTGCCAGTCTCTGCATTGTACAAGGATGGCCACACATCATTAGTAAATTAATCATATCACATGAATAAAACATTTTCCTTAAATCATATTATTTTTATTGTTTTTCATCTTTAGGAAACAGTAGAAATGTTTTCATGCTTTTCATTTAAAAGTTCAGATGTTTTAGTCCCCGTTCAAATAAATGTATACAGAACATTGTTTTAAATGGTTTTAAACCAATAAAAATTTTTTTCTGGCCTCTATTGTGATTTAAAATAGCTAATGTATCTAGGCGAACCTGATTCAAATGCCTGTTTGACCACCTAAAATGAAAGGAAGCTTGTGAACAATGCATTGGGGGTTCCAGAGGGTTGTACTGATTATTACAGACAGTAGTCACAGAGGAATCTGGGGGAGGCATGTCTGAGGTGGAGTGAGGACAGATAGTTTTTGCTTTAAGCACAGATGTTTCTGCATCCCTGGATTAGGAGAGAGATAGTGGGAGGTTGTTAACCAAAGGACAGGGATGCAGCAAAGCATTTGGATTGGAGCTCTACCAAGAACATGACATGTGCGCCTGCCTCCTGAACATGACCATAGGGATGGACTTGGGCACAGGAGTAGGCATGTGTGTCCCAACGTGGCTAATGGGGGAATTGGTTTGTTTCCCATTTTTTTTCCCAGGAAAGGAGAGGAGCTGGTTGGAAAAGGAAAAATAAATATATATAAAATCTAATTAAAAATAAAGAATGACTAAATTTGAAGGTATATTCATTATTCATTGTTGGAATGCACCTCTATAATGAAAATATCACCTAAATTGATCTATAAGTGGAATGCAATACCAGTCAAATTACTAGGGGTATGTATGACTTATAAAAGTTTAAGTAAGAATTTAGCAAAAAATCTAAAGTCTCAAGTGAAATAGTCGGGGGGGGGGGGTTGCGGAGCGCAGGGAGGACTAGCACTCCTAGACCTGAAATATACCACAAAACAGAAATTATCAAAACTATTTAGTTACTGGTTAAAAAAAGAAATGTAGGCCAGTGGACTGACCATGAGGGACAATCAGAAAAAAAATGATTCTATAACCCAGTGTTTGATGTATCTTGGAAAATAAATTACATGGAGAAGAATTGCTTTTTCCTTGATTCATTCATACATCCTGCGTTGGGTTCTAAGCCTTATTTCAGCTAACTGCTTTCCAGTTTTCCTAGCAATTCTCCTTGAAGAAAAAGCACTAAGTGCCAGGAAATGTGCTGATTGCTGGGGATACAGACACCAAAAGGAGACAGTGCTTGCCTTGAGGGGTCTTACATTCTAATAGAAGATGAGAGAGAGAAGAGAGTGGTAGCCAGGAAAAGGTGTTAGGTTCTAGGAGATGAGGGTTGGTGAATGAAATCATTAGGCAGGCAGTTAAGACACAGCAGGAATGGTAGCATTTTGATTTGTTTAGTATTATCCAAACGAAGCAGAAAGATGAAGATGGGAGAGTACAAGGGGGGCATGGTGGGAAGATATTAGCAATTACAGGATGTAGGGCCTGCTCTGGAGGCAGCTAGATGTACTCAACTTCCATTAATTAGGAGAACATGGTCTGAGGGTGGGAGGCAGAGGGGAGTGTTAGGGCATCATGGCAAGGTATGCCACATTACATTAATACGTGACTGGAATATTAAAGTCATCATGAAAAAGAGCCAAGAGAACTAGATCAAGTACCTTTCACTACCGTGGTTTGGGGTACAGTTTTTAACCAAATTAGAGAAGCCATCACAAAAGATAAAATCAGTAATTTCTTGACTTGTAACTTATTTGGTTAAGTCATCTATTTCTTGTTTCTGGCAGGACTGGCATATCTGATGACTATCACTTCTGTTTCTACTTCCAGTAACCTTTACCTAAATACTCTCTTTTTGCTTCCCTCTTCTAGTTTCTGGATTTTGTCACGAGTACTTTTTTAAAAATATATTTATTTCTTTACATTAATTTTTCAACATGAGTACTTAATATATAATTCTTATTTTCACCTAATATAACTTCCTGTTTGCTTTGAATAAAACATATCCTTGAAAGTTATATTCTGGTCATGCATCTCATTTAGTTACTCATAGAGCATCTCATATAGCTACTGATTATGTGGCGGCCAGCAGACTTCTTTCGTATTAATTATTAGCATATCAGAGAATATATGACTTCTCAGTCATGTAATCAACAAGATGACAATTACTTCCTCCAAAACTCCAACTCTAACCCTCCCCCATGCCACAAAAAAAGGAATTATGCACCAGATTGAAAAAGAAAGCATCCTTGTCAAAGTCTTTTTATGAGAGAAATACAGTCCTGATACCTTAAACCAAGGAAGTTTAATAAAGCAAGAAAAAAAAGTATAGACCAGTGTGATTGTTGAATATTGATTTAAACAGTTTGAATAAAAACCTGGCAAAAGACTACAGTAATTTAAAAAAAAAATCATGCTCAATTTGGATTTATGCCAGGGATGCAAGGATGGCTTATCATTAGAAAGACAGACTCATTAATTAGCATATTAAAAATAAAAAATTAAAGCATATGATTATCCCAATAAATGAAGAAAAGCCTTTGACAAAGCACAATATTCATTTATGCTAAAAACCCTACGAAAAGTATAGGCATAAAGGGACCTATATATGATAAAAAATACCTAAATACAAAAGCTAGCATTAAATCAAAATGAGACAAGAAACTTTTCTAATAAATATAGGACTAAATCAAGGATGCTCCTCACTATTTGATATAGTTCTAGATATGTTAGTAATAGTGAATAAGAGAAATTAAAGGCATAAAGATAGACTAAATCATCCTTATAGGATTTACTCAGAACATCCCATGGAGTCAGCAAAAAAACTAATTGAGACAATAGCTTCAGTAAAGTTGCAAGCTGCAAAAATAACTCATAAAAATTCAACATTCCTATGTAATAATAATAATAATAATAATACTATAATCTAGGAGTCAATAATAGAAAAGAAATGCCATTTATGATAACTACAACCTAATTAAAATATCTGGAAGTCAATCTACCAAGACACAGTCAATATCTGTGTAAGTATAATGATAAAAGTTCTCTTTTAAACAACTTAAATACCTGAAGTGATATTCAGTGCTCAAGGCTAGGCTATGCCAACATAATAAAAATGACAATACTACCAAGGTTAATTTACGGATGTAGTGCTACCAAACTGCAAACTACCTGATGAATTATTTTACAGAGATAGACAAAATAATTTTTTAAAAATTAATTTAGAGGAACAAAAGACATAATATCAAGGAAAATAATTTTAAAAGGTAAGAATGAAGGAAGAATAGCACTGCTAGATCTCTAACCACAGTATAAGCCAGAAATTATTGAAACTATTTGGTACTGGTTAAAAAAAACAGAAAAAGAAAATCAGTGGAATAGACTAAATATGGAAGAATGAGAACTAATCAGACTCAATAAACCCAGTGTTTAATGAGCCTGAAAATGTGTATCATCTAGAAAATAACTTTGTATTTAATGAGAACTTCTGGGAAAAATGGAAAGAAGTCTAGCAGAAATTAGGCTTAGATCGATATTTTACATTATATTCCACAAATTCAAAATGGATATGTGACCTCAGAATATTAAAGAACATCGCACGGAAAAATTAGAAGACAGAAGCAGGTCATAGATCTTTCACAGATGTGGTTGGGAGTGAATTCTTAACAAGGGCAAGAGGCAAGTACAAAAGAAAGTAATTTTGATTACATTAAACTGAACAAGTTTCATGTGAAAAAATGCAACTAGGATAAAAAGAACTGGTTAACTAGAAAAAAACTTTGTATCTAATGTCTCTGATGAGGATCAAATATAAGACAAATATAAAACTAATAAATATATGGCGGAGGGGGGAGGAGCTGGAGATGGGGGTTGGGGTCCCCCACAGGAAAAACTCTCATGGTGGTGAGAGTTAACAACGCTATCCTTAGCTTCAAGAGGCTAATGGATCTGTGCAAAAACCTGGAGTTCCAGGCTCCTGGTAAAATCATTCGCCGCCCCCTTCCCTATTTTATAGTCAACTCCTATTTTTGTACTTCATACATAATGACACAAATAATGCACAATACCTTTGGAAAAGAATTCCTCCTGCTTTCAACTCTGCAAATTCTGAATTTTGGGGGAATTTGGTCAGTAGGACAAAAAATCTGGCAATGAGATTTCTTAGGACTCCATACAACCACTGGTTCTCATGAATGGTCTAAGAGATATGGCTTAGAAGACCAGACTTTGCCCTGGTTTCTCAGGCCAGTATCTCAATGATTACTGATATTGCAACACTTGTTGGACTTCCTGTTGAAGAAACAGCAAAAAGGTATATTATGGCAAAGATGGCATGCTAAATCCACTAACAACACCCCTGAACCCAAGTGGCTCAACAGGATGTTTCCTATAACACACTTGTTCATGAACTTGTTTCAGTCCCACCAATCTCACATAAAAATAATTAGCCGTACTGACTCTGGCTCTTCTTTGAAAACTGATCTGTCTTTTTGTTCCAGATCAAATCTGCGAATCTTGCATGCTAACCGATCTGGAAAACCCAAACTGTTATTTTTTTTTTAAATGCAATTTATTTATTTAACATATTTGGTTTTCAGCATTGATTTTCACAACATTTTGAATTACAAATTTTCTCCCCATTTCTACCCTCCCCCCACTCCAAGATGGCATATATTCTGGTTGCCCTGTTCCCCAGTCAGCCCTCCCCTCTATCACCCCCCTCCCCTCTCATCCCCTTTTCCCTTCCTTTCTTGTAGGGCAAGACAAATTTCTACGCCCCATTGCCTGTGTATCTTATTTTATAGTTGCATGCAAAAACTTTTTTTTTTGTTTTTGAACATCTGATTTTAAAACTTTGAGTTCCAAATTCTCTCCCCTCTTCCCTTCCCACCCTCCCTAAGAAGTTGAGCAATTCAACCTAGGCCACACATGTATTATTATGTATAACCCTTCCACAATACTCATGTTGTGAAAGGCTAACTACATTTTGCTCCTTCCCAACCCATCCCGCTTTATTGAATTTTCTCCCTTGACCCTGTCCCCTTTCCAAAGTGTTTGTTTTGATTACCTCCACCCCCATCTGCCCTTCCCTCCATCATCCCCCCGCCTTTTATTTTTTTTTTTATCTTCCTCCCTCTTCTTTCCTGTGGGGTAAGATACCCAACTGAGTATGTATGGTATTCCCCCTCGGGCCAAATCTGATGAGAGCAAGGTTCACTCATTCCCCCCTCACCTGCCCTCTCCCCCCTCCTCCCATAGAACTGCTTCCTCTTGCCACCTTTATGGGAGATAATCCACCCCATTCTATCTCTCCCTATCTCCCTCTCTCAGTATGTTGCTCTCTCATCCCTTAATTTCATTTTATTTCTTTTAGATATCTTCCCTTCATCTTCAACTCACCCTGTGGCTGCTCTCTCTCTTTACATATATATATAATATATATATATATATATATATATATATATATATATATATATATATATAAACACATATATATATATATACACATACATACACATACATACATATACACATAGATACATACATACATACACATTCACTTATATATACATAAACATATATACACACACACACACACACACACACACACACATATATATATATATATATATATATATATATATATATATGCATATTCCCTTCAACTACCCTAATACTGAGGTCTCATGAATCATACTCATCATCTTTCCATGTAGGAATGTAAACAAAACAGTTCAACTTTAGTAAGTCCCTTGCAATTTCCGTTTCTTGATTACCTTTTCATGCTTCTCTTGATTCTTGTGTTTGAAAGTCAAATTTTCTATTCAGTTCTGGTCTTTTCACTGAGAAAGCTTGAAAGTCCTCTATTTTATTGAAACTCCATATTTTGCCTTGGAACATGATACTCAGTTTTGCTGGGTAGGTGATTCTAGGTTTTAATCCTAGCTCCATTGACCTCCGGAATATCGCATTCCACGCCCTTCGATCTCTTAATGTAGAAGCTGCCAGATCTTGGGTTATTCTGATTGGGTTTCCACAATACTCAAATTGTTTCTTTCTGGCTGCTTGCAGTATTTTCTCCTTGATCTGGGAGCTCTGGAATTTGGCAACAATATTCCTAGGAGATTTCTTTTTGGGATCTATTTGAGGAGGCGATCGATGGATTCTTTCAATTTCTATTTTGCCCTGTGGCTCTAGAATATTAGGGCAGTTCTCCTTGATAATTTCCTGAAAGATGGCATCTAGGCTCTTTTTTTGATCATGGCTATCAGGTAGTCCAATAATTTTTAAATTATCTCTCCTGGATCTATTTTCCAGGTCAGTGGTTTTTCCAAGGAGATATTTCACATTGTCTTCCATTTTTTCATTCCTCTGGTTCTGTTTTATAATATCCTGATTTCTCATAAAGTCACTAGCTTCCACTTGCTCCAATCTAATTTTTAAAGTAGTATTTTCTTCAGTGGTCTTTTGGACCTCCTTTTCCATTTGGCTAATTCTGCCTTTCAAGGCATTCTTCTCCTCATTGGTTTTTTGGAGCTCTTTTGCCATTTGAGTTAGTCTGTTTTTTAAGGCGTTGTTTTCTTCAGTGTATTTTTCAGTATTTTGTTGGGTCTCCTTTAGCAAGTCATTGACTTGTTTTTCATGGTTTTCTCGCATCCTTCTCATTTCTCTTCCCAATTTTTCCTCTACTTCTCTAACTTGCTTTTCCAAATCCTTTTGAGTTCTTCTATGGCCTGGGGCCAGTTCATGTTTTTCATGGAGGCTTGGTTGTAGGCTCTATGACTTTGTTGTCTTCTTTAGGCTGTATGTTTTGGTCTTCTTTGTCACCAAAGAAAGAATCCAAAGTCTGAGACTGAATCTGGGTGCGTTTTCGCTGCCTGGCCATATTCCCAACCAACTAACTTGACCCTTGAGTTTTTCAGTGGGGTATGACTGCTTGTAGACTAACGAGTTCTATGTTCTACGTTTGGGGGGGAGGTGCCAGCTCTGTCACACCAACACTACTCCTTCCCCAAGGACCCCCAGTCCAGACTGGACTTAGATCTCAGCAGGCTGTTGCACTCCTGCTCTGATCCGCCACTTAATTCCTCCCACCAGGTGGGCCTGGAGCTGTCAGTAACAACAGCTGTAGCTGCCCCACCTCCGCTGCCCCAGGGGCTGGAAGCCGAACCTCGAACTCCCTCCACTCCCGCAGCCCTTCCCACCAACCTTCTCCGCAGTCCTTGGTGCCCGTGGGTCGAGGGGTCTGGCAACCGCCGCAGCTCACATATTCAGGGCGCTAGGGCCCCCTCCGCCCGGCCCCCGGCCTGGATCGTCCACGCCGCCCAGGCTGGGCTCCGCTCCACTCCGTTCCCAGCTCCCAGCTCCCAGCTCCCAGCTCCCAGCTCCCAGCTCCGTGTGGAATAGACCTCACCCAGAGACCATCCAGGCTGTCCTGGGCTGGAGCCCTGCTTCCCTCTGCTGTTTTGTGGGTTCTGCCGTTCTAGAATTGGTTCAGAGCCATTTTTTATAGGTTTTTGGAGGGACTCGGGTACAGAGCTCACTCCAGTCCATGCCCACCAGCCGCCATCTTGGCTCCGCCCCCCCCAAACTGTTATTTTAAATCTATTGAATGACACAACCTAAATATTCTTTATCAGAACATGTGATAAAAGATATGTCCTCAAGCATTATACTGAATAGCCACTGAGCCAATTCTTATTCACATAAATATTTATTAACTCATGGTAGTATTATGTGGTATTATATTATCTCATATATCATAAAATAAATTGTATTGTATTATATATCATATTATATTATAATTATGTGGTATTATAGTATTCCTGATAGGGAAACATGACTATCCCAATGGATAGATTTAAAATGTAGCAGATGAGCAAAAAAATTATCTCCTTAGCAAACCAGTTTGTTAATTGTTTTTAGCTCTTATCTATGCCTATGTTTCCAGGGAGAATATGCTAAGAGAGGGGTTGGTGGCCTTGAAAGTAGTAATGAAAAAGGACAGAATTCCTCATTATGTCTTTAAAAAAGAAAAGATAACAATAGGTATGAGGTATCTTTAAATCAGAGCAATCCATTACGCTAAGGACATCACTTGTCCAAAAGTTCAACTCAAGGGTAGCATGTCTGATGAGCAGCTATTATAATAAGCCTAACAGCTTGGCTCATTTTTTCTAAGTATAACTTGTAATTTCTGTGTGGAAGTTATGTTATTTGCATCTTTCCTAAGGGAAATACTTCTTAGAGCCAATTCTAAACATTTGTTGTCAAGAGAAAATTAAATATTTTTTTAAAAAGAACATTTGCATTTTGTGCTCAGTATTAAAATAGTCATCTTGTAGCAGAGGATGATGTGAACTGAATTCTGAAGCAGAGAATGACCTGTCCTTACAGAGTTTGCTAGTTGATAAAGGTTTCAGAGGAAGGATACTAAGATAGCAGATTAAGGCAGGGACTCTCCTGAGCCCTCCCAAATTCCCCTCCAAAGAACCTTGCAATAATGCTTCAGAACCAATTTTGGCACAGTGAAGTAGTCTACCAGCCAGGACAACTTGGAAGGTCAGCAGGAAAGGTCTGTCTCACAGGGGTGGAAAGGGAGTGAGGTTCTGTGAGCAAGTCAGTGGCAGAAGGCACCAAAGGAGGCCAGCAGCAAAGCCCCTTCCCCCAGTGCAAGCCAGTAGGGAAGTTAGGACAGGTCGGCAGGGAGGCCCTCCCTCCAGCACAACTCAGTAGCTAAGCCCTGAGGCCTAGTGCAAGCCGGAAGCAAGACTCTGAGCCCTAGCATAAGAGAGTTGAGAAAGTGCTCTCTCTACTCTAAGATCAGAGCTCAACTTTTACATGAAGTAAAAAGCCACAAAATAGACTGAAAAATGAGCACACCCCCAAAACAAACAAACAAGCAAACAAACAAACAAGAACCTGACCAAAGAAACTTACTATGGTGACAGGGAAGATCAGACACAAATTTAGAAGAGGAGAACAATGTAAAAACAGCTACATATGAAGCCTCAAAGAAAAATGTGAATTGGTTTCAGACCCAAACAGAATTTCTGAAATAACTCAAAAAGGATTTTAAAAGGCAAATAAGATAAGTAAAAGAAATTTGGGAAAAGAAATGAGAGTAATGCAAGAGAATCATGAAAAAAGAGTCAGCAGGTTAGTAAAGGAAGCACAAACATTCAAAAAGGAGGTACAAAATTTTAGTGAAGAAAACAATTCCTTAAAAAGTAGAACTAGTCAAATGGAAAAGGAGGTACAAAAGCTCACTGAAGAAAATAATTCCTTAAAAATTAGAACTGAAGAAGTGGAAGCTAATGACTCCATAAGACATCAATAAATGATAAAACAAAACCAAAAAAATAAATAGGAAAAAGTGTGAAATATCTCATGGGAAAAACACTGACCTAGAAAATAGATCCAGGAGAGAGAATTTTAGAATTATTGGACTACCTGAAAGCCATGATCAAAAAAAAGAGCCTGGACATCATATTTCAAGAAATTACCAGGGAGAGTTGTCCCCAATATCCTGGAGCCAAATAGAAATCAAAAGAACCCACTGATCACCATCTGAAAGGGACCCCAAAATGAAAACTCCCAGGAATATCACAGCCAAATCCCAGAGCTCCCAGGCCAAGGAGAAAAAAATACTACAAGCAGTCAAAAAGAACAATTCAAATATTATGGAGCCACAGTAGGGATTACACAGGATTTAGCAGCTTCTACATTAAAGAACTGGAAGGCTTGGAATATGATATTCCAGAAGGCAAAGGAGCTTGGATTATAATACAGAATCACCTACCCAGCAAAAAAAAAATGGTATAATCCTTCAGGAGAAAACATGGATACTTAGTGAATTACAGGGCTTTTAAGCATTCCTAATTAGAAGACCAGAGCTGAACAAAAAAATTGATCTTCAAATACAAGACTCAAGAGAAGCACAGAAAGGTAAACATGAAAGATAAAATGTAAGAGATTCAGTAAGATTAGACTGTTTATATTCCTAAATGGCAAGATCATACTTGTAACTCTTAAGAACTTTATCATGATTAGGGCAATCAGAAGGAATAGACTGAAGGGATGGTATCCAAAACAAAAACAAGATTAAGGGATAGGAAAATTGCACTGAGAGAAGAGGAAGGGAGAGATAGAATGGTATATCTCACATAAAAGAGATGCAAACAGGCCATTACAGTGGAGGGGAAGATGGGGGTGGGGATGGGCAATGGTTGAACCTTACTGTCATCAGAGTTGGCTCAAAGAGGGAATAACATACCCATTCAGTTGGTTGTAGAAATCCATCTTACTCTGGGAAATAAAGGGAAGGGGATAAGAGAAACGGGGGACTGATGGAAGGGAGGGTGGATTGGGGGAGGTGGTAGTCAGAATTAAAATATTTGTGAGGAGGGACAGGGAGAGAGAGATACACACGCAGACAGACAGACACAGAAAGAAGGATAAACCAGGTAAAAACAGGATGGAGGGAAATATATAGTTAATTATTGTAACTGCAAATGGGATGAACTCACCCATAAAATGGAAGTTGATAGCAGAATTGATTAAAAACCAGAATCCTACCATATGCTGTTTACAAGAAACACATCTGAAGCACAGGGACACACACAGTGTAAAGGTAAGAGGCTGGAACAGAATTTATTATGCTTCAGCTGAAGTAAAAAAAAAGCAGGCATAGAAATAATGTTCTCAGACAAAGCAAAAGCAAAAATAGATCTAATTAAAAGAGATAAGAAAGGAAACCACATCTAAAGGAAGGAAATTATATGCCAGAAGTTACCACAGACAATGAATACTAAATCAATACTAAATATATATGCATTAAATGGTATAGCATCCAAATTTTTAAAGAAGTTAAATGAACTACAGGAGGAAATAGACGGTAAAACTATACTAGTAAGGGACCTTAACTTTCTCCTATCAGAATTAGATAAATCTGATGAAAAAATAAGCAAGAAGGTAAAGAGGTAAATAGGATTTGAAAAAAGTTAGATATGATAGATCTCTGGAGAAAACTGAATGGGAATAGAAAGGAATACACCTTTTTCCTAGTGGTACATGGCATCTACACAAAAATTGACCATGCATTAAGGCATAAACCTCACAACTAAATGCAGAAAAGCAAAAATATTAAATGCATCCTTTTCAGCTCATACTACAATACAAATTACATTCAATAAAGGGCAGTGGAAAGATGGATAAAAAATTAATTGGAAAGGATGTAATCTAATACTAAAGAATAAGTAGGTCAAAGATCAAATCATAGGAACAATTAATAATTGCATTAAAGAGAATACAACAATGATACAACATGCCAAAATTTATGGGATGCAGCCAAAGCAGTACTTAGGGGAAAAATTTATGTCTCTAAATGTTTATATCAATAAAATAGAGAAAGAATAGATTACTGAATTGAGCATGCAACTTGGAAAACTAGAAAAAGAACAAATTTAAAATCCCAATTAAACATCAAATTGGAAATTCTGAAAATCAAAAGAGAGATTAATAAAATTCAAAGGAAGAAAACCATTGAACTAATAAAACTAGAAGCTGATTTTGTGGAAAAAAAACCCATAATATTAGAGAATCAACTAAAAAACTAGTTGAAATATTAACACCTTTATCAAACTTACAGTATATAAAATCAACTCATGTAAATCATCAGCATTTCTATATATTACCAGTGAAGAAAGTCCAGCAGCAAGAGAGAGAAAGAGAAAGGCCTTTTAAAATAATGGTAAATAATATAAAATACTTGGGAGTCTATCTGCCAAGACAAAACCAGGAACAATATGAACAAAATTACAAAACACTTTTCACATGAATAAAGTCAAATCTAAACAATCAGAATAACATTAATTGCTTATAGGTATGCTGAGAGAATATAATAAAAAAATGACCATTCTATCTAAATTAATTTACTTATTCAGTGGCATACCAAACTACCAAAAATTATTTTATAGAAATAAAATGAGAACAAAAATGTCAAGAATGTCAAGGGAATCAATAAAGAAAAGTTATTTTTGTGGCTTAGCCATACCAGATCTCAAACTGTATCATAAACTGGTAATCATCATTACAACCTGGTATTAAGAAATAGAGTGGTGGATCAATGTCATAGATTAGATACAGGATACATTGTAGTAAATGACTATACTAATTTAGTGTTTGATAAACCCAAAGATGCAAGTTTGGGTACTATAACTCATTATTTGACAAAAACTAATGTGAAAACTGGAAAAAAGTATGGCAGAAAATAGATATAGACCAACATCTCACACCATATACCAAGATAAGGTCAAAATAAGCAAATTAGGATAGCAAGGAACAGTTTACCGGTAAGATTTATGGACAAGGGAAGACTTTAGGGCCAAACAAGAGATAGAGAGCATTATGAAATGTAAAATGGATAATTCTGATTATATTAAATCAAACAGGTTTTACACAAACAAAACCAATGAAACCAACATTAGAAGAAAAGCAGAAAGCGGGAAAATAATTTTTACAGCAATTTTCTCTAATAAGGAAGGGCCTCATTTCTCGAATATATAGATAACTGAGTCAAATTTATAAAAATAAGCATCATTCCCCAATCAATAAATGGTCAAAGGATATGAACAGGCAGTTTTTAGATGAAGTAATCAAAGCTGTCTATAGTCACATAAAGATGCTCTACAACACTAGTGATTAAAGAAATGCAAATTCAAACAACTCTGAGGTACCACCTCACACATATCAGATTGGCTAATATGACAAAAAAAAGTGGGGTCACAAAGAGTTGGACACAACTGAAAAAATAACGAACAACAAAAATAAGCAAAGGAAAACCAAATGGGGATTTGGGTGGTAGTCCAATTTGTCTTGAAGGAAAGGAGACTACAAGCAGGTATGACTAGACTAGACATGTTCCTCTCTGCCTGTGCCCCAGTGTATTGAGGGCAGGAACACAGGTTGGTGACTGTTTTATTGCTTCAGTGTGAAGAAATTGAGGTAATGGCAGCCTGGCAGCCTGGGCTGGAGTCAGGAAGTCCTGAGTTCAAATCTGGACTCAGATATTTACTAGCCGGGTGACCCTGGGAAAGCCACTTATCCTCTGTTCTCCTCAGTTACTCATCTGTAAAATGGGGACACATTGGAGAAGGAAGTGACAAAAATGTCAAACCACTGTAGTATCTTTGCTAAGAAAACCGAATGGGACTTGTCAATGGGGTTACGTAGTCAGACACGTCTGAATGACAAGGATAACAACAACAAATGAGGATATGATGGGACTAGCATTTCTGGATGTTTGGCCTTACCTTTCCTGCAACTTCCTGATTGTCTAGGAGGATAAGAAGTTCCAGTTCTGTAAAAAATGAAATCTGCATCTCTCAGATTTGGTGAGTGAGTATCCCCACCACACAACCACACGGGGGTGGACTGACTGATCAAATGGTGGAATCCAAATTGGAGGTCAGGACTGTTGTGCATGCAAAGAGGGACTTCGGTTTTTGGTTTTTTTTGGCAGGACAATTGGGGTTAAGTGACTTGCCCAAGGTCACACAGCTAGTACATGTATCAAGTGTCTGAGGTTGGATTTGAACTCAGGTCCTCCTGACTCAGGGCCACTGCTCTACTCACTGCAGCACCTAGCTGCCCCAAAGAGGGACTTGGAAATGAGGTGGGGAGGACAGTCAGACCCACGGCCGCCCTGCTAGTTAGGCAGAAATGGTTGAGCACAGGAAGGAACTTTGGGAATGGCTCCTGAAACCGGAGGTTGATAAAAAAGCAGATAATGGCCAGCACCATGGGGTGCTAGTAAAGCCCTACAGAAAAATTAAGAGGGCAGCTAGGTGGCGCAGTGAATAGAGCACCGGCCCTGGAGCCAGGAGGACCTGAGTTCAAACCGGCCTTAGACACTTGAAACATTTACTAGCTGGTGAGACCTTGGGCAAGTCACTTAACCCCTTCCCCCTCCAAAAAAAAAAGAAAAATTAAGGACACCAGGGGCCCTTCAGCCCTATCCAAACCTGAGTAATCCCCTAAAGCAGGGGCCTTGAGGCTCCAGGTTCCCCATCCCTGCAAAAGTCTCTGCCTCATTTGGATCATGTAGGGGAGGCCAGAGTCCATAGAGCAAAGGAGTATTATGAGCACAGTATCTATGTGGACCCTTTCAGCAACCTCTAGCCATGTTACTGTGGGTAAGCCCAGTAGAAAATCCTTAGAGTTGCCTGAACAAACACATTGGACACCCCAGCAGAGTGGAAGACATTTCTTCTCTAGTGATAGAGAGATGAAGGAAGCTAGAGTACTTTGTTATACCAGCCACTCTTTCAACATCCCTGTATTACCTGCATGGAAGGCAGCTGGCAGCTTACAGTGGACTAGTGGGAGCTGAATAGTCATGTCTATCTCTATACCTGTCCCTGATCTTGTCAATGTTGTAGATCAGGTCGCTCAAGGGGAGTGGTGGTGGGAGTAATCAAATTTACCAAGGCTTTCTTTATTCTTGTGGCTGGTCTTGTCGGGAGTAGTTTGTTTTCATCTGGGAAGGAGTCTAATATACCTTCATGTCCTTCCTGGACTAACCTGAACTCTTCCTTCTACTGCCACATTATAGTGAGCTGAGATCTGAAAGAGGCCTCCCACCTGAGGGCACAGATGTACATCACTATGTTGATAACATAATATTGATTGGACCATTTGAGGCCACAGTGGTGGATGCCCTAGATCAGAGTGGGAAATTAACCCTAAGAGAATACAGGGTTCAGTCTGCTCAGTCAAATTTGGGGAATAAAGTGGGTGGGGCAAACCCCAGAGGATTCCGAACAATCTAGAATAATATACTGATACTTGCTTCCCCATGACCTAAGAAGGAATCCCAGGAACTTTTTGGAATTTTTAGGCTTTTGAGAACCCATGTTCCCCACATGGGTATGCTGTCAGGATCACCTTGTATCCCCACCCCCAATAGGCAAATCTGGACAAGGGTGATTATATGACCTCTTTCATCTGTTTTAATAGCATCATCCTGTAAGAGTCAAACAGCTGCTCCTCAGAAATGGCGATGGTGCACTAGAAGTCATCTTTGCCTGGTTCCTCTGGTGTTTGTGCCCTTCACAAGCAGGTGTGACCAGGCCAGAGACTGAGGCCTCCAGTTCAGACCCTGGAATCCTGCCTCTTCTGCGGCCCAGTGGACTCCCACCTATAAGCACCTGGCTCCTAAGAAATACCGTATTGCTTGGTGAACTGATGGCTCCCTTGGCTACAGCTGTATACACAACTGGACTTTAGCAGCCACTAATCTGGTAATAGGAGATAGATACATGTCTTTAAAAAAAATCAGTGCTAGCCTGGAAAAGGGGTACCTCTTAATCGGTGGTATCTTGGATCTTGTTTCCATAAAGACTTACCTGGTAAGGATGTACTGTTTTTGGAGGGGGTTCTGGCTGATCCTCTCCAACCCTTCCCCAGCACAGAGTTGTCTTGGCCTCAAGGTCCTTGCCTCTTCAGAGGGCTCCATACACCCTGGAGAATTAGCTCAGGTTACAATTGGAAGTCCTCCCCAGAAAGGGATGGGGGAAGGATGGGTGGTGTTGTTGGGAGACATCTTGTTTTCTAGTATTATGGGGGAGATGAAACTGTTATGTATTTGCCTGGAAAAAAGGGAATCCCTTAGTTGACTTAGTGTAACCTCTGAGCCATTGGGTGAGGATAAGAGATTCTATTTAGCCACAGTGGAACTAGGGAGCAGCCTCTAAAGGGGAAAAGAGTTTGTACGATTCCCTCGATGTACCTCTAAGGGAGGCAGAGATTTTGGCAGATGGGCCAGGGAATACTGATTGTGTGGGTTGTAGAGGTTCTACATCAATTTAGAATCGTGGGATGAGGTTTCCATGACAGAGGCTCATGACCTCTTACTCACTTTATGATAAATGACCTTGATGAGTGATAAAGGATTTCTGACGGTACCAGAAGTGTCCCCCATTCGCTGGCCTTGATGTTCGTGGAGCTACTCTAGCTTTCTGTCACCACCGTACTCAGAGAAGAAATCTATGACTATACTGGATGTGTCATCCTCTGTACTCTACCTGTGTTGTTTTTGGTACTTCTCTGGCCTGTTGTCACCAATTTGCATTAGGAGATCTGCCATGAACTGAAAAGATTTGTTCTCATTCATGACATAGGCTAGTAAATGACTTGTGACTTGTTCCTTCCAAATAAAGAAGAAAAGTCCTAGGATTTCTCACTTTTGTTCGCATCATTTTTGTTTTGTTTTGTTTTTATCTTTTCTACTTTTTCTTCCCTTAGTACTACTTATGACAGGAGGACTTTCCACTATATAAGCATTTACAGGATGGAAGATTGAGACTGGGCATAGCCAAGATAGCAAAGAAAAGGCAGGGATTCACCTGAGCTTTCCCAAATTCCCCTCCAAACAACTTTAAAAAATACCCCAAAGAGAATTCTGGAGCAGCAGAACCCACAAAAAGATAGGGTGAAACAATTTTCCAGCCCAAGACAACTTAGAAGGTCAGCAGGGAAGGTCTATCATACAGGGGTGAGACTGGAGCACAGTCCAGTGCAGGCTATGCCCCAGAAAATCAGCAGCAGACCTAGGAGGTGACTGAATCAGTGGTGGTGGTGGCAGCATCCAGAATTCTCAGCCCACAGATGGTAAGTGGGTCAGACAACTGGTCAGAAGAAGAGTACAGGGGTCCCTCTGCTGGCATTGGGGCAGGACTCTGTTGCATTGCCCAGATTCGGATCCAGAGCAAAGTCCTGGGTAATAGTCCCAGGGCAAGGAAGAGCACTAGCACACCAGAGTTTGTGGCTGCAGGGGGATAGGGATCCTGGTCACAGTTCCAGGGCAGCAAAGAGTGTTTGTGGTCACTCACAGACCAGAGCACAGGTCAGGAGAGAAGTAAACACATCTCTTCTTAGATCATACCATCTTGGAAGAACCAAAAACTTACAGGTCCCTAGAATTAGCTCTGAAAACAGCCAGACAAAAAAAATATGAAGCTTGAGACATTGCCCCCTCTACCATGAAAGTAGAGCCCCACATCAACATAGACTTAAAAGTCAAGACATAGTTTGGGAAAATGAGCAAACAACAACCAAAAAAGGTATTGACCATAGAAAGTTACTATGGTGACAGGGAAGATCAAAACACGAACTTATGACAAAGTCAAAATTGCTGCATCGCATCCCAAGCCTCAAAGAGAAAATGCAAATTGGTCTTAGGCCCAAAAATAATTCCTTGAAGAACTCAAAAAGGATTTTAAAAATCAAATAAGAGAGGTAGAAGAAAAAAGTTGGGAAAAGAAATGACAGTGATACAAGGAAATCTTGAAAAAAAAGTAAACATCTTGGTAAAATAGGCGCAAAAATACTGAAGAAAATAACACCTTAAAAATAGAATAAGCTAAATGGTAAAAGAGGCACAAATATCCAATGAAGAGAAGGATGCCTTAAAAAGAAAAACTGGCTGAATGGAAAAAGATATACAAAAATCCACTGAATTCCTTAAAAAGCAGAATTGGCCAAATGGAAAAGGAGGTACAAAAGCTCACTGAAAAGAATTCCTCAAAAATTAGAATGGGGAAGTAAGAACTAATGATTCCATGAGATATCAACAAAAATAAAACAAAATCAAAAGAATTTTAAAAATAGAAGAAAATGTGAAATATCTCATTGGAAATTCAATTGACCTGGAAAATAGATTGAGGAGAGATTATTTAAGAATTATTAGACTATCTGAAAGCCATGATGAAAAAAAGCCTAGATATCATCTTTCAATAAATTATCAAGGAAAGCTGTCATGATATTCTAGAACTAGAGGATAAAATAGAAATGTAAATAATCCACTAATCATATCCCAAAAGAGATACAAAAATGAAAACTGCCAGAAATATTATAGCCCAGTTATATCAGCATTCCCAAGTCAAGGAGAAAATACTACAAGTAACCAGAAAGAAACAATTCAAATATTGTGGAGTCACAATCAGGATAACACAAGATTTAGCAGCTTCTACACTAAATGATCATAGGGCTTGGAATATGATATTCTGGAGGGCAAAAGAGCTAGGAATTTAACAAAGAATTACCTACTCAGCAGAACCAAGTGTAATCCTTCAGAGGAAAAAGTGGATATTCAAGGAAATAGAGGACTTTAAAGCATTCCTGATGAAAGAACAGATTTGAATAGAAAATATGATTTTCAAATATAAGACTCAAGAGACGCATAAAGAGGTAAAGAGGAAAGAAAAGTCATAAGGGATTCAATAAGGTTAAACTGTTTACATTCCTACAGGGGAAGATACTTGCAACTCATAAGAACATTCTCATTATTAGGGCAATTGAAGGAGTATATATAGACAAAGGGCATGGGTGTGAGTTAAAAATAAAATTAAGGGGTTAGAAAGAGGGATGCACTGGGAGAAGGGAAAAGAAGAAGAAGAATGGGGTAATTATCTCACATAAAAGAGGCCCAAAAGAGCTTTTATAATGGAGGAGAATATCAGGGAGGTGGGGAAGAGCATGTGAAACTTATTCTCATTGGAATTGGCTCAAAGAGGGAATAACATACATACTCAGTTGGGTATAGAAATTTATATTGCCCTACATGACAATAGAGAGGAAGTGAATAAAAGAAGTGGGGTGCAGCTGATAGAAAGGAGGGCAGATTGGGGGAGGCAATAGTCAGAAGCAAAACACTTTTGAGGATGGTCAGGGTGAACAGAGGGAGAGAGAATAGGATAAATGGGGGAAAGAAGATAGAGGGAAATATGTGGGGGGAAAAACATTTTTACTGCAAGTTTCTCTGATAAAGGCCTCATATCTCAAACATATAGATAATTGAGTCAAATTTATAAAAATAAGCACCATTTCCCAATTGATAAATATCAAAGGATATGAACAGGCAGTTTTCAGATGAAGTAAATAAAACTATCTATAGTTATGTGAAAAAATGCTCCAAATCACTATTGATTAGAGAAATAAAAATTAAAACATCTCTGAGGTACCACCCCATACTTATCAGATTGGCTAATGTGACAGAAAAAGAAAGTGATAAATGTTGGAGGGGATGTGGGAAAACAGACAGTAATGCACTGTTGGTGGAGTTGTAAATTGATTCAACCATTCTGTATAGCAATTTGTAACTATGTCCAAAGGGCTATAAAACTGCGAAGGGCTGCCCATCAATTGGGCAATGGCTGAAGAAGTTGTAGTATGTGAAGGAATACTACTGTGCTATAAGAAATGATGAGCAAGATTCACTCAGAAAGACCTATAAAGACTTACATGAACAGATGCAAAGTGAAATGAGAATATCCAGGAGAATATAATAACAGCAATATTGTATGATGATCAACTATGAATGACCAAGCTATTCTCAGCCATACAATGATCCAAGACAATTGTGAATGACTTATGATGAAAAATGCTATCTCCAGAGAAAGAACTGATGGGAATGCAGATCAAAGTATATTCTTTTAAACTTTATTTTTCTAGCTTTTTGTTTGGTTTGTGTTTTCTTTCATAACATGACTAACATGGACATATGTTTTGCATGACTGCATCAAATTCTTGGCGTCTCAATGAGAGAGAAAAGGAGGAATTTAAAACTCAAAATTTTAAAAAATGAATGTTAAAAATTGTTTTTACATGAAAATTGGTGGAAAAAAATAAAATATTAAATAATTTAAATGATGGAAAATCCTCTAGAAGATCCCCAGGGTCTTGTCACCAAGGAGTGGTATGTGATAAGACCAGCATTTCTGGGGTACACTTTTTTCTTCTCATCCACAGTGTGGGGAGGTTTTACTTGAAAGACAAAGTTGCCCCAGGGCTTGATTGGCCTTAGTTTCCCTGATGCAACTGCATGATCATCTAGGGACATAATAAGTCTCAGCTGCATGTAGTCTAGGTCCTCATATTTCATGGGTGCCTAAAACCATACAAGTCATCAAAGCTGGATGACTTATTGACCAGATAACTTTCCAGATAGAGACAAGGAAGTGCCGTGCATTCAGAGATGCTAAGTACTACTGTATCTTTGTTGCATATTCTAGCTGTTTTAAGGCAAGGTAAACCTCCTTTGTTAAATGTTTCTTGACTTGTGAGTGCCTCATTTTGTCCTAATATCAAACTAAGAGGATATTCGCTTTGGAGCTGTACCTACAACAGAGGAAGAGCCAGAAAGTGAGCTCCTGAAGAATTTCTTTAAAAGGCTGAAATGCCAATGGTTTCTTGAGGAAAAACCCGGAAGTCCAGAGCAACAGCATACAAATTAATAGAGATTATTTTAAAGCCAGAAGGAATGATGAAGAATACATCTTCAAAAAGAATACAAAACTCTCATCAATACTGCAAGACAAAGGAAAGTGAACCAATAGCTGATGAAATACAGAATCATATGGCCTCCCAAGATAGCATGGGATAATATTAAGAATCTTTAGAATGGTCCAAAAGAGAAATGAAAACCACAAAGAAAAAAATTAGGAGTAACTATAGGTCAGAACTTAAAGCTCTCAATGAAGAATTTTAAAAAAACAAACAAACCAATCAACAGTTTGGAAAAAAAAATGGAATTTATAATGGAAAATCTCACTGAAGAAACAAAAGAAAGATGAACAAATTTGAAACATAATAATGCAGAAATAGGGAAAATCTGAAAAAAAAGAAGCAAAAAACAACATTAAAAGGACATATGGACTCTATATAGACCCAAGCAAAAATCATGAAGATGGGGCATTAGAATCCTATGTCTCCCAGAAAAACCCAACAAATTTTTAAAAATCGAATACCAAATCTCTCAAGTCCATAGTGCAGGAAATGAGGCAAAAGAAATGATTGTGATATAGAAAACTAAACTCTAATCAATAGAATTTACAGATTGCCTCTAGGAAAAAAAAGCCAAGCCAAGACAAACAAAACAAAACAAAACCAACCCAAACCTCTGTGCTTCAAACTCCAAGAAACATAAATGGTCACACTGAACAATTTCAATGACAAGCAACCAATTTTGCAAGCAATCAGGAATGACCTTCTAATATGAAGGTAAGAAATTTTAAATTACACAAGATTATTTCAGTCATAACAAATTGAAGGAGGGAACTGAATAACATTTTGAAAGCAATGGAACTCAAGCAGCAACACAAAATGGCATACCTGAAAACTTGAGCCTAATCATCAAATTTAAAAAAATGAACATTCAACAAAAAAAGTGACATTACATATTCCTGCAAAAAGAAGAGAAAAACCAAGCAGATATGGGCAGGTTATTCAATTTACAAACATCCCAAACACCAAATACAAAGAACTACACAAGTACAATTACCAAGGAAAGAATAAGTAATGGAGCAAATTACTATATATTTAGTGGGAGAGAAAGGAGAGGGAGAGGGAGGGAGGGAGGAAGGGAGGAGAGGGCGAGAGACAGGGAGAGAGAGAGAGAGAGAGAGAGAGAGAGAGAGAGAGAGAGAGAGAGAGAGAGAATGCACAGAATACATGTAGATGTGACATACACATAGTGTTCTCCCCTCCCTTTAATTCCTCCTTCTATTCCACCTAGTGTGAAGTGTTTTAAATTGGATTTTAGACTCTAGGGAAATACATTGTTACTAGCCTGTTAGGCAAGCCATCTCTTACTAAATGTCCATATTCCATTTTAAGCCATGGTCTAGAAATCCAAATCCCATTTTCAGATACCATCTTCTTAACCAAGCTTTACCATTTTGTTCTCTTTGTATGATTTATTCTCCTTGTTCTGTTTACTTCATTTTACATCAGTTAATATAAATTTTCTCAGGTTTTTCTGAAATCATCTTTATTATTTCTTACAGCAAAATGGAATTCATCACATTTATGTATCATAACTTCTTCAGTGATTTGTGATAGTTACCTACTCAGATTCCCATACTTTGTTACCTCAAAAAGAGCTATAAATATTTTCATTTATCCTTAGTATTTGTTTTGCTTAAGACTGATCCCTCCTTTGATTTAGCCTCTCTCCAATTCCTCCTTTTCCTGTTTCCTTCCTTTCCCTGGTAAGTGAAATATATATATTTTATGTATTCAACTGAGTGTATGTGTGTGTATGCACATGTGTGTGCATATTTTTCCTTCCTTTGACCTGTTCAGATGAGAATGAAGTTCAGGTGTCAGATGTTCCCCCCAACCTCCTCCTCTTTGTTTGAATGGATATCTACCTGCAGATAATAATCTAATAATTTTTCCTAAACTTTTCCACCTTCCCCCCTAAGTATATTCCTTTTTTTATCTTTCCATCCTTCTTTTAAAACCAACAAGACCTAACAGAATCACTCCCAGGCCTTCTATCCAATTATAGTCTATGACTACTAATGATAAGGTTCATGGGAGGGGGGAGTCTCCCCATATTAGAATGTAAGAAGTTTATCCTTGTTTAGTCCTTTGTCATTGTTCATTCATGTTTATTTTTTCTAATGTTTCTCTTAACTTGTGTGCTTGAACTCCAAAGTTCTATATAGCTCTAGTCTTTTCATCTAAAATGCTTGACGTCCTCTATTTCATTAAAGGTCCATTCACCACTGCACCTCCTGTAGGATTATAATCAGTTTTGCTCAGTTTTAGGAAATGACCAGTGGATTCCTTCTATTTCCATTTGACCATTTGGTCCTAAGAGATCTGAGCAGTTTTCTTTTTCAGATTTCTTGAACTATGACGTCTAGGCTCTTGTCTTGGTCATGACATTCAGACAGTCATATGATTCTAAAATTATTTTCTCCTTGATCTATTTTCCAGGCCAGTTATGTCTGCTATGATACTTTACATTTTCTTCTATTGTTTTCAGTTTTTTGACTTTGTTTTACTATTTCTTGTTGTGTCCTGGTGTCATTGGCTTCTATTTGGTTCTTTCTAATTTTCAGTGAGTTTATTGCTTGGACAAGGTTTCGTATCTCTTGTATCAGGCTGAAGTGAAGAGGACCTGTGTTTAAACCCAGAATCAGATGCTTACTACCTGTGTGACTCTGGGCAAATCACTTAAATTTTTCTGCCTCAGTTTCCTCAAATGCAAAATGGGTACGATAATCACACTTACTTCCTAGGGTTTTTTTGAGGCTCAAACCAGATAACACCTCTATATTGCTTAGCAAAGTTCCTGGCACACAGTAAGTGCTTAATAAATGCTTGTTCCTTTCCCTTCCCCTTTGGTCTCTGTATTCCTTTTCCATTTCTTTCTTGTATAACTCTCATTTCTTTTCCAGTTTTTCCTCTAGTACTCTCATTTCATTGACAAAAACATTTTAAACTCTAAAAACAATCAAAACAGCTCCAGTTTCGTCTTTTAAGAAATTCTAGTTGAATTTATGTCCAAGCTATTTTTTTTCTTTCAGGCTTTGCTTTTAGATATTTTGGAGTCATTCTTTTTTTTTTTCTTGAGTGCTCTTGTCATTGCAATAGCTTTTTATGGTGGGATTCTTTTTTTGTTTGTTAGCTCATTCTTCCAGCCTTTTCCCTTTACTCTGGGTTTGATGTTAGGGCTGACCTCTGTGAACTTTTGTAGGAAAGGGTTGCCTTGACATTTTGCTGCTTTCTCAGGAGTACTGAGTGCTGTGCTGTTCAAAGATCTCAGGGACAGCTCAGGCTCAGCATCCGCAAACTTCCAGCAATCTGAAAGTGGTCTGGTCCAAGGAAATGTCTAATTGCTGATTCTTGGTTTGAGTTCTACAAGTTTCTAACACCAGTTTGGGCCCGAGTAACAATAGATTGCTGCTGGACTCAGTCATGGTCAGCCATCCAGGAAGCTTTACTGGTTAAGTGAGAGAATTGCAGCCTCTCATTTGGTCTGGAATTCCTGCCCTGGTTATTCTTCTACAGGCCTCAGGCTGCCCTGCTCCTGTGGCCTGAGTCACACTTCTCCTGCTTGATTCTGAACTTGCTCCTCTCTTGGCATGCCTCTTATGGCCTGAGACTGCTGGAATGCGGGTGTGGGGCAGGTCCCCGAGTCAGTCTGCTCTGGATCTGTAACCTTAAACCGAGTAATGGGCTAGTATGGATCTGGGACCTCTTCTTGTCCTGGCACATAGCATCTCTCTGGACACTGAAGTGATCCACCAGTGCCCTGCACTTGGCCCTGTCCAGTGTGCACAGACCTCTCTGTCTCCCTATACCAACCTGGTCTGGAAAAACAACTTACTGTGACTTTTTCTTGGATTTCTCCATTGGGATTTGGTCTGATGCATTTTCTAGATATGTTTGGAGGAATATTGGGGTGGGGGGGGAGCTCCTTGCTGTACTACTTCCTGCTACTCCACCATCTTGGTTCCCTTCTCAATACCTTTTAAGGAAAAACTAGCCTAATTGGTATACAGTGTTTAGGATATTGCTTTTACCACATGGGGAAACCAACAACCTTTTTTCTTCCTCTGATCCTTATTAGATGACCTCTCGCCTGAGAGTATTTGTTGAGCTAGTTTATCTTTCTTTAGAGGACAAGCAGCTTCTCACTCCTTGGAGCATCCAAGTCCCTCTGCTTCAACATGAATTTCAAATTTATTTCTGAGATCCAAGTGTTCAGTGGTTCTTTCTTTTTTCCTTTGTGTGACATTCTCCTATCTTACATCTTTTTGGAACAGTTCAGAATTCAAATTTGCCTCTTTAGACTCTTGTTCTTGGTTTTCATATTGAAGTCCCCACCCCCACCTTTTTTCTCCAGTTTTTAAGCAATATTTTGTTGCTCACAATAACTTGGAGACTCTAGAGACCAGTTCCTTGGCCATCTTTACCTTCTCTTTCTGGAAACAGACAAGCCTGCATGTTGAGCATTGCTGCAGTCACTTATTTATGTTTCTGCTGAAGCTATCAGTCCAAGGCACAGCAAAAAACTCCCCTGCTCTCCATATTAGCTGGAAATGAGATCCTCAGTTTTTGGAGATTCCAAGTCCAAATTTTTCATCCTCCTTTTCACTTTTTTTTTTAGCATCCTATTAACGTTTTGACCATTTTATAGTAACTTGATATATAGTAGCTTTGGTAATGTCATTTCCTCTGCTTAACTAAAATGTTACATCTTTTTGTGAAGCTACTGATGCTACCTTGTAATTCTCTGTAGTACTTGATAGTCATACTCAAATTCTTTCCCTCTCCTCTTTAGAACTTTTTCCTTGATTCTTTCTCATTCTTCAGACTAAGTCTTATACTCAAGTCTTTCTCCCCCCTCCTACTTCCCTGTCTGAAGACCTCCCAAATTATTCCTCTCCAAATTTGGTTTCTGACCTTCCCAATTCCAAAATTTTCCAAATCAGTCTCATTCCTCAAGCTCTACTTTGTCCCTTTCCTCTACACAACCTCTTCCTTTGGAATCTAGAAGTAGAATTCTAATTTTGCATTGATTTGGGTTTTTTTGTGCTGGATTGAATTTCTTCAGTATAGAGAACTCCAGTGTGAAAACTCTCTTCATCATTACAGACTGGAAAGTCATGTGTGTAACTTGTAGTCTTTGCCAGTTACCTGGGGCACTGAGAAGTTGTGACTTGTATATGACAGCAAGTATACTGTCAAAGGCAAAGCTTGAACCTAGTTCTTCCTGATTGCAAAGTTACCTTCCTGTCTACCACGCAAGCTTCCTATTCTAGGTTCTGATTTTAATATTTGTTCCAACAAGCCAATTGTCTATATTGGCAATTTATCATTCCTCTGCTTAAAGATCATATTTTTGTGATGTTATTCTATGCTAACCACATCTAGTCACCTCTTAACTCTTTTTCACAAAGAAAGCACTCATAATATTTCTGTATAAAGCTTCTGTATAGGCTATAGGCCTCTGACTTCTCTGTTTACTTACTCCTAAACTATGTTTTTTTTTAAATAACATTTTTTTGCCTTCTTCCCTTATTTTCCCAAAAGTTACTGAACATTAAAGTATACCTTGATTGCACTTAGGAGGTCTTATTGAGTTATTTATAGAATTTCCTTACCTCCTCATCCTTTACAACAGATATAAGTGACAATTCTTTTCACAGTGGTCATTTTGTAAAACTTACCACAAGTACTGCACGGGTCTCACAAAATATAGTTTCTTGTTGCCTTTGAATGCCTGCGCATTAAAACCAACTCATTCATTTGCCTCTCTGAGGGAAAATCTGTTCCCAGGCCTTTCACTGAGATGTACCTTTCTTTTTACCCCTAGTTTTCTTTCTGGTGAGAATGCCAAGATTAATATAATTCAATTTCTCCAATAATATATTCACCCAGTCATTGGAAAAGACCTTGCATATATAGTATCAACAATTATGTTAACAGTTATAGCTGGCCCCAAAACTATAATTTGGTGCATCTTTCTGCCATTGTCACTGCAGAAGCAGCAGGGGCGGCACTGGAGCAAAAACCATTTTGTATTTTCTTTATGAGTTGCTATGGTCCTTAGCTAGGCTGGTTCTTAGGAAGTGGATATAGTCTGTGGTAGAGATAGTATTTGATATTCTTCTAGCAGGTTCTCTGCAACCTTCTACTCTGTTGGCAACACTTTTTGAAGATCTCAGGGTTAACAACTTATGGTTAAGCTAGTGATAATGAGGATTATAGAGGAGCCAAGCTCTATCACATTGAAGACATAAAAAGGGCACCAGATTGAATAATGATCAAGAAATCCAAAGAGAAATAACAGTGAGCCTTTTCATCCACTCCAACAAGGATAGCCAGAAGCTTTTGTACACTGGGAGGGGGATGAAACCAGGGAAGGCAGCACACATTCAGGGACAGAGACCAGAAGTCAGCCAATACTTTCTTACCAGGGATGATGAAGGAGGCCCCGAAGACTTCAGTCCTCTCCCTGGGCTGATTCACCCGCCAACCAGTGCCCTGAGCAGAGGCTGACCATGAGGTCAGGTGGAAGCCAGTGGTAGGAGATCAGAAAATATTGGCCTGGATTAAAAAGGACTGGGCTACTCCAACCAAGAGCCTGGCCCCAGCACAAAGTCCCAAATCAACAACCAAGGCTGAATGTATGAGTAAATGGAGGTAAAAAATACTGAGTAATAAAGAAACATTATGCAAAGTCTCAGAAAAT
The DNA here is from genome assembly GCF_011100635.1 of Trichosurus vulpecula. Classification (NCBI taxonomy): domain Eukaryota; kingdom Metazoa; phylum Chordata; class Mammalia; order Diprotodontia; family Phalangeridae; genus Trichosurus; species Trichosurus vulpecula. The sequence continues at coordinate 402,030,417 of NC_050573.1, read as the reverse complement.
AAATGGTTTGGCCACAGACAGGCAGCCAGGTGGTATACTGGCTAGAGCTCTGGATCTGGAGTCAGTGAGACCTGAGTTCATATCTAGCTTCAGATACTCATTAGTTATATGACCCTGGGCAAGTTACTTAACCGTTGTCTGCCTCAGTTTCCTTGACTGGAAAATGGGGATAATAATAGCACCTACCTTCCAGGGTTGTTGTGAGGATCAGATGAGATAATTTGTAAAAGTGTTTAGCACAGTGCCTGGCACATTATTGTAGGTAGTTAATAAATGCTTGGACAGCTAGGTGGCACGGTGGATAGACAGCCAGGCTTGGAGTCAGGAAGACCTGAGTTCAAATACAGCCTCAGACACTTACTAGTTGTGTGACCCTGAGCAAGTCACTTAACTAATCCTGTTTCCCTCAGTTTCCCCATCTGTAAAATGAGTTGGAGAAGGAAATGGCAAACCACTCCGTTATCAAACCGTAAATGGGGTCACAAAGTTGGACAAAAATGAAATAACTGAACAATAAATGCTCACTGAATTGTCTTGACAATGACTCCAAAAGACAAGAAATATTAGAACAACATCAAAAGATTGGAAAAAATGGAAGGAAATATAAGGTAGCTACTATTAAAATAACTGATCAAGGGGAAGAAAAAGAATGAGAGAATTTTAAAATGATCAGATTCCCTGAAAACCATAACTGAACAAATTACTTTTCCAGCCTATTTATTTTTCCCATGTCCCCCTTTAGGGTTATCTTGGAGTAGTAATAATAAATAATTTGGGTTTAATTTGTGTTAATGATTTTGCTTAAAAGCACTGGAAATATGTTGAAACCAGCCCTGCTGGATTCATTACTTTCCAAAATGCCTGGAGGCATTACATAGGCATTGACTTATATCCAAAATTTCAAAAAATCATTAGTTCTTGAGTTTAAAAGAAATGGGGGGATGAGGGAGTTTTTAATCTTTTTCATTTTTTTATTTTAATGAAGTACAAAATATTGGACTATATAGGAGGGCATATAACTCATTCTTACTAATGACTAGTAAAAAAAATGGATACCATATTTCAAAAAATCATAAATTGAAAATTGCCAGGAATGTCAGAACCTAAATCGAAAGCTTTTAGGTCAAAGAAAAAATACTACAAGCAGCAAGAAAGAAAGTATTTCAATACCAGGAAACCAGTCAGGAGCACACAGAACTTGACAGCAACTACTATAAAGGTAGGGGAAAGAAAGACTTCAAGTATGATATTCCCAAAGGCAAAATAAAGATTTGCATCCAAGAATAACTTACCCTGTAAGATTAAGTATACTCCTTCAGGGAGAAAAATTGAACCTCAAATAGAATAAGAAGACTTTAAAATATTACTGATGAAGAGACCAGAGCTGAGTAGAAACTTCAAAATACAAAGAGAAGAGTTAATAGAAACCTAGAAAGGTAAATAATTGAACAATTGGAAGAAGTTAAATGATGAAGCACTTTCACTCTTCTAGAAGAGAAATTCACAATCCTAATGTTTTTAAAGACTACAAAAGGAGTCAAAGAAGACAAATAGTACCTGGGTATGGCTTTGTCAGGAAAGAAAAGGGAGGGGGAAAAGGGAAGACGTCAGGAAAGAAATGAGGAAGACGGGGGAACTTACTATTTCTTAGCACTGGACTGTACAAGGAGAAGTACATTATACTAACGTGAAGGAAAGGGTAGAAAAATAGCAATCAAGATGAATCTCCTTCTGAATTGGACAAGGGAGGGCTGAACACACACAAACATGAAGTGTAGTGCAGAAGTACACTGGATTCAATAATGAAACAAGTGGACACAGGGTGAGGGAAGGTGGTTTAAGACTAGTATTGAGAAACGAGTTACAAGGAATACAAACTAACTTCAGAAGGGTGTATTGTAAAGAAATTAAAAAGCGGTGATCACAGTCATTCTTTTTCACTATGGTCTTTGTAAAGCAGGGCATGGAGAGCAAAAGTATGAAAACTTTTTTAAGTTAATTTTTTTTTTAGTTCTTTCTCTTTCTTTTTTGAAAAATTAAATTTCTAATTTTTTTTTCCACAATGAAAAGCTACCTTCTCTCCTTTTCACTTCCTTTCCCCTATGCTCCTGCATTGAGAAAGAAACACAAAATCCCATGATAAATATACCACTAGGCAGAATAAATTTCCCCACTGTCCACATTTAAAAAGAAAAGGTTTATTTTGGGGGGACGAATAACTGATTTTATTGTATAAGACAGCAGCTCTGTAATAAAACTTGAATTAGTTTTTGAAAGGATTTTTTAGTTTAATCCACAGTATCAATTTAGTTTCACATACAAAATGTTTCATAAAATTACACTTTATACTTTCATTTGAATATCTCACTTAAATTTCCTGATGCAAGAAAATGAAACCACAGATAGGTATGAACAAAAGCAAAATATTAAACAGAATATCTACTTTACTATAACCTCCTAAATAGTTCATAGTTTTCTCAGCTCTACTGATTTAGAAATGAATGGCGCCTATACATTACAGTAAAAAGTAAATTATATCTACCAAATTTGTATAAACTAGGTCCTGGTGAATATATGTTTTAAAACAGCTTAGAGCCACCAGAACTATAATTAGTCAAGTAATATGCTAAATGATAAGGAACCAGGAGGAAACAAAACATTTCCTATTTGTAAGTTTCCGTGGATGATCACAATTATCAGAAATACGTCCACATGAATCACTCTAAAAGTGTATGTCTAAGTTACACTGTCTAAAGGAAAAGGACACTCTTTATGATGGGATTAAAAAAATAGAAATATCAATCTTATATGCCTCAACTGTAAAAATTTGTTTTAAGAAAGACAGTGACCATTTTATAGTTTATTTAAAACCTGTTCTGATTTGAAGAGTTCCAAAAGTTTATACATCATTATTGCTGGAAAATTTGAAGACAGTTATAAACAGCAATAGTGATGAGTCAGAATCATTTCCCTTCATGTACTAATATGTAGTAAACCCTCACCACAATACTGTAAGGTAGGTGCTGTTATCGTTTTCATTTTACAGTTGAGGAAAACTGAGGCAAATAGAGGTTTAGGTGATTTGCCCAGGGTCACACAGCTAGTGAGAGTCTAGCAGGATATGAACTCAGGTCTTCCTGACTCTGGGTCCAGCTTCTCTATTCACTGGGCCGCTTAGCCGCCTCCCCTCTGGAATCATGGTTGGTGGTTGCAATGATCATTTCTAAAGTCTTTCATTGCTTTTTGTCATAATAATAATGTTATTTGAATAAAATGTTCTTGGGGCAACAAGGTGGCACAGTGGATGGAGCATCAGCCCTGGAGTCAGGCGGACCTGAGTTCAAATCCAGCCTCAGACACTTGACATTTATAGCTGTGTGACCTGGACAAGTCACTTAACCCTGATCTCCTTGTCAAAAAAATGTTCTCGTGGTTCTGGTCACTTCACTCTCCATCAATTCACACAAGTCTTCCCAGATTTCTCTGAAACCATTTCTTGGATCATTTCTTAGACCACAATAATATTGCATTATGTTCGTATACCATAAATTATTCAGCCATTCCCCAATGATGGGCACCCAATTCTTTGCTACCATACAAAGAGCTGCTATAAATAGAAAACTTAAAGAATATAAAAGAGGGAAATAAATGACAATCATAATTATGAATGTGAATGGAATGAGCTCACACGTTATGGGGAGGAAGATAGTAGGATGGGTTGAAAAGCAGAAGTCAAGCCTTGTACAGGCAGTGCTGAGAGCAGGTCAAGCCAGTCTAGTCTGTGTTCAGGTGGCGGCTGTGGCTGTGGGAGCAGCTGAGCTCAACACTCTTCAGGATCACAGCTTGGGCCCACACCCAAGCTCCTTTTGCCCCAGCAGTGGTCACAAACCATGATGTCAGCTTTAGAGGAGCTACAGAAGGACCTGGAAGAGGCGAAAGAGTGCTGGAAGTCCATGATGCTCTAATAGCAGAGAAAGTCAAACTGGAGACAGGGATCAAACACAAGCCAGCAGAATGGACAGGAGAAACTGTTGATGATGAGAAGTTGACAGCTGTGGCTGCCTCCATTTCAGTTGGTTACACAGCGAAAATCAGCAGTCATGGAGAGACCAATCCAATGCATTTGTGAAAATCTACATTACCTTAACTAGTGTTCCCCAAATCCCCACTTAGAATACATAGGTGCCATTTGAGCTTTTGGTAAGAATCTAAATGGGGAAAAACTACCCCATGAACTTACTGACGTTAATCTCTGTGGAAGGTCATTTAAGAAAGATCAAGAGTTCTTGAATTATGCAAAAAGAAGTTGGAACAGAATTGGGATCACCGACCCACATGATTATGAAGGTGCTACAGAAGACTTATGAAGGTGGAGAAAATGAAATGAAAAAGACCCATCACTAAAGTCTAGTGAAATCGAAAGAGACATAAACTAAAAGAGAGAGCAATTCTGGAGCAAAAAAGTCCTTCACCCACTAATGTGAATATATTGTTTCCAATAGCTGTGTAGGTGCATTTGACAAATGCATTGTTATGTATCTTTCTTCCAAGCAAAGACTATGAACTCTTTCCATTTCATGTTGGAGGATTTATTTAAAATAAAAAATGCTTTTATTTCAAAAGACTTTTGAGGAGGATTGCCTTAGTGTCTTTATTTTTGTGTGCACAAAAATGTCGTTTCTTTATTTCAACATCAAAGAAGCCTTGCTAATTTAAAAATGTTATATACATGTACACATATATAATACGTACATATATATATATATATATATGTATGTATGTTAAAGGCAGAATCCAACATGTTTATTTGGTTGTTGCTTTTACAAGAAACACACTTGAAACAAAGATTCACACAGTGAAAATGCTGGGCTAGAGCACAATTTATTAAGCTTCTGGCAAACTCAAAAAGTATGTGTAGCAATCTTGACCTTGGACAAAGCGACTGTAAAACAGAAATCGTTAAAAGGGATAAAACAAGGGAACTACATTATACTTAAAGGCACCACAGACAATAAATAACATTGACACAATATACATGCACTGAATGGCATCATATCTATCGAAAGGAAAAGTTAACTGAATCAAATGGAGAAACAGATAACAAAATTATAATTATTGGAAACCTCCTTGGGCTCCTTTCAGACCTAGACAAATCTTAACAAAAGATAACCAAAAATGCCTGTAAAGAATTTTAGAAAAGTTAGATATAATAAATCACCAATGATTACTGAACTACAAAGGCAATGAACATTTGTATAGCCCCTTTACAAAAATCCAATATGCACCAGGACATTAAAACCTCATAATCAAATTTAGAAAAGCAGAAATGTCAAAAGTAACCTTTGCTGAGCACAATGTGACAAAGTATAATGAATAAAGGAAAGAAAGGATTCAAAGTTAAATGGAGACTAAAGAATTTAATCCTAATGACTTGGTTGGCAGAGGATGAATTTTAGCACTGGGTAGCTACCAAAGCCCCAGGTCCTGGCATTGCCACCCACCTCTGGCTTTCAGGGCCTCCTGGGCCTTTTCCAGAGCTGGCCTGCCATGGGACAAGACCCTCTCTACCTCCAATTCTCAGGACTTTGTACAGCACAGGCAAGGCACCACTGACATCTGAATGAGGTCTAGTACCTATGTGTGGCTCCCACAAGATACATCACCTGCTGCAAGGTTGGCCCTTGGACATTCTAATCACGTCATTCTCTCAAGTTGACTGCTTTTTAATTACTGATGACTCTGCCTGAACTCACTCCACCATGGTTTGTGATAGTCCCAACTCCCTTTAAACCTCCCTCCGCAACACCCTGCCAATTTTTTGCTGCAGGTCTGCCTACACTTTCCATTGTGTCCTCTGGAATTCCTGCTTCATAAACAACAAACTTCCTATTTTTAAATCTCTTCCTTTCTTATTTCTTCCTTCCTTTGCCGCTCAATGAAATCTGCTTCCTTTCCTAATTAGACTCACATTCAGAGCTTCTTTGAAGAAATGTAGCCACTGGAAGCTTCATTTTCTACCTTGATGGACATCCCACATCATTAACTTTTTTTTTGGATCAGCAATCAACTGGGGAGACTCAAACCACTGGTAAGTACTGCGTAGCTGGAAATGAAACAAGCGGGGGATGTCTCCACAAGTTTGAATTTCTGTGACGTGCCTGGGGCAGGTACAGAATATCTGTGCATGCTTCAAGGTGGGGAATCTCCGATCTTCTTTCCTAACTTAACATTTATGGTCCTCAGCAAATACCCAGGTTGGTTTTTTTGTTTTTTTTTTTTTTACAGTTTTCTTCCCACATCCTCAATCCCTCAGCAAAGTCTTCTGGACCCCTTGGAAGTTCAAGCATTATTTTTTCACTTGCTACCCAAGTGTTACGTAGGAAAGGGGTCTCAGAATAGTCAACATGGCTAAGATCTTATGCATGTGGTTCCAAATTTACATCTAGTGCTCACAATAATTGACCAAATAAACAGTTACAGATTCAATAAATGACATTTTATAGAGCTTACCTGGGATTATCGTTTGTTTATTACTTTAAAAGGGCCTAATAGAAAACACTTGAAATTAAAAAAAAAAAAGAACATGAACTAAAGCAAAGCTATCAAAAAAGCAAAAATTGGAGAAAAGAAAAATTAAGCTACCCCTCGCAGAGAAAGAAACTCTTAACCACAAATTACTTCCTAAAATATCTGGAGTTTTTTCCCACAGGGATTAGGCCCTAGAGTTCGTATCAATTGGAAATAACCCCCTCACCCTTCAGAACATAAATCCAGTGCTATGGTTCCACATATGGTATGTGTTAAAATGTCTGTCTCATTTTGTACCTATCGGTTCCATCACTTCTTTGTCAAGAGGTGGAAAATTTACTCCATCGTAATCTTCTGGTGTCATGATTCTGATTGCATTGAACAAAGTTCTTAGGTCCTTTCAAAGGTTTTTTTCTTTATAATGTTGGGGTTATTGTATAAGTTTTTCTGCTGGTTCTACTCATTTAATTCTGTATCAGTTCATACAAGTCTTTCAGGTTTCTCTGAATCTATCACTTTGCCATTTCTTATGGCACAACAATATTACATATACACATAATATGATTTAAGCTGTTTCCCAGTTCATGGGCAGCCACTTGTTTCTGTCAGTCAACAAGAATTTAGTAAGCATTTATAATGAGTCAGCTAGATGTCTCAGTCAATAGAGCATTGGGGCTAGAGGTGGGAAGATCTAAATTGAAATCCAGCCTTAGACACTAGCTGTATGACCCGGGGCAAGTCACTTGATCTGTTTGTCTACTGGAGAATTAAATGGCAAACCTCTCCAGCATCTTTGTCAGGAAAATCCCATGAACAGTATAGCCCACGGGGATCACAAAGTCAGACACAAGCGAACAACAGCAACATGTTGCGTCATGTGCTAAATGCTAGAATGCAAAGAAAGGCAAAAAACCATTGCTCCTGTTTTTAAGAGGCTTATATTCTAATACACAGAGAGAGGAGACAGCATTTAAATGACTAAATGGAGAGGTGGATGCCTTACCATTGTACCCAGCTGCATTTCCTGCCTGGTTTCTAGCCTTCTGTAGGATGAGATTCCATCTTCCCAGGATGTTGCTGCTGACACGTGGGGACAGGGTACCATTCCATCAAATTTCTGGCCCAGTCTCCTGCCTTGGAGAAAGAGAGTAACACCACTCCATCTCCTCCAAGCTCTTGCTCAACATCTGAGCTGTCTAAAGGGGACCTGGTTCCCTACTGAAGACAGAAGCTCTCTGGCCATGCTCTCCAGCACTGGCTGCATTTTCACTCATGCTCTTCCACTTACTGATCAGGTGGAGGAATTAGAATATTACTTTCTTTCCACTGCCACTTCAAGTTCTATCATCACTTGGTAACCTCCTCTCCTTGCGGGTCCATACAATTCACATATGCCACCCAACCAAACTCCTGGTAGCCACTGTCTACAGACCTCCGGGATACTCCTTTTCTTTCCTCAGGGAGTTCAAAATCTTTCTTCTCCAACTCCTCCCCTCATACTATGGACTTCAAAATTCATATTGAGACTCTCAAACACCCTACCTCTCCATTTCTCATCCTAGTCATTTCCCATGATCTATTCTATTCCACCTCAGCTACACAAAGATGGTCGCAGTCTTGATTTTTCTATGCCTACAACGTATCACCTCCATGTTTAAATATTCTGAAATTCCCTTATCTGATCACAGCCTATTAGCTATCCACTTCTCCCTTGTCTTCTAGTAGCAAATCCGGTTCTTCTTCTATACCTTGATCTACAACCCCTTGGCCCTTCAGTCCTCTCCCAGGCTATCACCTCTGCACTGGCCCACTCCTTCTTCCACATCTTGACCCCTCGGTGAACCAGCTCAACTCTACACTGTCTGCTTCTTGAGTCCCTAGATTCCTTAACATATTGCTGCTTGTGTCTTACAGCCTTGGATGGCTCCCACCGTGTCTTTGCTCTTGCAGCATGTTGTTGACTGAAGGTGGAGAAAATCATTCAACTATCCTGAGTCCACCACAAATCTGTGTTATATAATTGCAACTGGAACTTCACTGCTGCTACGCAATCCTTCTATATCTCTCTAATCAATTCTATTCACTACAGAGGCTCTTCCAAACCTTTTCACCTCTCCTCAAATCTCCCATCGTCCCCCATCCATCTGCCATCTTGGCTGATAACTTGCCTTATATTTTACTGAAAAATTGTGGCCATTTGCTGAGAGCTCCTTCTTTTTTTCCTCTTCATCTCACATCACTCATATGCTTTCTGCCATTATGTTCTCCTCCAGCCATGCGCAGGTGGAGGTGGCCATTCTCCTTACCAAAGTAAACCCCTCTACCTGCATAAGTGATCTCATTCGATCCCATCTCCTCCAACAGATTGACCCCTCTGACATCCCCATTGTATCACTCATCTTCAATCTTTCCCTTCTACTGGTTTCTTCCCTGATGCCCATGTCTCCACCTACCTCATCCTCAAAAAAACCTTCACTTGATTCTTCCCCTTGCTAAATATCATCCCAGATTTCTTCTGCCATTTGTAGCTAAAGTCTTCGAGAAAGCCATCTACAATTGGTGGTGCCACTGTCTTCTTAACTCTCTATAGGTTTCTGCCCTCACCATTCAACCAAAATTATTCTCTCCCAAGTTACCAATGATCTCTTAGTTGCCAAATCCAATGGCTTTTCTCAACCCTCAATCTCTTTGATCTTTCTGCACCCTTTGATACTGTTTATCATTCTCTTCTCCTGGATAATCTCTTCTCTCTAAGGTTTTGGGAAAATGACCCTTTCCTGATACTACTCCTACCTATCTGACCAGTCCTTTTTAGCCTTGTTTACTCATGCTCATTGACCATGAGGTTTCTCACAGGGTTCTGTCCTGGGCACTGTTCTCCCTCTATGTACTTCACTGGGTGATTGTGTCAGCTCCCATGGATCCAACGATCATCTCTATGCTGGTGATTCTCAAATCTCCTTATCCAGCCCTGACCTCTCTACTTCAGTCTTGCATTTTAGTCAGTCAATAACATTTAAGTGCATCCTATGGGCCTGATACTATATTAAATGAAGAGGTTACAAATACAAAAAAAGAAAAACAGTCCCTGTCCTCAAGTTTACAATTTAATGGGGGTAGACAGACAAGACACTAGAGGAAGCTGAAAAGCTCAGGGGACAGAGAAGAGCTACTGGGTGAGGGGCATGATGGAGAAGACCAAAGGAATGCAGCCAGGTAGGAAATAAAGAGATGGCTGGCCTGGGCTCCTTCTGTTGATCTGCCCTCCAATCAGTGGGAGCAGAGTACTAATAGGACTGATGAGGTGGTGAGCATCCAGGCTTTTCAATCTTACAGCAAGATGAAGTTGCTGGAGGCATGAGGAAGTCTAATGGAGGTGGCTGGGTGGGAAATAAGAGACATCCCCAACTCCCCACCAGACATCTCAAACTGGATATCCAGGAGACATCTTAACTCAACATGTACAAAATCGAACTCATTCTCTTTCTCCCCAGCCTCTCTCCTTTCAAACTTCCTTATTGCTGTCAAGCAAACTACCATCCTCCTAGTCCCCCTGGCTCACAACCCAGTTGTCACCCTCACCTCTTCACTATTGTTTATCCCCCGTATCCAATCTGTTGCCAAGACCTGATTTCCCCTTTGCGACATCTCTTGAATACGACCCCTTCTCTCCTCTGCCACTGCCTGGACTGCTACAATACCTGCTGGTTGGTCTGCCCACCTCAACTCTCTTCCCACTCCAATCAATCTTCCATTCAGCCACAAAAGTGATTTTCCTAAAGCTCTGGTCCAATGTAATTTCCTCCCCCAAACCTCTAGTATCAAATACAAAATCCTGTTTGGTGTCCAAAGCCCTTCCTAAGCTAGCCCCACTTGTAGCTTTCTAGTCTCCTTATACCTTATACCCCACTACATTCTCTTTGATCCAGTGACACTGGACTCCTAGCGATTCCTCATACAAGACCCTCCATTTCTTAGCTTCTGGGCATTTTCTTTGGCTGTACCCCAAGCCTGGAAGGTTCTCCTTCATCTCCACCTCCTCACATCCTTTGCTTCCTCCAAGTCTCAGCTAAAATCTCACCTTCTATAGGAAGGCTTTCCGAATCTATCTTAGTTCTCACACCTTTTCTTTGTTGATTATTTCTTCTTTATCCTGTATAGAGCATGTTTGTACATAATTGTGTGTATGTCATGCCCTCATTAAATTCTAAGCTCCTGAAGGACTGGGTCTTTTGACTTTCTTTGTATCCCTAGCTCTTAGCAAAGTGGTTGGCACATAGTAGGTGCCTAATAAATGTTTATTAACTGGCTGAAATAACTGTGTACATATAACTATAAATGTAGGCACATTCAGTGTAAATGAAAGGTTATCTAAGGAGTCCCTTGCTGCAACAAAAAATGCTGCTGTATTTTTCTATGTATATCTTCCCCTCTGTCATAAGATTGTAGATTTATGGCTAGAAGGGGCCTTAAAGTCTAGAGTCTAACTCTCTCATTTTATAGATGAAGCCCAGAGTAATTAAATGAGTTGTTGAGCATCACACAAATAGAAAGTGTCTGAGGCAAGATATGAACTCAAGTCTTCTAGACTCTAAGTCCTGAAATCTATTCAGTATCCAAGATTTCTCCACAATATTGACCTCTTTGGAATATATTCTCAGTATAGTTATCACTTTGGATGTAGTTCTAAATTGCTTTCTAGAATGGCTGCACCAATTTATAATTCTACCAATGGTGCATTAGTTGCCTGTCATCTCATAGTCCCTCCAATAATTATCATTTTCTGTTTTATCATCTCTGAAAATCTCATGGGTATGAGGTAGGACCTCTGAGTTGTTTTAATTTGCATATCTGGTATAATTAGCAATTTGGAGCATTTTCATGTGGTTGTTGATAGATTGCTTTTCTCTTTTGAGAACTGACTGTTCATACCTGTTGACTATCTATTGGGAAATGGCTCTTAATCTTATATATCTGCATCAATTCCCTATATATTTTAATTATTAGTCCTTTATTAAAAAATTTACTTCAAAGATTCTTTTCTCAGTTCATTGTTTTCTAATTCTAATCTTACTGTTTTTGTTTATGCAAAATCTTTTCATTCTTATATAATTAAACTTCATTTTAATGTTTCTACCTCTTGCTTGATCAATAACTCTTCCCTGCCCATAGTTGTGAAAGGTGTCTCTTTCTTTCTCCTCTAATTTGATCTGACTTTTTATATCTGCATCATATGTATCCATTTGGAGCTTACTGTGGCATACTGTAGGAATGCTGTCCACATGAAACCTAATTTTTGGGAGCAGAGGCAGTTTTTTTGTAAAATAGTGTGAGTCCTTATTCTCAGTGTAATTTTTAAAATGGTGGGGGAGATGTGAGCATGTTTGTAGGCAGCAGAGTAAGAACCAGAAGAAGAGAATGGAAATTAGAGATGGGAGATGATAGTGGGGCTAATATGCTGGCAAAGATGGGAGAGAACATGAGTACATGTACTGGGTTCAGCTTTGGCAAATACAAGGATCACCTCCTCATTACAGATTAGAGCAATGGAATAGATAGTGAGGGATCATGTCAGGGAATGTGAGATGAGAAGGAACTAGCAGCAAATGGCCTGGATGTTTTCAGTGAAGGATGAGATGAATCCTCAGCTGAGAGGGTGGGATTAAAGGGTCATGTGTGAAGATTGAAGATAAAATATATTTAGAACAGTTGATGTGGGGAATGGGATGGATAATCAGGGAGTAGAAGGATTGTTTTGCTGCAATGAGGTCCCAGTTGAGATTAGGCGCCATCAATTTGAAGTGGATTCAATCAGCATGGATTCATGACTTCCTCTAGTTTCATTCAGTAGCATGTGAGTAATAGTGAATGAGGCAGATGGTAGGATAAAACCACGATTGGGGTTTGGCAAGCATGAGTTGCAAGGGAGTGGAGAGCTGAGGATCATATAGAGCTGAAGCAAGGGGTCAGGACAGAAGTGACGATGGTCTTGGAAAGTCTTGAGGAGCAGAACTGAAGGTCATGGTGAGGACAAAGAATACATTTAAGAGTAAAGATCAGATAAAGAAATAATGCAAAATTGCTTAAATTCATGATAAAAATAAAAATAAAAAACCCTCTGCCTACATAAAAACAATAAAACAACATTAGTATATTGTGGAGGAAATTAGACATCAGTTGGTGATGGATTTACATACTTACAGACTCTGGAGAATAGTTTGGCAGTACTTGTTTAGGTTACAAAGTAATTACACCTTTTAATCTACTAGTATACCCCTACAATGTAACAACAGTCAACAAGCATTAAGCACTTACCACCATGCCAGGCATCGTATGCCCCAGCAGGGCATACAAATACAAGCAAAAACAAAGGCAGCCTCTGCCCTCAAGGGCTTATATTCTAATTAGAAATAAAAGAGGGTTGAAAATGAAGAGTAGGGGGAAGGTACCTGGTGCTGGGGCATGTGGGAGATGTCCAAAGGAGTGCAGGCTGGTGGGGAATGAAGATAGCTGGCCTGGGCACCCTCCTTCAATGGAGATTCCAGGAGAAATCTTCTACTCACTAATCAGAAGGAGGGGCCCCAGGGATAGAGGGTACTTCCAAGGTGTGAGTTATAGAGCTGAAATGACCTAAGATGAAGCGTTTCTGGGGTGTGATGAAGGAGTCTGGGAGTACAGCCTTGTGGGAAGTGAAGAGATGGCTGGCCTGGGAGTTCTCCTTAGATGGAAGCTCAGGAGTCGTCTTCCACTCTCTAATCAGAGGAAGGACCTCTAGGGCTGACCTAGGCATCCTCCTTAAATCAAAAGGTACTGCCAAGGTGTGAATTCCAGGTGAAGTGATCTAGGACACAGAGTTTCTGGGGCATGATGGGGGAAGTCCAGGAATGTAGCCTGGTGGGAAATGAATGTAACATCTTAAAGGATGTGCTGTAGAGAAACAAAAGGGAGCAGTCAATACTCATGCTGAGGCTTAAGGGCTCACACCTGTTACCTAGTTGAGTGAAAATATCCCATAATACTACGGATTTGGCTCATTCTTCCCACCTACTCTCACAGGTCCAAGTGCCCAGAGACAACCAAAACACAGTTACACTCAAACTCTCTCATAGTCCTACGGGTGTGTTTAGGGGAAATACACATCCTGCATTCATCAGTCTAGCTCATGAGTCTCCATCTACAATATTTCTTATCTATACAACCGGCCATTCACAATGATGACACTTTTAGAGTTCAAATATGATGATTTATATAATTTATATAATAATAAAGCAAAAGAAATGACATAGATATAAGCATATAATCTCAAATACATAAATAATAAAATACATCACAATACACACATACACCCAGGTCACACTCTTCTACCAATTCACTCACATAACTATTGTGAAGAGTGGGAACACACTTATAGGAAGCCAGCATAGCAACGTATTAAGGGGAATGAGGAGCTTAGGGCAATTCACAGCTCTAGACTACAGGTTCAATAATACTGATCCATTCAGGAACATCTTCATCCTTGGAAATGCTTCTATCATCACTGCTTGATGACTGAGTCCCACCATCTTCTTTATTGCAAAGTAGTCCTTTTCAGGCTCTTTCATTAACCATCACTGGTAAAATCGAATTCAGCAAGTGTTAGCTCTTAATATGAACAGCAGTTTGATGGTGGCAATGAGAGCCTCATGACTCCCAATAACCCATCTTTCATGTAAGAAGCCACAACTTCCCAAATTTCTCCTATCAAACACTCAGTCCTTTTTGAATCAACCTCAATCTCCATATGTTTACCTGATTTCTCATTTTCTTAATTTTACTTTCTTTTAAAAGAATATGTATCATATACATAAAAGATGTATATGTAAATTACCTGAGGCACCCATCATGCTTCCACTGAAGTCTCCAAAAAGGTAGTCTGTTGTCTCCAGTGCCCTTAAAACTCTTTCTTTACTCTCATATTTCTCTAGCTTTAAATAAAAGATCTTTCTCTATCTCTTTTACATCTCCATAACAGTAAACTGCTCCTACAGAAGACAGACATTCAAGTCCTCAAATGCATACTGTAGATAATTTCTCTTCAAAACCGCACAAAAATCCCACCTAAAATCTATTTCTTCATATACATATTTTAGCAGTTTATATAGATATTGTCAACCCTTTCCATAACAATATTCAAAGCCTCCAAATTGCTTATGCTCTATTCTAAAAATCCCCCTTTCTCTGTCAGCAACTTCAAAGACCAGATAAGACTGACAAGGGGTGTCTTTCCTGGGAATGTCTGCAGTCAGAACAGTGGGCTAGAGACATTTGCATCTTGCATCTCTAAGTGACCCTACCTTGTCAATTGTCTTGTTTACCTAAGAACTTCCTTTCTTTGACATGGAGATCATAAACTGCAGTTGGGATTTGTTACTTAAACCTTGTCTGTCTTCTTCCAGTCAATCAGAGATTTCCTTCTGATTCCATGACCGTGTATCTGCTAGCTTCAAGGGAATAAACTATATGAATTTATATGTCACCTAGTCTGTCTGCCTACCAAACTTTCAGGTCTACCGTTATGGTGCCATGGATTGTGGATGGAACTGATGGAACGGGACAAAGAACAGCAGCCCAACCTCGCCAATGCTAATAATGATTCAGGCGCCTCAGGATTAATTTTTCCTGGAATCTTGGCCTTGATGGTGTTGGGGGTAAGTTCTCCCTATTCCAGCTTCCAAAGGACTTCCCACTAGTTTGGCTGAAGTCTGAAATTCCCTCTGGGCTAGCTCTGGGGGTGGGGACCAATTCACATCGCTCTGGATTAATTAGGTCCCCTCTGCAGATCGATCTTTGGAAATTAGTACAAGTATTGCCAGTGCTAGTGTCAGTTAACTAAAAATAGCCCAAATTATGTTGGCTGCAATAGGGCTCTTTTGGACTGGTCAAAGTTACTTTATCTTAAAACTAAATTAAGTTTAAGAGGCCAACAAAACTTCTAGCCAGGGATGGGAACGTTTATCACCTTGGGTTTGCTGAGAAGGCTGAGCGAGAACAAAAGGCAGAAGCCTCTTGCCTTAAGACTTGCAAAGCTGCTTCAGCATCACCCTCAGTATTGGCTAATTCCCATCTCACTCTCCCCTCTTTTCCAACAACTCCATCCTAGCTGTTCCTCCACTCCTTCTGCCTCCTTTCCCTTGAAAACTCTGATTAGGGGGAGGATAAATGCACTTTGTCCTTACTCCTAGCCTTTCCCTTATCTGCCCTAAGGAGAATAAGATTGACAAGGGGAATCTGCCATTGCCTCCTGCCTCCCCCCTCCTTTTTTCCCTTCCCAAGGGCTGTTTTTGAGAAGGACAGCTATACTCTGGATGTAGGTTATGGAGAGTCAGAAAAATCAGGGATGGCAAGGCTCTCCCAAAGACCATAGAGGTGCTCCAAGTAAAAGGTTGCAAGGATCCCTGTCAGATCTTAGATCCTTGCAAATTCCCCCAAACCCGCTTTCCTCGGAATAATAGTAGCCAATTCATGATGAGGAGTTTCTAACAAGCCTCTAATTCCCTCTCTGTTGTTAAATTGTGAGCTCAGTTCGTGTTTGTCCCGTTAGTTGTCATTTTGTCTGTCGGTGTGTGTGTGAGTGTGAGTGTACGTGCCGTGAATGAGTTTGTTACTTTGTAAAATTGAAATGCAGACAGAGATTTCTAAGGCTGCAGCTAGGGAAATAAAGATTCTTTTCCTTGTAATTTCTGGTCTGACCACCTGGAATTACAGTGGAACATAAATTAAAACATTTTAGCAGATTCTGGGATTAATCATTAAAAAGTTTGGAAACTGATTAGTTGGAATTTGGGAGAGAACTCTTGAGACTGTAGATCACTTTAGGAGCTCACTCATGCTAAAACACCTCCTCCAATCCTGATCACTCATTCCCCACTCCCTCCCCAGAGTTAAGAGGGTGTCTCAGTGTGGGATTTTAAACAGCCATAACTAGTCCTTGTTAATCTCTCATCCCCAGATCAGATTATGAGATGAGAATGTTGGAGAATTGTAGAGAAAACTTAAATCACCTTGTCCCCACCTGGCAAAAGGAGCGGAGGCTCAGCACATTCATGGGCTGACAGTAGCTTTGTGCCTCCTGGGCACTTTGGAGCCCATTCTTTTGGCAAAGCTGGAAATGTCACCCAGGTCCTATACATCTTTTGCCCACTCTGTCCAGGCAGCTGCAAAACCACTCTAGGCTCAGTAAATTCTGCAGTTGTGGGGGAAGGGAAAGGTAGATGGATTGGGCCTGTGCTTAGCATTCCTTAAGCTCTGCCTCCAAGAATTGTCTTCACTGAGAAACCAGCCTCTGCTCAGGTAAACTTCCCACCTCTCTGTTCAGATGCAAAACTGTATTTCATCTCTGTTTGACCTGTTCTGGATTTGTAAAGAGAAAATAATAATGGTTGTTATGGGATCAAAATGATATAATGATTGTAAAATGCTTAACATAACATCTGGTATATGTTAGACATAACATGATTATTATCTCTCTCTGATTTAATGTAATTGTTAACTTTTGAAGTAGTTTTTAAAATACCAAAGGTAATAAGTTGAATAATTTCTATATGTGACAATTGGAAATGCAATTTATGTCATCTGAAATTTATTATTTCTGTATTTCTAAAATTATATTGTATTCCTAAAATTCTCTTAGATTGTGAAATTTGAGAAGACCATTTTGTGATGGAAAAGAATATTATAGCAATTTTAATCTGATTTGATATATTGTGAATTGGTTTTTAAAGAGATGTGATAATTTGATGATTTGGAACTGTTATATTTGGTTAGAAACAAGTAATAATTAATAATACTGATATTTACAATGAGAGCAGATTTCTATTTAAATCTTGTCTGTTATGATTGTTTAAAGTTATAGCTTCAACATAATGATGAGATGAATGATTCTCTGTGCAAAGTGATTTAGAAATGTATTTACCTACTTTGATAATGAAGTGAGTTTCAAATTTTACATACATAATAATGTTTAGGGTATTATTACATTTCTATAGTCTAAATGTTATTACAATTTTATTGTCTGAGGAAAATAATGAATGGGTAAGAAGCTGATAACTTAGAGAAATTATAAACTTCCAAGTTTTGTCTTTATTTAAAAGGAAGTTCAGTTAAAATTGTTTTTGCTATAAGTCAAGTATTTATACAAAGGTCTTGTTTGGGATCTCCTCTGGTAATTTCTGTCAATTCAGGATACATTGTAAACTGTTAAAATGTGATTTTATAGATAATAATCTTTTATTTTACAATGCCAGAGTATTGGACCTTAGAAATTAAAATGTTACCACTAGTGATTATGAATCCAGATTTGATTTGCTCATCCAACTAAGTTATGCTCACCTGATTGGTAATTAATTGGTTCTGTTTCAAGTTTTAAATACATGATAATTGCTTGTGGTGTGCTTATATTTCTAAATTTTCTTATATTGTGCAACTTGGTTAACATTGCATTACCTATGTTGTTAGAAAAATGATTTTTCTTATAATCTAGATGTTGTCAGACTAAGAATTGTACTTAATTAAGAAATTGAGGTTGTTGACTGAAACAAAGATTTTTGGAATCATCTAGTCATGAATTCTTATCAATCTTGTGTAAAGACTTCTGTGTGGAGGAATGCCTATGGAGTAAGTTTTTAAAGTCCTGGTAAACTTTGTTATTATGATAAGGCTAATTTAATTGGGAATGTTTTTTTCTTATAGAAAGTAAGTGTCCTTCCCATTACAACACCTTTTTGACTACAGAACTTGTGATATCTAGGAATTCTATAATAATACTTTGGGAATAAGGATATTTTATATCAACTTAGTTTTAATGAATTCCAATGTTTAAAGGTTTTTGCTGTAAGGAAGAAGAAGAGATGTCTATCATTTTAAAACTTTCCAACTAATTTTCTTTGTAAAAGTTTAGTGACTATTCCTCTACCATCAGGACAAATTTTAAACTGTTTTTTTTAAGAAGGGAAATACTTTGGAAGGATGTTTTGAAAAAAAAAAGCCTCTTGCGTGATCTTTTTTAGAAGGCCTACTCTGAATTTGTAATCATTCCATGGCCTAAGCAAGAGGTTAAAATTAGTGTTTGAATTTATCATATGTAAAAGATTCAATTCCTGAAGTGTCTTTTTCCTCCAGAATGAGTGTAATTGGGTAGGATAAAAAAGGTGAGAAACAAAGATATGTATCTATTCAGTAGTGAGATCAAACTCAGGAACTGCTTTGTTTAAGGCAGATAAGGTTTGGGGATGAATGGGGGGTTGTCTTCCTGTCCTACATAGTAATTAAGGAGAGAGAGTATCAGGGAGTATTTTAGAAGACAGAAAAGTTATGTAACTTGATTTCAATTAATGCTTAATCAAATTTGGAGCAGTCCTATCTGAGGATAACAGCACATATTTATTTGCTATTTAAGATTTTATAGAACTACAATTTATATTGTTTTAAGCTCTGATTATCAAACAGAGCTAAGGAAGTTACATTGTCCCTCTTTTCTTTCATAGCAAATTTATATAATCAAGAAGTTTTGTTAGCACAATGCTAAATCTATTAGGATGGACATTGGAAGATCTCTGAATTACTATAATGGGATGCAAGAATGAATAGCTTACAATTTTGACCTATGTTCATGGCCAAATAAAAATAATATAGAGATAACATCTTCCAAAAGGAGGAATGATTAGACAAAGTAATAAGACAAAGATGTAATGTGATAGATGTCTAATTAATAGGAAAGCAAAATTTTGAGAAAAATAACAGGATCAGATTGATTCCTCTAAGAATTATATACAGATGCATATGATTGGTTTCCAAAAATTTATTATGCTTTGGTAAATAGATCTAAATTTGGATTTTGTACAAAATTGTATAAGATAGCTGTAAAGTAAATTTATTTCTTTTTTTATTAAAGTATCTGTCTGATAATTTTAAAAGGTAGATGTGCTCATTTTATGGTTGGCCCTTCACATTTTAAGATACTTACACCAGGTATAAGATTTAGGGAAGGACAGAAACAGCAGATGATATATAAACTGAAATTCTCTGAAGTTTCAAAAATTGGAAAACCAAATTTAAATGATTGTTCTAAGTTATAGTAAATACGAGTTATCTGGGAATAATCAAAGGATTGGGTAAATTGGTACTCTTGTATAGTCATAGGAAAGGTAATATTCTTTTAATATAATGGGAATAATTTGGACAAAGGGAAAAAGAGTCTGTGAAATAAAGATACAAATGTAAGGTTGAATCATTGAATCATTATCCATAGACTAAGGCTGGGATTAAAGGTACTTTGTTTCTATATGGAATAAGGTCCTTAAATGTTTCAAGTGATATAAGAGCAATTGGGTATTAATACAAATGGTGTAATTAATTGCTGAATTAAATCAGAGACATTTTCAGTTTGGGGAAAATAATTTCAGTGTTCCTTAGAGAAAGTTGTAGAATATCCTGGCATTAATGGAATAAGTTAATGTGGATTTGAATTCATTCTATCATCTAAAACATAAATATAAAGTTAATGTGTGAACCTATCATATTTATATGGTTCAATTCTTGAAGAATATCTCATTCTTTCAGATCAAGCATAGTTTATAGAAGAATAGAAAATAGAGGAGAACTGATGCAAATATCTTAGAGCAATAACTTATGATCTTAATGGGAGATTTTACGAATAAGGGAGGAAATGCATGCAAGCTATTTATAGCTAGCTTTAAGAATGTTCCTTAAGCAATGTGAGATCATAGTCATATCTTAAACTGATTATTGACCTTGCTATTGAAAGACTTAATGGGACTGTTAACTGACTGTTTTTCTGAGTCTAACTACAGGTGTGAATATCAAGGAAGGCTGACCTAAGATGCCAGCAGCCCTGTGGGGGAGCAGGCATGAACTGCAGGTATGATTTCATGGGAGGGTTGAGAGAGCAACTTCTGCATATGCTGAGGTGGGACTTTCTTGACTTAACTGAAACCTGGCAGACCTTTAAGTCTGGATCAACGCAGCTTGCAGTTTGACATAACTTCTGCCTGGTGTTGAAAGGAAGCTGGGGAAAATATGGTCCCCTTACCGTAAGTCCCTAATCTCTTAGTGGCAAATTTCTATAATCAGAAAGTTTTGTAAGTACAGTAACTAATCTATTAAAATAATTGATTATGGAACATTTTAGGTTACCATAGGACTGGAACTAGTCTTCCTGTATAAGTTAAGGTAGTTTATGAGGGCCTTGTATAGGGTCATGTATAAGTTAGGGTCCTTTAATTCTTGGTAATGGTATAGAGACAATTAGGTCAAGGACTTGTGAGAATATTATTTTGTTAATATCATGCCTGTCTAAAGCTTTGTTACAATTAGTATGTTAAAAGAGGAATGGCTTGTGGTTTATTTTGTAAGTGCCATCAAAGAAACACGGCATGACTAAAAGGTTAAGATTTATATGTACTGTGTTAAAAATTGGTTATTTAATGTATTTATGTATGTACTAGAGCCTATTGTTAATTCCTTAGTGAAATCTCATCCTCCTGGTGGACAATTAATAACGGGTTAATGTAAAGTATAAGAAACCAGATTCTGATGTGAATTTCTTAAACATGACAATCGGTCAAGGTTCCAATTTTGAATTTGTAAAAATGATCTGGGTATTAGGATTAGAAATGGTACACTTTAAATTGTGCTAAGGTAATTTTCATAGGAGAATGGAAAGAAAGCTAGTTCCTCCAAGAAGACAAGAAGAAAGATGCTGAGATGCTGTTGCTGGAGATGGCTGGAACAATACCAGGGACCAGAGGACTTCACTGATGATGTCCCTGCCAGACAGCTGTATGGGAAGAGACTTTTGAATCTTAAAGGGCATTGTATTATTGTTTTCTCCTGTTACTTAGGGGTCCGACTAGGGCTGGACTTTGGCCCACAAATGTTCCACTGCCTTAGTGAACAAAATAATGCTGTCCATGATTGTTTTCCCTCTGGTCTGAGGGGCCACTCCAGACACAGAGATTAACTGGTCTCCCTGGTCAGCAAAGGAAGAAGTTTTTTTTTAGAACTTCCTTTCCCTTCCCTGAAGAAGAGTCATAGCTTTCTTGGTCTATAGGTGTTGCTTTTGCTCACCTTGACCAAAAGGAGGAAATGTCAATCCTTTCCCCAATAACATCCTTCTTGTACATGTATACTTCTTGTATATACTTTTCTACTTGTAGTAGGTATCAAAAATGCTAGACCATAACAGGGGCAATATCTTTATGTAATAAATACAAATATTTTCTTTTGCACAAAAACAGCTCTAACAATTCCACTGTTGGGAGTATGCCCTGAAAGCGTTTATCAAAATTTCAAAAAGAGCTCGGGACCAGCATCAGTATGTACAAGTGTAACTAAAAAACAAACACACAAACAAACAAACAACACAACAACAACAAAAGACTGAAAGCAACCATATAAGAGAAAAAGTGAATGAGAATGAATGGACAAATCCTGATTTAGAAGGAGTGGCTGAATAGTCATTATATTTTAGCCAAGATGTATCCTAGCCTCTTTTCCTACAGTTAACCCCTCCATTTGTGTTCTTGATCACATTTCATTCAGTTTCAGTTGGAGACTTTACTCCAGTGATTATTTCCAGAACCTCTTTTTCTTCACCCTTCTACTTTGCCTACACAGTTATTCATTCAATCAATCAATAAGTATTTATTAGGCAAATACTATATGACAGACAATGCAGATCTAAGTACAAAGAATTAAACAATTCCTATTTTCAAAGACCACATGCTTTTTTTTTAATTCTGCATACCTTTTCTTTAAAATTTTTTTTCAAAATTAAATTTTATTTTTTCCAATTGGCAAAAATCTGCTTTCTCTCTGATCCACTGTCCCCTTCCCCAAGAAAGACAACAACAAAATCCTTGTTACAAACATGTATGGTCAAATAAAACATTTCTGCATTAGTCATGTCCTGTATCTACACACCCACACACACCCCTTTGCTATCTATAGCTATACATCAATTACCATAAGTGTATTCCTAGTCTTTCATCATATATTATTATATATCTATATATAGACATTTAGATATATATACATCCACACATAAACATACATAGATATTCACATACTAACAAACATATATATTTTTACACGTTTCTCATTTTGTACTCTGAGTCTTTCACCTTTCCCTCGATTTCATTTTTCTATTGTGAAATTAAATACCAATAAAAATGAACATTTTCATATGCTTTGTAAATAGAAAAAGGACTGAACATAAAATTGTGACACTATCATGTATAGCTTACTTTTCTTTACATAATAAATTCAATAATATATTGCATATTACATAAATTCACTATATAATTTCTAAAGCTATCATGTGTGATTCTGGCTTTCTGTAGCTTCTGTCATTTAAAAAAATGCTTCCATGATCCCCTTTTTATCTCTTTGGCTACCCTTTCCATATCCTCTCCCCTTCTTCTCTACTGGGGAGAAAAAGAAGCAAAACCATTTTAAACCAATAAGCAAGTATAATCCACACATTGGCCATAACCGAAACATGTATGTCACATTCTATTTCCTTGAGCTTATCCATTCCTCATGCTTATCATTTGTCTTCTGGGGTCAGGTCAGTCTTAACTTACTTCTTAAGTCCTTCAAAGATATTTTTCCGGGACAGCTAAGTGGTGCAGTGAGTAGAGCACTGGCCCTGAGTCAGGAGGACCTGAGTTCAAATCCGTCTCAGACACTTGACACGGGTACTAGCTGTGTGACCTTGGGCAAGTTACTTAACCCCAATTGCCTTGCCAAAACAAAAAAACAACAACAACAAAAAACAAAACAAAAAACAAGCAAAAACAAAGATATTTTTCCTTATCATGTTCCTATTATTGTATAGATTATTCTCCTGGTTCTGGTGGCTTCACTGTGTGTACTTAAGTTTATACAAGTCTTCCCAGTTTTCTCTGAAACTATCCTTTTCTTCATTTCTTACAGTGCAATAATAATTTCATTACATTTTGATTTTTTGAAATTCAATTTTATTTTATTTAATGTTCCAAATTCTCCCCCTCCCTTGCCCACTGAAAGGCAATAAAAACAAAGCCCATTAAAATTTGTATAGTCACGCGAAACAAATTACTATATACCCTGTCCAAAAAGAGGAAGAAAAGAAAAAAAAAGGGAAAATATACGCTTCAACTTGCATAGTAAATCCCTTAGCTCTCTATTTGGGGGTGGATAGCAAGTTTCATCACAGATCCTTTGGAATGTGGCTGGTTATTGATCAGAGTTCCTAAGGTCTCTAAGTGATATCTTTATAATGTTGTTACCATATAAATTATTCTCCTGGTTCTGCTCACTTCATTTTGAATCAGTTCATACAAACTTCCCAGATTTCTCTGAACAATCTCCTTTATCATTTCTACAGCACGGTGGAGGGGCAGCTAGTTCGTGCAGTGATAGAGTGCTGGGCCTGGAGTCAGAAGATCTGAGTTCCAATCCCGCCTCAGACTCTAGCTGTGTGACCTTATGGCAACTCACCCTGTTGGCCTCAGTTTCCTCATCTGTCAAATGAGCTGGAGAAGTAAATGGAAAACCATTCTAATATCTTGGCCAAAAAATCCCAAATGGGGTCGCGAAGAGTTGGATACAACTGAATATGACTAAACAACAACATCACATTACAATATTATTATGAAACTTGTTGAGCCAACTGAAGGCATCCCTTTAGTTTCCAATTCTTTGCTATGTCCTTTTCTCAGTCCTTATATTCCATGACTTGCTTCTTTGGGGGCTCATGTTCTCCTTGACCTGAAAGTGGAATGTTTCACAAGGCTCTGTCCTCAGGTCTCTTTCTCCTTTACACATTCTTTAATAATCAAAGGATCACAGAGATATAGAGTTGGAGGGCCCTCAGAACTCCTCCTGTCTGACCTCAATTCCCAGAGGAGGACACTGAGGGCCACATAAGTCCAATGGCTTGCTCAAGGCTACATATGTAGTGAGCATTCAGAAATGGGATTTGAACCCTGTTTCTCTGATTCCAGAGTTATTGTTCTTTCTACTGTACCCTCACTACCCTGATCTTATCCGTTCCTATGGCTCCAATGATCACCTCTATCTTTCAAAACCATATGTCCCTGCATAGTCTCTTCATTGAATTCCCCTGTTTAATTCACAAACTATAAAAAAACAGTCTTCTTAATGCCTAGGTCACTCCCCTATACATTCAATAACAGCTTTTAAGTACCTACTGTATGCAGAATACTGTACTTGGTGCTAGGGGAGACATAAAATATGGCCGTGACAGTTTCTGTCCTCATGGAAATTCAGTGGCTTCCCATTGCCTTTTGGACAAAAACCAAACTTCTTCATTTGGCATTTAGGGTTCTGAAAAATCTGGCTCAGAGCCACTTTTCTAGTTTTATTTTGTGCTATACTCATCCATTCACTACATTGCAGTCCAACTCTATTACCACACCTGCTTGTGCCTTCTCCACCTCTAGGCATCCTGCCCATGTTTACAGTTGTAAAGCTCTTCTCATTTCTATTTGTTGAAATCCTTCTCTTAATTCAGACTTACCTCAGACACCACCTCCATGAAGTCTTCACAGATGTACCATGCCTGAAAGTGAGCTCTCCTTCTTCAGATTTTTCTTACAGAACTTTACCTATCTTTCACCTCTGATGTGTCACAGCCTACTCTTTATCTTCATTACTTGTGGATATATTTTCTTGCCTTCTATTAGATTTAAGTTGCTCAAGAGAGGAGATTATATCTTTTCCACCCTAGTAGTAGAAATATCAGTAGTAGTATCAGCAGTAGTATCAGTAGTAATATTTGTAGTAGCAGTAATGGTGGTGGTGGTGGTGGTGGTGGTAGAAGCAGCAGTAACAGTAGTATAGTAGTAGTAGTAGTAGTAGTAACGTTTCATAGACATAGCAGAAGAGATTAAAATCATGTGAGAGCAGGATAAGGTGCCTACCTTCCCAGCACAGAGCCTGAGATGCTGAATAACTACCTGCTGAGTGATTAGCCTCCCAGTTCCTTGAGCTGTGCCAAGAATGAGCCTCCTCAGGATGAGCTCACATCTCAATACTTTAAGTCAACCACAAGAAGCAATTACTTCATCCACTTATGCAACAGTTTGTAGACCAACAAATATGAAATAATAATAGCAGGAGAGTGACTTGTCCCAGTACCATTTCTCTTTGAATCCCATCAAAAGAGAGAAGAATGAAACACTTGACATTTATGTAGAAGTCTACGCTTTGCAAAGTACTTTTCATATTCACTATCTTATGAACTCTGTTAGGCAATGCTGCCAGATCTTCATTTTACAGATGTGTAGACTAAGGCTGAGAGTCACACAGCTGGCTACTGAGGTGGGCTTTGAGATCATGCCTTCTTGACTCTAAGTGCAGCACTCTATCCACTGTGCCATGCCCATTGTCCATCCATAGGTTCCCAAAGTGGACGACACTGCCCCCTGTGGGGTGCTGGAATCATCCAGAGGATGTGGTAGTTGCCTCAGGTGCAATCGGAGGGTGTTGAATAAAAATAAGGGGGCAGTGGAAGCATAAGGAAGAAGAAAGAAATTTTGAAAAACAGTTTGTAGGTGGTTCATCTGTTGTGGAACAGAATTAAAGTTGTAGTGATTACATTATTTTCCAAATAAACACATAAAATGCAACTATAATTAATTAGTGGTCAAGTCTGCTGACAGGTCTTAATGAGCAAGTGTTGGCAGGCGAGCATGTCACCCATTGTCAGGAAGTAGAGCCAGGAATATGTGCGTGTAACGATTTGTTGACAATACAATACTATACAGTTACATAATGCAATATTGTGTCATCAAAATTTCAATGCAGGAAAAAACCCACAAATTTACAATAAATTATTGAATTTAAGATGTGTCATTTAA